>NW_024039488.1:0-315000 GCF_016077235.1 Cyprinodon tularosa | reverse complement strand
TTTTCCCAGAATTCTGACTTTTTTCTCAGAATTCTGACTTTTTTCTCAGAATTCTGACTTTAATCTCAGAATTCTGACCGAATTCTGTCAATAAAAAAGTCAGAATTCTGAGATAAAAGTCAGAATTCTGAGAAAAAAGTCAGAATTCTGACTTTTTTCTCAGAATTCTGACTTTTTTATTGACAGAATTCGGTCAGAATTCTGAGATTAAAGTCAGAATTCTGAGAAAAAAGTCAGAATTCTGAGAAAAAAGTCAAAATTCTGACTTTTTTCTCAGAATTCTGACTTTTTTCCCATGTTAAACTGAAATAAAATTTAAAAATCAGTTAACTTTTTTTTTTTTTTTTTTTTTCAGTGGCCCTAATCCTCTTCCATAGACTCCTCAATAGTTCAGCACTGTGTCTTTAAGCCGGTAGCCTAATTTCCCTGAATGCAGTGTTGTATTGTAACGAAGTAAAATACTTCACTACTGTACTTAAGTATATTTTCGAGTACTTTATACTTTCCAATAGTATACATTTTTTTAGAACTTTCACTTTTACTTCACTACATTTATGAACCTAATTGCATACTTTTACTCCGATACATTTTTAATGTTTGGTTTAGTTACTAAGTAAAAAAACAACAAAAAACGCAAATGTTTTGACCCCGCCTACTGACTACATTTATTTATGTGCATGTTATAATATTTTCGTCTGTTTTATTCTTCCTTTGTATTTTTTTTACCTTAGTCATTTCTTCGCCGCTGTTTATTTAGAATAAAACAGACAAAAATATTATAACATGCACATAAATAAATACTTAAAAATGTAAGTAATAAAAAAATAAAGTTGAATATTATAAAGGACAAAAAATTAAGGTAAATATTGCAAAGGCAAATAAATAAAGAAGGTAATTTAAAGAGTTATATACATTTATGTTTCACTGTATGATTTAATTTCTACTTACATTTATTTGTTTATTGTATTTTTGTTGGCAATTAATTGTGTGCTTGTATATTTATTGAGCATTTATTTATTTCTGTATTTATTTTTAAATATGGCAGAGTTGGTCCTCCATATCTGGGCCCCACTGTATATTGAGCTATATTCATCCAAATGCTCTTTATCAATCAGCATCAACTCTTCTGCCGGGCCCAAACTGTTAATTTACACAAAATAAGCTTTTCTTATTGTATTTTCTTGGTCTGTGTGAGTCTATATAGGTTAAAATAGTTTTTATTTAACTTAAATCAACCAATTTATATAAAACTGACTGTAAGTCACTGCCATCACATTCAAAGTTTTAAAAATAAAAAAACCTATTAACTCAAAGCCACTATTTTAAAGTTAACAGTATTATAAGTGAGGCTAAAATTTTCACCCTTCAACTCTGTAATTTTCATCTTTTTATAAATGCAAATGCTCCGAGTGTCTCGCTGTCCTCGCGTTAAAATACAGAATTACGGAAATTAAATGGTGCGTCTTGCTCCATGCTAAACCATAATTAACGTGATAGTGAGACTCTGACTCATCATAGTAATTTCAGCTTTTATGTTTCTATTTAAACACATTTATATCAAATACAGTCTTTGAATATAATGACGTTTTTTCATAAGCTGAAATCCAATAACAGTTATTAACTGACCTCACTGCTAATATACCTTTTTTATGCTTTGCACGCTGTTGCAGAACAATTATAATCACTCCTGTAAGCAAAGCCCAATTTTCCATCTATTCTTATGATATTGACAAAGCCTTTTAATTGGTCTGTTTAATCTTTTACTGAAGGTAATACACATAAGGCCCATTTTATGCTACCCTTTGCAAGAAAACAAACTCTGCATGTCAAACAGAATATCTTTATTGGGGTTTCAGCGTTGGATCTAAAACATCATCACTTGTACTGATGCCAGCCGCCCTCTGCACACCGTCTTCACCACGATGAGGAGCCTGATCAGTGGGAGATTGCTTCTTCCCAAATGCAGGACCAACAGACTGATGAGCTCCTTTGTTCCTTAAGCCATCAAGCTGAACACCTCCTCACCTGGGGGAAAGAGGAGGCGGTGAAAGGAAGAGGGACAAGCCCCCCCCCGGACATCTTATGCAAAACATTACCTATTGTCACTCGTGCAATGTTCTACTCTCTCACTGTGATATAACATATGCCAACTACTGTGTAGTCAGTGTATTTTCTTCAGTGTTGGGCATGTTACTTTGAAAAAGTAATTAGTTATAGTTACTAGTTACTTCTCCCAAAAAGTAACTGAGTTAGTAACTGAGTTACTCCACATATAGGTAACTAGTTAGTAGTAAAAGTAACTATTGTGTTACTTTTGCAAGTGTATGAAATGAATAACTGGGGATGTCTAATTCTGAAATCCTTTGTTTGGGTTGTTATAGATACTGCAACATGTAGCTATATCTATCTATTCCATCCATCTATCCATCCATCCATCCATCCATCCATCCATCCTTCCATCCATCCATCCTTCCTTCCTTCCTTCCTTCCTTCCTTCCTTCCTTCCTTCCTTCCTTCCTTCCTTCCTTCCTTCCTTCCTTCCTTCCTTCCTTCCTTCCTCCATATAGGCTAATGATCCTTCACGCTCTCCATAGTTCTCCTGTGGCGCGAGCACAGGGCGGCTGTTGCGCGCCTTTAGCTAGCATGCGTGTTTCCTGTCGCTAGCGCGGTGAATCGTGCCGCCTGCGCTGTGCGGAGATGCAGGGGAAACCGTATCTGATGGGGAAACGCAGCTCGACGTAACACCGGTATTTCCATCTGGAAAGCGCTGTTTTGCTGCTGGAGTCCTCCTCACTCTCCATCCTCCCCTCTCTCATGACGCGCGCACGAGTACTATGATGAAAAAAGGTTCATTGTGCGACCTGAGTAACGCGCAGTAACGGGGTGTCGGCAATTGTAACTGCGTTATAGTTACAGTAAGAGTAATAATTTTGATTACTGGTTACTAAAAAAAGGTAGCGGCGTTAGTAACGCCGTTACATTCAACGCCGTTACTCCCATCACTGATTTTCTTACACAGACTACACATTTATATGGTCAGCAGATGTTGGGTTATGTGTTGCATGCTGTTTACTTTTCATGTTTTTCTTTTTATATTTTTTAATCTGGGATGTGGTGATGTCTACTTTGTGCATGGAGTGTGTCAGAGGGCAGTAGAGAGCCCAGGTGTTCACATGGCGTTCAGAGAGAGAGGAGAGCAAGAAGCTCTAGGGTGATTAACCTTAGTTGGGCACCTGAGTGGCCTTTCGTTTGTTTGCCCTGGGTGTGGTTTGAGTCAGCGGAGCACAGAGACGCTACTGGTATGTATCTCTCCAACTTATGTTCTAGTTAGTGATGGTGAGATGAAGCCTCATTGAACCGTTTGGCCAAATTGCTTCAACGATCCCCACAGTTCATGAGGCTTCATGTGAACATGTCACCACCTACTGGTGGACAGTAGAACTACAGTTTGTAATAAAATCTGTGATTTTTTGTTTTTTTTTGCAACTGTTTTTCTTTTTTTCCCCTTTTAAAGGCACACTATGCAACATTTTTCAGTTAATTAATGTGTTCCATAACGTTATGGATGATTAAATGATTCATTTCAGGTTGAACAAAGGTATTCTTGGCCGCCCTGGTGGTCTGTGGGGGAAATACCGCACTTGCAATTGCAGGAGCACTGACCCGCACCCACAGGCTCAGAAGTCTCGTGAGAGTCAGTCTTGCTTTACGGCGAGAACTGCTACACCCCCCAGTTAAAAGCATTCTCGTTGCTAGCACAGTGGCAATCTTTGTGCAGTTATGCTACGTTCACGCAGCAAAAGCACGTCTGCTGCTTCATTTTTGCTGCTTGTACCAGTTAGTTCTGACGCGCGGCTGAAGCAGCTTTGCTGCTCTGGCTGCGCGGTGCAAAAGTGTGTCTGATGCGCTTTGGGCGGAGCTTCACTAACCTTTCTCTGCCTTCCAGCTATATTTGCTGTGATCAGTGGGAATAAAGTAGTTTTAATATGTGTTTAAGTGAGAAAATACACCTGAAAACGTAATCAGTGCCGTCAGTTCATTCAGATTATTATCCTGCCTTCAATATTTTTTCTGTCGGAGCCGCTCAGACCCCCACATACCAGCGGTGCGCCGACAGTAGGGATCCCTTCATCAGCAGCCTCTGGCCGGGTCGCCTCCTCGCGGTTCACCACGGCAGCTGGTAGGTGTTTTTCATCTAAATAATCCAAACTGCATATTCTTCCGGCAGATTTCTGTTTTTTAAGTTAATTTAGGCGTCAATAAACTGTTTAAGAGGAGTGATCATAGCCTCTGATCATCAGCGCTGTGTCTCTCTCCCTGCGTCAGATGCTTAAACGCGCCCAACGCGCTGCTTCAGCTGCTCAGACGCGCTGCGCCTGCTGCTCAAAACGCGCCGCCGGACCTTTTGCTGCGCCTTGACGCGCGTCAACCATTGACTTTGCATGTAAACTCGCTGCTTCTGTCGCGCCTGCTGCGGTGTGAACGCAGCATTAGTCATTCGTTGCCTTCGCCTGTCTGCTAAGCTCAAAACAACCGCGCCTGGCTTGACGGAGAAACCAGGAGAACAGCTGAGCGTATTTCCGAAAGTGCACTTTTACTTTCGCCCTCTGGGGGGAGCCTCGCTGGAAAATCAACACCGGTTGCATAGTGTACCTTTAAGTTCCCTTGAAATTATTAATGGTTGGTGTGTATAATACAATCTTTTGTAATTTTTTTTATGTGTAAAATTTCTTAGAACAATAATTTAAGGTGAACCGTTTTTCTGCCATTTTAGTGAAATAAACTCAAGCAGACAGTGAAAGTGTTTGTGCAAATTGGGCAATGATGAACAAAATGAAAGGTGTTAGTCATTTTTAATCAAACATGATAGTTTTTCCACGTTTTTTGGTTTTAATCAGGTTGGAAGTTGTGTTCAACCAATCTTTTGACTAAACCGACCTAATTTACCCAATCTATATTTTTACTCGGGCAAAACAATGCAAATTAGTCTCATCAGCCAAAATAATTAAGTTTAAGCGAAATTTTCAAAAGTCAAAGGCAGGTCTTGACTCTTACAGCTGACGCCACCTATGTAGATGCTCTCACTCAGGAGAAAATACTTGTTAACACTGACGTGTTAACGCGGGCTTTGTCCGGTGGTTTGCTCAAATTTTGATCATTACATTGTTTATTCCAACCAAATTAGCAACTAGATTGGTTGTTTTTCC
Source organism: Cyprinodon tularosa (assembly GCF_016077235.1). Taxonomy (NCBI): domain Eukaryota; kingdom Metazoa; phylum Chordata; class Actinopteri; order Cyprinodontiformes; family Cyprinodontidae; genus Cyprinodon; species Cyprinodon tularosa. Next base: position 309,793 of record NW_024039488.1, on the reverse strand, counting down.
AACCAATCTATTATTAGAATCTATCCTAACTTTATCCACCTGACAGCAGCTCTCCTCCAAAACTCCCACATCTTGACTGATCTTGCGCGTTCTGAACCACTTCCCGAAGTGGTCACATGGCATCACGGTAGCGAGGCCTCGGACGTCATCAATTTTGGCCCCTCCTCTAAATGAATCACGCCTCGACACGCGCTTCGGGGAAACGCCCCCTCCATTACTCGACACACACCTCGAAGCCTCGGCTCATCTCATAACATCTCTAGTTCTAGTAAATTATGAAAATGAAAAAGAGAGATCATATCTCTCCTATCCTGGCTTCTCTTCATTGGCTTCCTGTTAAATTTTGTTCCAGTGGCAAAATCCATCTTTTACCAGTTTTAATCGTCACCAGTGGGGCCATCATCTAGGCCTGTAATTTTAGATGCACTTGTTATCTGCCTCTTTTTTATTACAATGCAGCTGGATCACGATGTATTACTGAAGCAATCATTTTATGTAGAAAATGTAAAGTCACAGTACCACGAAAGTAGAAATAGTTTGAGCTGTTGTCTGCAGAAGCTCTCAGATGCCGCTTTTATTGTGTGACCAGAGATGGACAAAATACTAGAAGTAGGCAACGGGAAGCTGATAGAAAACCTGATGTGGAAACAATCATCTCAACCTAAATGTGAATGAAACAGCAGGTCATTTTAGATTACAGGGGAAATAGGATTGTAATGTTTTTTTTCCTTGCAGACCCAACATTAACCCAACATGGCTATATGTTTATATTTTTTTTAATCCAGCAGAATTTTTACCGTTTTCATCACTTTTAGAAATCTTATTTACTTTGTTATTTTTCCCTCTAAACACTATATTTTATTGCATTCACTTCTCCCCTTTTTTACATTTCCAAATAGAATGAAGCTGTTATTTTTGCTCCAAGGACAGTTTGTTTTTCATCAAAACCACTTTTGTGGTTTTTCAGATTCTAATTTCATTTCACGTACCTGGATAGAGGTGTTATTTGCACACACACAAAAAAATCTCATTTTCTTCTAGTTTTTAAAGATCTGTGAACAAATGTATTTGTGTTTAAGAGTATTTCATGTTGGCGGGATTTATCGACTCCACGTTTGTGTATTTTGAAAAAAAAGTACGAATTAAATACTGAAAATTACAGATCAGTAATTTTCCTCCATTGCTGATCTGTGGTCAGTTCTAGATTGCAGCCTCTTTCTGTTTAGTGCAGCCATGTGTGACGGTATAATGTAGAGAATGACGTAAGGAGACATTGCACTTTACGGCGCAATGCTTTAAACAATTTGGAAATCCTGCAAATTTGCAATTCCTTTTTATGAACTTTTAAAAATTTGCTTAAAATTCGCATTTCAGGTGGATGGAAACACACCTAATCTAGATTTCCAGGTTGATTAGACTTTATTGGTTTGAACATCTGACTTTTTTCTCTGTGTTAAACAATTTCCAATTTATCCTCGTACACTGTGCGATTTTTTTAAATCGTTGCACGCAGCTACGGCTCACAATGTACGACGAAACTGCAGGGTTTAAAAGTTTACGGCTCACGATGTTTGTTCTCACGCTGTGCGACCCGACGCTCTGATGCGATCTACCTGCTCACTCTGTACGACTAAAAACCATGTGGGACTCAGCTCCAGTGTTGCCAACTCCTCTGTGAGGAAAGTAGCTATTGGCTGTGCTGTAAGTCGCTAGAAATCACTGAATGACGTCATTGCCTAATTTGCGTAATATATATATTTTTTTCAACTTTTTTTTACTTTTCTTTTCCCCTTGTGGCCCACTAAGGAGCTTAAAAATCATGGTAAAACATTAACATTTAGAACAACAATTCACAATCTAAATGGAACAAAAAAAGGATACAAAGAATCAATGACAATGTGAGCAAATAATGGAAATTGTCCATTTTTTTTTCAAACTAATAAGATTTCCCTCCACACACGCAGGCTGTGCTTGAGTGGGTCCTCGTCGTGTTGGTCAAGGCTCTCTATGGCAGGTTCAGCAACTGAGGGAGCTGACTTCAGCGTGATAAACCTGCGCCGTCAATCCCTGCACATGCGCGCGGTTCATTTGCGGTCTGGAAGCTGAGGGTCAACATGCTGTGGCTCTGACTGCAGCACTGGGAGGGACTCCTGCGGAAGGGGGAGAACGGGGTTGGGACGCGGGAGGCGCCCCACAGCAGACACCGGGAAAGTAGCTAGTTTTGTTGCTGTTTTGAAAAACAGTTGCTGCATGGGGTCTGAAAAGTCGCTAAATACAGCGACAAAGTCACTGAGTTGGCAACACTGCTCAGCTCCGCAGTGAGATGGCGCTACTCGGACTCGTCTATCCGGAAGCCAAACGAGTAGAAGAGGAACATGAGCTCACTAGAGTGAAATGCGCTGCCTTGGATATTAGAGCAATTTTGTGCTGAAAGGCCTAAAAATAAAAGGCGATGACGTTTTTGGACAAAGACATGGCTGAGCTAACGTGGCTACTATGGTCTGTCAGTTTGACAGAAAGAACTCCATTTCACGCATTGCCCCCCCGCCATGCTGCTGGGTTTTCCTCTGAGAGGAAGAAGAAGAAGAATCCTTGTTTGTGCACTGGGCGATTTGCACAGGACTGAATTATAAACATGTTTAATTTCCTCCCGACCTCATGACTCCTGATCGGGAGGTGATCGTGAGAGGCTGATTGGCCCTCGTTATCCCCTGTGCGCTACATGACGCACAACGCACGATCAGGCTGAAAGTCGTCCTGATCAAAGAATTCTCGCGCAACAGGGGAATCGGCCCGCAGACGGCAAAAAATTGGACAGTGTGCCCCAGGCTTTAGAAAGTAGCCTTTATTTATCAACACATTCATTCAGCTTTTTTTTCCTGCTTCTTTTTCTATGTCTGCTTCTGTCTCCTTGAACCCCAGTGGGCCTCAACAGATGGCCGCTCACACTGAGCCTGGTTCTGCTGGAGGATTCTTCCTGTTAAAAGGGAGTTTTTCCTCTCCACTGTCGCTACAAGCATGCTTAGTGTGAGGGATTGCTGAAGAGTCAATGAGTCGATGCAATCAGCTGGTTTTCCTTAGACAGAAAACTTTGAATCAATCTGACTGGATGATCTGGTTGAACTGTAAAGTGCCTTGAGATGACATGTGTTGTGAATTTGGCGCTATAGAAATAAACTGAATTGAATTAAGCTTTTTAATTGGGAGCTTTTCTAACATCTTTGAAAATTGTGGAAGTAGATAAATAGGCCTTTAATTTGTGAATTGGTGTCCATCCCTAAATTTGTATGCCCTTTCATAGTTTTAATGTAGTTTGGAAATTCACAAGTTTGGAATAAATTACAGATATGACTTAGAGGTTTAAACATCAATATGTTTTTGACTCAGAAGACCTTTTTCTTTTACATAAATAAACAGCTTTGATTTCTCTGTCTTCCACCATGTGAGACATTGGATTAGATTTTTTGTCGTTGGTGCATCATTCCGACTCTGTTAGCTCACCCTGAGGGTTTTACTGCCAGTTTTGAGTTAATTATTACGGAATAGTTATCGAGTTTGTGAACGTTGATTGACTGGTCCTTTATTTAGATTATTCTTCTAAAACCCACTTGCTTTTCTATGACTATTTCAAGAGTAAAGTCATAATATTACTGAAATAAAGTAGTAACCTTATGAGAATAAAGTCTTGATATTAAGAGAATAAAGTTACAAATTTATGAGAATGAAGTCTTCATACAACAACCCATTTTAGAAAGAAAGCTTGGAGCTCCGCCCAGCAGATGACGGCCGACCAGCTCCACCAATCAGCAACCAGAGTCCACTTTGACATCCTGCCCAGTTTGATGCTGCTGCTAAAAGATTTCCTGATTTGACAAACTGATGCTAAAGTAGAACTTCACATGATGCTCCACATTCCTCATTTTAGGGAAGAAAGGGCTTCCTCTAAAAGTTGTCATAAAATACAACTTTATTCTCACAATATTACGACTCTATTCTTGTAATTTTATGACTTTATTCTTGTAATGTTACATCTTTATTCCCATAATGTTTCAACATTATGTTGAGTTTTAGTTCCTCTAAAGGTCCGCTCATATTCAGAATTCAAACTCCTGAAAGTTCTTTGAATCTGAAATGATTCCATCCTGTTCAATAAATGATCAGTGTTTTTAATTCAGAGTAATTTTCATGTGAATGTGCTTTACTGGAGGCATCCATGTTTGTCAAAGAACACTACTGCCACCTACTGGTTAGTGACGTCACGGTGCGGTATCGGCTGTTGATCAAGTCCCAGTGCTGTATCTGGTGTTTGTCACAACGCGCTATTATCCAAGTCATCTTGAAAACATTCTTCTTCCAAATGTTGGCTACATATTACGGGTTTTTTCTCTGGCCAGAAGTTCGATGGCAAATCCTCCCTCTTCAAGTTGGCGATCCAACGACCAACCCGTCCGTGGAGGATCAGGAATCAGAAAGGTGGAATAACTCTTTTTTTTCACTTTTACCCGATGTATTCCAGCATCCAGCTGCCATGCACGTGGGCATTGTCAGTTTCACTATAGCTCTGGTGAATTTCAATGGTGAAGTCCTCTGGAAATCTTCAATAATTGTTGTTGATTGCAGATGTGTCTAGTAGTTCCCATTGATTTAGCTTGGAAAGCGGGGAGAATGGCGCTAGCAGTGATGGGAGTAACGGCGTTACTAACGCCGCTACCTTTTTTAGTAACCAGTAATCAAAATGATTACTCTTACTGTAAATATAACGCAGTTACAATTGCCGACACCCCGTTACTGCACGTTACTCAGGTCGCACAATTAACCTTTTTTCATGATAGGACTCGTGCGCGTGTCATGAGAGAGGGGAGGATGGAGAGTGAGGAGGACTCCAGCGGCAAACAGCGCTTTCCAGATCGAAATACCGGTGTTACGTCGAGCTGCGTTTCCCCATCAGATACGGTTTCCCCTGCTTCTCCGCACAGCGGATTCTCGCTAAAGGCGTGTAACAGTCGCCCTGTGCTCGCGCCACAGGGAACTAGGGAGAGCATGAACGATCATTGGTGTTGGGAGCTGGAGAAATTCCACCTTTCTCCAGCAGAGTCCGCCGTGGATCCTCTGAGGGAGCCTCCTGCTCAGCTGCAGCTCATCAGGATCATCAGAGGATCCACTACTTAAGCTGTCTTCAGACCTTGCCTCAACGCCACAGTGTTGTTCCAGTTGGTCAGCGCTTAAGCCTAGATCCTCAGTGAAACTCTATGACTTTGAATCCAGCCTGGATTCTAACTATTGTCTCTGTCTTCCAGGAACCTGTGCCTCCTCTGTGAAAGCTCAGGAAGAGCTAACCTGCCGAACCGACCCTCAGAGCCAAACCTGAAGAATCTCAGAGAACCTCCAAGCAGCTCTGGACTAGAGCTGGGAGAACCAAAACCAAGGTCTGTTCAGTATAGACGTGAGACGCTGAAGCAGCAAACGGACTCTGCTGTTGAACTCCTCTCCAGATCCAACAGTGACTCTCCCAAGGCTAACCTCAAGAACCCTCAAGGTACAATCAGTGATCCTCTGGAAATCAAACCTCTCTTGGCAACGCTAACTGAACTGTCTCTCACGCAGACTCCGGTGAACCAGTATCCAGGCCCGGAACCAGAACCTGTACATTCTGTGTGCTTGTGCATAATAAACTTGTTAAACTTTTATCCTTGTGTCCGTCAGTGGTGTTCTGCATTCTTGGGTCGCTTTTAGTGAACCCATCATGACAGAACACTGCGGCCAAACTCAAGGCCCAGCAGATCACCTCACCCGTCGACTGGAGGAGCAGGATGCCCAAATTCAAGGACAAACCCAAACGCTCCGTGAGTTATACCGCCTGGTAGACACTCATAACCACATGCTACAGAGCTATGCTAATTATCTGAACAGCGCTAATGCAGCACAACAACCATTTCCGGGTCCAGTTCCGCCTCCGACGTCACCAGCAGTGACGTTATCAGAGTTCCGTCCTAGTCTTCCAGAAAGATTTTCTGGTAACATGAAAGATTGCAAAGGATTTTTATTTCAATGTCGATTGATTTTTCAGAACTCCCCTGGCAGCTTTTCCACGGATTACAAGAAGATAACTTTCATTCTCTCACAGTTAACAGGAAGAGCCTTGGAATGGGCTCAGGCAAGATTTGCCGCTGATGATAGCTGAAACTGCTACTACTCTGATTTCATCTCTGAATTTACCCAGGTATTCAACCAAGAAACTGACCAAACTATTGATTCCAGAGCTCTTTTCAACCTAAAACAGGGAAACTCTTCGGTGGCTGAATTTTCCATTAACTTCCGGGTTAAAGCGGCAGCTTCCGGATGGAACCAAAGCGCTCTAAAGGGAGCCTTTTTCATGGCATTAAATGAGCACATTAAAGATGAGCTCGCAACCCTCGACGAACCTGCTACCCTCGAAGATCTAATTCGCCTCTCCATTAGATTGGATAATCGAATTCGAGCCAGAAACAGTTCAAGGAAGCAGGGGACACTTTCTTCTGCCTCACATAACGTGACTGTTTGTTCTTCCTCTACAGAGCAGCTGCCTATTCAGAGACCTAAGTCCCAGTCTCTACCGTTGCCTATTCAGGCCTCTCATTCGAGCGAAAGGGATGTCGAACCCATGCAGGTGGGACACACTAGGCTCACTCCAGAGGAGAGGCAAAGGCGTTTTCTAAGCAAACTATGTATCTACTGTGGTGAGAGTGGACACTTCATTGCTTCCTGCCCGGCTAAATCAAAAGCCTGGGCCCGCCAGAGGATCTGAGGAGTCTGGCGGGCCAGATAAACACTAAGAAATCTCCTCGACTGTTACTTCCTGCCACACTTTTCTGTGCTAATCAAAACCTCTCTTTTTCTGCATTTATCGACTCAGGCTGTGAACGTAACCTAATCGATTCTAACCTCGTCCAGCAACTCCAAATTGAAACCATTCCTCTGACTCAGCCTCTCAGTGTATCCGCTATTGACGGAAAAAGACTCCATCAAGTTACCCATCAAACTCAGCCCCTCGAGCTACTTCTGTCTGGTAACCACCGAGAGACTATAACATTTTTTGTTTTTCCCTCTGCATGTTCCCCGCTGGTGCTTGGTTTCAAATGGTTGGAGAAGCATAATCCTCACATTAACTGGACTGAACGTCACCTGGAATCATGGTCCATCTCATGCCATGAAACATGCCTTCGTTCTGCTGCCCCCTTGGTGAGGTCTCCTAGAGGTGGGGGGGAGATGGACTCTCCTGACCTTTCTTCAGTTCCTTCTGAGTACCATGACCTAGCCCCTGTCTTCAGTAAGGTCAGTGCGACGTCCCTACCTCCACACAGACCATACGATTGCGCCATTGAACTTTTACCTGGTGCTCCTCTACCCAGCAGCAGATTGTATAATATTTCCAAGCCCGAAAGAGAAACCATGGAAAAATACATCAACGAATCATTAGCTGCTGGAATAATCCGCCCGTCTTCCTCTCCATTGGGCGCCGGTTTCTTCTTCGTGGGGAAGAAGGATGGTTCCCTTAGACCTTGTATTGATTACCGAGGTTTGAACCAGATTACAGTTAAGAACAAATACCCACTTCCTCTCCTTGCCTCTGCGTTCGAACCCGTACAGGGAGCTACAGTGTTTTCTAAACTGGATTTAAGAAACGCTTACCATCTCCTTAGGATCCGTGAAGGCGATGAATGGAAGACTGCCTTCAAAACACCCTTGGGCCAATTCGAATATTTAGTAATGCCCTTTGGTCTAACTAACGCTCCAGCCTGCTTCCAGACCCTCGTAAATGATGTTCTCAGAGACTTCCTCAATGTATTTGTTTTCGTGTACATTGACGACATACTCATTTACTCCAAGAACCTCGATGAACACAAGAAACATGTCCGCCTTGTTTTGCAGAGACTGCTGGAGAACAAGCTGTTCGTGAAAGCCGAGAAGTGCGAATTTCATCAACCTTCAGTCACCTTTTTGGGGTTTGTGCTCGAGGGCGGCCAGGTAAAACCATCTGAGGACAAGATTAGGGCAGTTTTAGACTGGCCAGTTCCAGAGAACCGCAAACAGCTACAAAGGTTTCTAGGTTTTGCTAACTTCAATCGTCGGTTCCAGACCGCCCTTCCATTAACTTCTCTGACCTCTGTAAAACGCATTTTTCAGTGGACTCCTGAGGCTCAAGCAGCGTTCGATAAATTAAAGTCCTTGTTTTCCAGAGCACCTGTGCTTATGCAACCTGACCCAGCGAAGCAGTTTATTCTTGAGGTGGATGCTTCAGATTCTGGTGTTGGAGCAGTTCTATCCCAGAGACTTGATTCAGATCAAAAGATCCACCCTTGTGCTTTCTTCTCCCGTAGACTTTCTTCTGCAGAGCAAAATTACGATGTGGGTGACCGAGAGCTTCTGGCCATTAAACTGGCGTTGGAAGAATGGAGACTTTGGCTGGAAGGAGCTGAGCATCCGGTTCTAGTCTGGACTGACCACAAGAACCTGGCTTACATCCAGTCAACCAAGCAAGCAAATCCCCGCCAATCCAGGTGGTCAATTTTCTTCTCTCGGTTCAATCTCATCATCTCCTACAGACCCGGATCCAAGAATGTCAAACCCGATTCTCTCTCTCGTCTCTACTCCGTCGATCATCCCGAGACACCTGAACCTGTTCTTCCGGCTTCCTGCCCAGTGGGGGTGGTCAACTGGGAAATAACTGACCTCATCAACTCAGCCCTGGCCACTGAACCCGATCCAGGTAACGGTCCCACTAACCGAACCTATGTTCCATCTTCCGTCAGGTCCCGTCTCATCCAGTGGATGCATGCGGCCAAGTTCTCTGCTCATCCAGGAGTCAGCAGAACTGTAGCCCTCATCTCAAGACGCTTCTGGTGGCCCACTCTCCATAGGGACGTCAAGGAGTATGTGTTGGCTTGCCCCACATGCACCCGTAACAAAGCCTCACACCAACCTCCTTCTGGCCTGCTTCAGCCGCTTCCTGTTCCCTCGCGTCCTTGGTCTCATATCGCCATTGATTTCATCACCGGTCTCCCCGTCTCTCGAGGTACTGTATGTCCACCATATTCACCATTGTTGACCGTTTCTCGAAGTCCTGCTATCTTATTCCCCTTATAAAACTTCCCACGGCCTTCCAGACAGCCCAGCTCCTCATCAAGCATGTTTTCCGTTTACACGGCATTCCCCAAGAGATCCTCTCGGACAGAGGTCCTCAGTTCATTTCCCAGGTCTGGAAGGCTTTCTGTTCTGCTCTCGGCTGCAAACCCTCTCTCACCTCTGGTTACCACCCCCAATCTAATGGTCAGACTGAGAGAATGAACCAGCAGTTGGAATCAACCCTTCGCTGCCTCACTTCGAACAATCCTGTGGACTGGAGCCAATTTCTCCCTTGGATAGAATACGCACATAACTCCCTCAGATCTGCATCCACCGGACAATCCCCGTTTCAGGTTAGTCTTGGCTATCAACCACCTCTTTTCCCCGCAGACGAGAGAGAGATTTCGGTCCAGTCCGTAAACCAACACATCCGCCGTTGCCAAAGAATCTGGAGGGAAACCATCGCCACCCTCAACCAGTCATCAGAGTCCATAAAACGCTTCGCCGACGCCAGGAGACGTCCCGCCCCCGAGTACACTGAGGGCCAGGAGGTATGGCTGTCCACTCGAGACATCCCCCTCAAGGGGATGTCTCGAGTGGACAGCCTGAACCGTTGATACAAGGCAGGATGGATCCATGCTTTCATGTTGTAGACGCCAAATTCTGACCCTACCATCCGAATGTCGCAGCAGAAATCGAGACTCATCAGACCAGGCAACGTTTTTCCAATCTTCTATTGTCCAATTTCCATGAGCTTGTGCAAATTGTAGCCTCAGTTTGCTGTTCTTAGCTGAAAGGAGTGGCACCTGGTGTGGTCTTCTGCTGCTGTAGCCCATCTGCCTCAAAGTTGGACGTACTGTGTGTTCAGAGATGCTCTTCTGCCCACCTTGGTTGTAACGGGTGGTTATTTGAGTCACTGTTGCCCTTCTATCAGCTCCAACCAGTCTGGCCATTCTCCTCTGACCTCTGGCATCAACAAGGCATTTCCGCCCACAGAACTGCCGCTCACTGGATGTTTTTTCATTTTCGGACCATTCTCTGTAAACCCTAGAGATGGTTGTGCGTGAAAATCCCAGTAGATCAGCAGTTTCTGAAATACTACCAGCCCTTCTGGCACCAACAATCATGCCACGTTCAAAGTCACTCAAATCACCTTTCTTCCCCATACTGATGCTCGCTTTGAACTGCAGGAGATTGTCTTGACCATGTCTACATGCCTAAATGCACTGAGTTGCCGCCATGTGATTGGCTGCTTAGAAATTAAGCGTTAACGAGCAGTTGGACAGGTGTACCTAATAAAGTGGCCGGTGAGTGTATATTAAATCCTCTGTCTGTTCAGCATGTTGCAGCAGGCTGATAATGAAGTGAGGCTTTGCTTTGCTGCTGCACCGACTTTTTTTTTTTTTTGATGGGGGGGTTGTCTTTTTTTACTTTGCTTTTTTTTCACAATCTGACCCAGTCAAATACCAAACAAAAGGTGAAAAAAGGGAAAAAGTGAAAATGTCTGCACAGATTGGGATCTGCTCACCCTGCACAGAAGAGGCCTCTGTATGGAGTCAGATAAACTGGTGTGACCCAGGCTCTAAGTGTTAGGACTTTTAGCACTGGATGGCTATAATGTAAGAAGATACTCTACTGTGCATTTTGGTTGAATTATGTTTTCAGTCATTTATGCCATGTTGGGTCTAAAGTAGGTAGGTCTACAACAATGCCAGGTATGGTTTATACATATTAATGTTAACAGATAGCTAGCAAGGGTACAGTAGTATGTATAAATCATTCAAACTAAACAGCTTAAATCCAGAATAGAATTTAAAATCCTCCTTCTCACATATAAAGCCTTAAATGGCCAAGCTCCATCTGATATCAGAGATCTGATTGTTCCTGATGTTCCTAACAGAGCACTTCACTGTTTTTGTACTGTGGGAGGGAGCCTGGTGTACCCAGAGAGAACCCATGCACAGGGGAGAACATGCAAACTCCATGCAGAAAGACCCTAAGCTGGGAATAAAACCCAGAACCTTGAAGCGACAAGGTAACACTGCTACAAACTGCGCCTGATGGAGCTTATAATGAAGATAAATATAAATTACATTTTAAAATCTCTTTTTATGTCTTCTTTTTTCTTTCAGTGAGTATGGATTTAAGATGGTGCGGATTATAAACTTGGAAATTAGTGTTGGTAGTAGTACTGATGATTTATTAACAGAAAAGAAAATAATAAGACAAGAATTCATTCAGTTTTTTATTCCAACACAATTATCTTGAGAGGAAAAGGTGGAAGACATAAGATGTTATACTTCCCTGCCCCTCTTATACACATTAATAAACAATTATTCATCTCTCCACATCAAGAACCCTTACATGTTTTCATCATTGAATGTGTAGTTTACACATTATTAACACCCTTATTACATCTTTATTAGCATTATGCTCATGTGCATGGTATCTATAAAACCTTTATTCCTTTTAACCATATTAGTATTCAATCCATCTATATTTAAGTCACCACCGATGAAAATGACCATTTGTTCAAATTTAGCAAACATTGTTTCCATGGAGTTTGTGAATTTGTCAGACTGGTGCTCTCTGCTCACAGCTGCAAATATTTTACTGCTTTTCAAACTGGAGCTCAATGGTAATATTTTTCATTACATCAATTGACCTTGACATATCTTCTACAACCTTTTATTTGAGTCTATTATTTGTGTACAAAGCTGCTCCTTTGTATTCTCTCTGTTTGTATCATTGAACTCATAACCCCTCAGAGGGAAATCTGCTTCCTCTTCAGGGATGATTCAATGCATTCTTTAGCTGCAATTTAAACTGTAATTTCTTGCTATACATTTTTTTTTCTCAGGTCTAATACTATTTTTTTCCTCATTTCTTTCATGATAGGTGCTGCTGATTTGGACCTTACTGCTCCTGTAGAAACACTGCTGCTTAACCATAGATTATTCTTCAAACGTACAAATTTGGACCTGATTAACTTGGATTAGATTAAATTTAGCTTTATGGTCATTTCACAGGTACAGGTACAAGTCAACGAAATTCCGTTTAGGTCTAACCACAAGTGCAATAGCAGCAAGTGCAGGATAAATAATGCTATTACTATAAAATCAATAAATAAAACTTAGAGGGAAGCTTTCAGAATAAAGTAGAAAGTAATTTTAGGTTAAAGTACAGTATTGCAAATGTATACATTAACAATTGGTACTGTAAATAAATAGTTGGCAGAGCAAATTAATATTCCAGGTAAGAGGTGCAAGATGCATTTAAACAGTTGTTACTATAGTAACAGTCAGCAGTGCAAGTGAACAATAACAAAATGGAGGCAGGTGTGAGGAGGGAGAGGAGAGTCTATCAATGTATGAGCAGAGTGGGATCAGTGAGGATTAGAGTTCAATAAAGAGAAAGCTGTGGGGAAACAAAATGTTAGTTTGTCTGCTCGTCAGGAGGCAACGTCTGCAGGAAGGCAGGAGAGAAAACAATCTGTGAGCTGGGTGACAAGAGTCCTTAAAGTCATAGGGAAACGGTTGAATTTCCGAATTCTCCCGAGTGGTGCCCGACTTTACACAAGTGAATAAAGCGAATGTGATTGGTCGTTTATGAAGGGGGCGGGATTGTTGTGGCGGAAGGTTCACAAGCAAGTTTGGTTGTGGCCGGTTTGTGGGAAGCATCTTGCTAACCAGTTAGTGTCATGATGGGATTCAGGTTTCTAACCCACATGCAGAACACAACGGAGGCAGGTGAAAAATTTGACTGTTTATTGAGATAAATATAATATATATATAAATAATGCAGAGAAACAGATCCGGGACTGGTCACACAGGGTTCTCTGTAGAGAGGGACAGTTAGGTTAGCCAGGATGCTGAAGATCTTAGCCAGAGGAATTGTGCAGGTTTGTACCTGTGACGTGTTTCAGGTTAGCAGCTGAGGAAGGGAACCGGGTTGGGTCCGGAGGCTTGAAGTTGGCAGGGGGCTAAGCAACGGCAGGGCTCGACTTCAGACTTATCAGTGTTCAGATCCAGAATCTTCTTCCGATCCTCTTCTTGAGGACGGGCAAGCAGGTTCAGGCAGTTAGTTTCTTCAGGTGAGCTCCTGAGAGCCGGCAGGCAGTTTTCAGCAGATGAAACTCTTCCAGAGTTCCAGGGTTCAGTCAGGTTTCTTCCTAGAAGGCAGAGAAGACAAAAACTGATCAGGTTCAAGTTCAAAGTTCAGGGGAGTCAGAGAATCAGACAAGCTGGTTGGCTCAGGCTTCGCTAACCATAACTGGCTTAACACTCTGGCGCTGGAATGTAGTCCCGCCGCTGCTTATATGCTGCTCTCCTGATGACTGATGGATCGCAGGTGTGGTCGTCAGCTCAGCTCCAGGAGACCTAGAGGCGCCCTCTGCTGGAGGAAGGTGGACAGACCTCCAGATCCCAACAGTTAGCAACTTAGTGCTAGCAGGTTCCCAATGGGAAATTCCATTGGGACCAAGTAGCACTAAATTGGTGACTTAGAAACGACGCTGTCAAGGAACGCTATGGACAGCGGAAACATGCAAGAGGAGGAGAGTTTAGTGTCGGTGGTCGTGGATGAGTCTCCTCCGTCATCCATTTTTTATTTAGAGGAGGAAAGCGGGGACAAAGATGTTGTGGAAGAGGACGCCAGGGCGGCAGAAGCTTGGTTTGGTGTACAGGGGTCGGCAACCCAAACTGCTCAAAGAGCCATATTGGACCAAAAAAACAAAAAATAAATCTGTCTAGAGCCGCAAAAATGTAAAAGTCTTATACATGCCTCGTATGGAAACACGGGCTCTAAGTGTTTTATCCCACTATAGAAAATGACTATGTGGGCTTAAATATATAATAAACATTCATGATTACATGTTTATCCTTTAGCAAATGTCACATAGCAGCATGAGGTGATGGAGGAGCAGTTTCACCGCCCTTCACCGCCCTTCAAACTTAAATTATAGAAACAGGATCAAGGAATCTCTCTATGGTGGACGTGTTTCTGTTGGGAGGAATTGATTGAGTCATGAGAAACCAAGCAGGAAGTGACATCATCAGAGCAGAGCTCTCTAACCCTGAAATCCCCCATCCCAGCGTTCCGTGGTGTGATTTATATTTTTAGGATTTGAGAAAAAAATGGAAGAAAGTTCCCATCCCTGCATCAGAGCTCTACCTGTTCGATCTGTGGACGCTTTTCCATCCTTGCAACCAAACTAGCAGCAGTAGTGGAGTTTGGAGATGTAATCCACTTCTTAAATCTACATTTGCTCTCCTCTAATTTATCCAGAAGTTCTGCAATCACCATTTTTCTCTCCCTCCCAGCTTGATGGTCGGCTGTATATTTAGCCTTCCCTGGAAATGCCTTTCCAAATTTTTATTTTTATTTTTTGCCAACCTCTCATTACCAAGCAAAAATGCAGACAATCCTTCCGCATTGATAATGAAAGAAAATGATTCGGTCCATCCTTTGAATCCTCTTTTCTCATCAGCTATCTTCCTTTTTTTCCCCTTTGGGATCCATGGAGACACTCCAGCAGCCTAACACTGCGCAGCGCTGGTTGCAAGTTATGACACCTGATCTCTATGTCTATGACGCAAATTATTGTTTAAATGTATTTATTATACCAATGTTTACAGCATTGGAAAAACATAATTATTTTTTGTTTGACCTCCTGCACACCATATGAAAACAAACAAACAAAAAAAAACTCGATTTTCAGAAATTTTTCAAAAAGCTCCAGGGAGCCGCAAGGGGAACGCTAAAGAGCCGCATGCAGCTCCGAGCCACGGGTTGACTACCCCTGCTCTAGAGAGACCAGATGATCAGATTCACATTCAGACCAGACCAGCAGTTTTCCTCTGAGTGAGTCCAGCTCCAGGAGAGAAATGTGGAAACCTCCAAAACTGCTGCTTCAAGCTGAAGGTGAGTTGAACCATGAACACCACTCAGAGTCACTTTGAGGGAATTTAGTAGAGGAGGAAGGGAGGCCATGACTGACTGGACCTTCTGTGTTTCCAGCTTCACTCAAAGACTAAATGGCTTCCAGGTTAAAGAAAGATCTCTGCTGCCCTGTCTGTCAGGATGTCTTTATGGATCCGATTGTCCTGTCATGTAACCACAGCTTCTGTAAGGAGTGTTTGAAGAACTACTGGAGAGAGACACCAGTAAAGGAGTGTCCAGTTTGTAAAAGAATATCTTCAATGAGTCATCCACCTTCAAACCTGGTTCTGAAGAACCTGTGTGAGACCTTCTTACAGCAGAGAGACCACAGAGATTCAGAGGATCTCTGCAGTCTGAGAAACTCACACTCTTCTTCTTGGACCATCAGCAGCCAGTGTGTGTCTTCTGCAGAGATTCACATTGAAATTGTTTAGGATCACAGAAGGAATCTTTGTTTATCGCCAGAAACCTTGAAGAAGAACCTGGAGCTCTGGGAGAAATTTTAAAAGAAGTTAAATCGGACAGCAGAACACATGAAGGTCCAGGCCCGACACACAGAGAGGTCGATTAAGGAGAAGTTCAAGAAGCTTCATCAGTTTCTAGCAGAGGAAGAGGAGGCCAGGCTGGCTGCACTGAGGGAGGAAGAGGAGCAGAAGAGAGGGATGATGAAGGAGAAGATGGAGGCTCTGAGCAGAGAACTAGCAGCTATTTCAGCAATGGTTTGGGCCACAAAGGAGGAGTTAAGAGCTGAAGACATCTCATTCCTGTAAAACTACAAGGCTGCAATGGAAAGAGTCCAGCGCTGCCCCCTGCTGGACGATCCACAGCTGCCCACAGGAGCTCTGATAGACCAGGCTAAGCATCTGGGTTACCTGGTCTTCAACATCTGGGGCAACATGAAGAACATGGTGTCAGCCTGGACCCAAACACTGCTTATCCATTCCTCTTCCTGTCTGAAGATCTGACCAGTGTGACTGTAGGACAGGAACAAAAGCTTCCTGATAATCCAGAGAGGTTTGGGTCTTCTTGGTGTTCTGTCCTGAAGTCTGAGGGCTTTAACTCCGGCAGCCACAGCTGGGATGTTGATGTTGGTGACAGTTACTTCTGGGGGCTTGGTGTGATAGCAGGGTCTGTCCAGAGGAAGAAAGACGTAGCTTCTGGATTGTCAGATAATTGGTTATCTAACGGTAAATACTACGCATTCTTTCCACTATCTTCCAAACGTCTCTCAGTTCAGAAGAAGCTCCAGAGGATCAGAGTGAATCTGACGTATGAATCAGAGGAAAGCTGTTCTTCTCTGATCTGGACACCAACACACACATACATACCTTCACTGACAAGATGTTTCCATTCTTCACCGCTGCTGGTAAAGCAAAAATCTTACCCATGAAGATCTCAGTGAGAAACAGCAGAACCAAAGTCAAAATGAAACTTTATTGATCTGACTGAAATTCCATGTTAAATGTCTGAACTAATGTTTCCCAATTGGAACTTTCCTCCATGAGTATAAAAAGTCATTTTCATTATATATGAGGCAAATATTTGGGAATAGAATGAGAGCGCTGCCATTGATCTAAGAACATTGTGTAAAATACTATATATATATATATATATATATATATATATATATATATATATATATATATATATATATATATATATATATATATATATTTCAGCCGGTTCTGCAACAGCTTTTTCCTCACTGCCATCAGACAGTTGAACTGTTGTATAGAATGGGGTTAAAATGTTGGAAACTGTAAATCATCTACCGGTCTTATGTTTACATTTGATCACTGCAGCACTTTAGATGTCTAGCAGTGGCGGCTGGTGAAAAATATTTTTGGTGGGGGCTGATATATCCTAGTGTATGTCTCCAACTAATCCAGAATAAGAATTCAAATAAACAATTGGACAATAAATACAATTTAACAGTAATGATTTAATTTACTATATAATAACAGTGATAATTTTGGTCACAATAACCATGACGTGAAATTTTCATATCCTACAACAAGGATGTTCTTCTGGCAAACGGGTAGATAAATAAGGATTTCACCGCATTTGGTGGAAGCTGCATCTGGCACGTTACGTTCGCCATCGTCCCTCTAATTGTCTGCACCTGCGCATTGGATGCAGAAGCCTGTTAAAGGGCAGTATTTTCAGAGCCCCAAGACCGTAAAGTTCTGAGATGCTGATTGGCCATTAAATTATTAAATTCACCTAGCAATAGTACATGATTGACAGATTCTCTGCACATGTGGGGCAGTCTGATCACAGCCCCAAGACAGAGACGGTAGGAGTCTGTCTGTGGAAATCCACAAATGAATGACAGTAGGTAGGGAAATGTAGTTTATATCATTTGTTTTGCTTATAGGTACACAGTCTAGAGAGTAAAACTGACATTTATGAGTTAATTTCTAAAAATATATTTTACGTTTCTCTCTTCTTATCAGGGAGGGCGGTGCCCCAGCGCCCCCTATGGGCCGGCCGCCACTGATGTCTAGAGAGAACGAACTTTCGAATTTCGTTTTGTACACACTCTGTGTACAAAATGACAATAAAGTCAGTCTATGTCTAAGATTATCGTGGTAACTTACCTGTGTTTCTCCCCAAACCTCAGTGCCAGTGTGGGGGGTGCCCTACCTCCCACCCGAGGCCACTGCAGATCCGCTTTCTGTTCTGTTTATTTCCATTAAACGTTTCAAAATGTCCCACTGTCTGTCTCGCCTGAATACTGGGTCCAACATTATTAACACCTCTTCAAATGACTTGTAGAAAAGACAGATGGACAGACAGATGGACAGACAGCAACATCTGATTTGGTTGAGAACAGCTGCATAGAAGCAGGAGGGACCAAGGCAGAGGTGGAAGGTGAAAGCTTTCAGCTGGGAGGGGGAGCTTTGTGTGAGAGATGTCTGTTTAACTGTGGGTGGAGAGACAGATACTGCGCTCGTTCCTGAACTGAACCCTTTCATAGATGTGTTCTGGTTCTGTCCAGACTTACATCTGCCTGATCCTCATTTTACCTGAACCCTGTGATAGTTCTTTGATTTCTAGTTTCTTCCTGTATGTTTCATTTCTTCCTTTTATCTTGCAATGGAATCAGATGCAACCCAGTCAAGAGAGAATAATGCAACAACAAAAATGCCTTAAAAACACTTAGCAAATATATTCCGGGTGCTGCATGAACAGACGGCATAATTAAGCGCCAAGATCATGACTCACTGTCACGATCTTGGCCCTGATGTCTGACCTGATGACTCATTTCATTCCCCCCCCAGCTCTGCCCAGGTCTTATTACCGCTCATCTGATCTACCAGCCTTCACACAGTCATCAATGCCAGATTATTCAAGCCTGTGGTTAAAGCTCTCTAGCGTACCTGTGTTTTCTGATTACCTGATCCTGACTCATTCTGCCTCTGAGTCTGCATGTCCACATTCTGATCTGTTTGCCTGACCTGTCTTCGAACTCCTGTCTGTCAACAGAACCTGGAACTGTTTTCCAACTCCATTCTTCCCTTCAGCACCTCTTCGGACATTAGATCTCCTGGCTCTGACTACATCTTCTTAGCTTTAGACTTGGACAACTTTCATTGCCATTTTTTGTACACAGTGTGTATACAGAACAAAGTTTTTTTTTTTTGTAAAGCTTTCAGACAGAAAATGAACATTTCATAAAGTGCGGCAGTGATAAAATCTAAACAGTGTTAAAAAAATAAAATAAAAAAACATGTGGCGGACCCCCTGTTGAAGACCTCTGCTCTACAAGAAGGGGCGGAGCAGACTTTACTTCTTAGGGTAGCTTGAGTCGTTGACTGTTCCAGCATCTCAGTGCTTATCTTTTCCAGGTCTGTTGTGGAGGGTGTGATCTCTTCTGCCATCATCTAGAGCAGTAACAGGTAGGGCTGGGTAAAAAAGAATCGATTTAATAGATTTTGAATCGATTCGTTTAAATTTTTGCAATGTCTACATTTTTTCGATGTCTAGGGAATGAGATCGATTAATTTCATAGTGACCCGCGTGACGTTCACATTCAAATAACCAGGAAAGATGCACTAAAGATGACTTCAAGCCAGACAGCTGCAAATATACCCAAATGGGTTGACTGAAGACCAGTGATGGGACTAACGGCGTTGAAAGTAATGGCGTTACTAACGCCGTTACCTTGTTTTAGTAACGAGTAATCTAACTAATTACTTTGACTGTAACTATAACGCAGTTACAATTGCAGACACCCCGTTACTGCGCGTTACTCAGGTCACACAATGAACCTTTTTTCATGATAGGATTCGTGCAGCCTTGTCATGAGAGAGGGGAGGATGAGATTGGCTGATGTATAGTGAGATTCCGTCTGTCAGTTGGGTAGGTGGGTGTTTCCGCTGGTGGGTGTTAACGTACAGCACACACAGAGAGATGGAGAGTCAGGAGGACTCCAGCAGCAAACCAGTATTTTCCAGATGGAAATACCGGTGTTACGTCGAGCTGTGTTTCCCCATCACATAACGGTTTCCCCTGCAGCTCCGCACAGCGCAGGCGGCACGATTCACCGCGCAAGAGACAGGAAACGCGCATGCTCGCTAAAGGCGCGTAACAGCCGCCCTGTGCTCGCGCCACAGGGGAACTATGTAGAGCGTGAAGGATCTTATGAGCCTATGGAGAAAGGGAGAAATATGGATGGATGGATGGATGGATGGATGGATGGATGGATGGATGGATGGATGGATGGATACTCTGCCTTTTCAACCTACTGTATTTTTTATTTTAAACATTATTTGATGGCCTTTGTGGCAGGGATGGAGATCCATATTTTATGTCACACACAGAGTATAGATCTAGATAGATAGATAGATAGATAGATACTGCAGTATCTAAAACAACCCGAACACACAGGATTTCAGAATTAGACATCCCCAGTTATTAATTTCATTCACTCACCAGATCTGAACGCCCTGTTAAAAAACTTCCCATGGCGTTCCCCCCTGATGTCATTTACGTTGAGTTGCAATAAATGCTAAACTCTCTGCAGATTCTTGTCTTTGTCGTTCGCTCTATTCAGCTGGCTTTGGAAACACACGGCAAGAAGGTGGGGGCTGGGTGGTGAGGGTTACGGGGGCGAGAAACGCATAAGTAACGCAATAGTTACTTTTACTAGTAACTAGTTACTTTTATTGTGGAGTAACTCAGTTAGTAACTCAGTTACTTTTTGGGAGAAGTAGCTAGTAACTATAAATACTTTTTTAAAGTAACGTGCCCAACACTGCTGAAGACATAAAAAAATGGAGTCTGACCAGAAAACACCCTGTAGTTACAGAATACGCTGCACATATGGTTTGTGGAGTGAAGATAATGCAGCTCACGAATGTCTGCTGTGTCACGTCTGCTTGCTAGATTGAGGCTTCCCTTTTTCACTTTTCACAAACAAGTTTGCACTTTTGCAACAGTTTTGTTCACAGCCCATGTTTAAACTGTCTAATTTACAAGTTTGCACTTTGTGTTTAATGTGACAGGAAAAAATAAAATACATGAGTGATTTGAAACACAGTTGAACCACTGTTGGGTTCATAAAATGTAGGTTTTTGCAAAAGAAGAACTGAAATACAGAGTAATGGATACAATTCCTGCAGGAAGGAGAGACAGTTGAACCCCAGACTCAAACATACTGTCTCCCACCGGACCTCCTCCACAGAGCATTTTATTAACAGAACATGACGCATGGTTACAAACAGAGTATTGTTCTGACAGAACAACTGATCAGTTCATGAAGACAGGACGCTCCATCAGAATGACAAGGCAGGATGGTCTCCTGACTGGATCATGAGACAGGAGTGGAGCATCCCCTTGCACAAATGTTTCATAAACACACATTGATTTTATAATCATCATTGAATAAACCTAACAACCACTTTCATTATTGTAAAAACAGATTGAATCGAAATTAATCGATTTAGAACTGTATTAATTGAAATCGACTCCATTCAGGACTTTGGCGAAAAATACCCAGCCCTAGTAACAGAGCAAATAACCTAAGGAAGCTCAGCAATCTAATAAAGAACTTCTGTAGAACATTTGGAGATAATTTCACAAAGAAAATTATGTCATAAAATGAAGAACATTAAGAAGAGCAGTGGGCATCCTCTGCAGAAGTCTGTTACACAGCGACAGAGTGCCTTCGGTTAAAGGCTTCTCCAGATGTGGTCGCAAAATTTAAATTACTGCTCAACCAATATCCAAACAAACCAATCAAATTGTCCAAACAGAGTGGATAAAACGGCTTTATTTAAAAAGTTAATCACAGAAATACATTGATTAAAAAAAATAAAGGACAGTAATTACAATAACAAACATTTTAAGTTTAAAAGAACAATGTGCCATATAGAGATGTTAGGATGTTGCCATAGAAAATACGGTCTTTATTCTTTTGCTTTATTGTTTCTTTGTTTTTTTTTACTCCTTAACCATTGTTCTATCAACTTTCATCTTAATTTTTCTTCTTTTTTAAGGTCAAATAAAAACCATTCTGAAGTCATATGATGACAAACACTTATTAAGATGTGTGAGTCGGGTGATAAAAATAAATGTGAAAAAAGTCAGTCAGTCTAATATGATGTTCAGAACATTCATTTTCCGGTTATTTTTCAAACAATAGCTTCGAAAATATCCAACAAAAATATGGCTTAATGATCCTTAAAGCATATTTCAGTTGCTTTTAATTACACATTTTAGATTGGGATGCGAAAGAGTGGAGAAAAAAAAACTTAGTGTTTTGACTCTAAAATAAACGTTGAAGATGTTTATATATTAAGCTTTTTGCAAGTGTCTGAATAACCTGTTCTGTTTCCATTGTGGCTTCATCTTTGTTTGGCATTCCCTGCTTTGTTTCTTAAGTGCTTCAACTCGAGTTTTCATTCGTTTGATTTAATAACAGTGACCCAAACAAATAATAAAAATAATGGTATAAGAAAACCATCAAATAGAGAGTACCATTTATTTATCAGTGCTTTGCATATGATTTATATTCAGTCCTGTGGAGATGCAGAGAGTCTGCAGGAAAGCCCTCGACTGGCCTCTACCCTCACTGGGCAGCACTCAGCCTCATCCGGGTACCTCAGCAGAACAAACAAACTCATCTTCTCACATCAAGGACATGTACTCTTTCAGATACTCCCCTCAAGAAGGAGACAAAGGCAGATTAAAGGAAAAGTCGCTCTTATTCAGAATTCAAACTTCTGAAAGTCCTTTAAATCTGAAATGATTCCATCCTGTTCAATAAATGATCAGTGTTTTTAATTCACAGTAATTTTCATGTGAATGTGCTTTACTGGAGGCATCCATGTTTGTCAAAGAACACTACTGCCACCTACTGGTTAGTGACATTGTCACGGTGCGGTATCGGCTGTTGATCAAGTCCCAGTGCTGTATCTGATGTTTGTCACAACGCGCTATTATCCAAGTCATCTTGAAAACATTCTTCTTCCAAATGTTGGCTACATATTACGGGTTTTTTCTCTGGCCAGAAGTTCGATGGCAAATCCTCCCTCTTCAAGTTGGCGATCCAACGACCAACCCGTCCATGGAGGATCA
This sequence comes from Cyprinodon tularosa, assembly GCF_016077235.1. Classification (NCBI taxonomy): domain Eukaryota; kingdom Metazoa; phylum Chordata; class Actinopteri; order Cyprinodontiformes; family Cyprinodontidae; genus Cyprinodon; species Cyprinodon tularosa. The sequence continues at coordinate 287,167 of NW_024039488.1, read as the reverse complement.
GGAATCAGAAAGGTGGAATAACTCTTTTTTTCACTTTTACCCGATGTATTCCAGCATCCAGCTGCCATGCACGTGGGCATTGTCAGTTTCACTATAGCTCTGGTGAATTTCAATGGTGAAGTCCTCTGGAAATCTTCAATAATTGTTGTTGATTGCAGATGTGTCTAGTAGTTCCCATTGATTTAGCTTGGAAAGCGGGGAGAATGGCGCTAGGCTTACCGCACCGTGACGTCACTGCTGGAAGATGGCAGGAGGGAGGGGCTACTATATTTGGGCAAAGATGGCCGCTCCCAGACTCTGTGATCGCAAGAACCTTATTGCATTTTCTTACTGATTAACGCTAAATTCATTAAATCACCGTAAACGTATGAGTTTTAGGTATAAATAATGATCCATTGATCATTTCTTGCTGACCGGACTTTTCCTTTAAAACACGCACAACACGTTTCAAAGACATTTTCCTTCCCACTGCTGTCAGGACTCTCAACACACACATGAACTAAGACTATGTTTGTTATTTTAGTGTTGCTGTGTTGTGTACCTTTTAATGTTTTTACTTTAAAATGTTTTGATGTGCTGCGTATCGTCTTTCATTTATGTATATATGTGTAGCAAGCCCTATTTTCATCATAACTTGTTTTACAAAGAAGATAAACGTATATCTTCATACTGCAGTTGTTAAAGAAAATGTATGCAGGTTATAATCCTTCTCTACAAAGACTAAGAATAAAGTAAGAAAAAGGCAAGGAAAAAAGAGTTGTAGCTTTGCACATGGACTTAAACACACAATAAAACCACCAACAGCAATAATGGTTTTAGCATCTTCAAACACAGTTCGGCCATATGACCAGCTTAGGTGGATCAGATACACCATTGTTCACACCACAATAATGAAAAAGCTCCACTTCTTTACATAAATTACCTGAGATAAAGGGACTTTGACATTAAGGAAACAACGAAGACATTTTTATGCCAATGTGTAACATTTCCAAACAACATTCAAAGAACTGACAACCAAAGGTGACACACAGTCCCCGCCTCTGTCAACTTTAATGAAAATAGCCCACAGCCAGTGAAAACCAAGCATAATATAACCAAAAGAAACAAACACATATAAACCGGGCAATGCTTTCTAAACAATCATGAGGGAGACAATAACTCAGTGGCAATAAACGTTGTTTAAACTGTAAATTGTCATTGCTAAATGTAGAAGCCATTCAAAATGTCCCCAGTTTCCTTGATGTATCCTTGGCTGGCCCTTTGCTTTTCCCCTACATTCCTTTTTAAAGTGGTGATAGAATGATTCTCTAGGGTATCTGGTCCTTCAGGTCTCTAATAGGGTGATAGAATGATTCTATAGGGTATCTGGTCCTTCAGGTCTCTAATAGGGTGATAGAATGATTCTATAGGGTATCTGGTCCTTCAGGTCTCTAAAAGGGTGATAGAATGATTCTATAGGGTATCTGGTCCTTCAGGTCTCTAATAGGGTGATAGAATGAATCTCTAGGGTATCTGGTCCTTCAGGTCTCTAATAGGGTGATAGAGTGATTCTATAGGGTATCTGGTCCTTCAGGTCTCTAATAGGGTGATAGAATGATTCTATAGGGTATCTGGTCCTTCAGGTCTCTAATAGGGTGATAGAATGATTCTATAGGGTATCTGGTCCTTCAGGTCTCTAATAGAGTGATAGAATGATTCTATAGGGTATCTGGTCCTTCAGGTCTCTAATAGGGTGATAGAATGATTCTCTAGGGTATCTGGTCCTTCAGGTCTCTAATAGGGTGATAGAATGATTCTACAGGGTATCTGGTCCTCCAGGTCTCTAATAGGGTGATAGAATGATTCTATAGGGTATCTGGTCCTTCAGGTCTCTAATAGGGTGATAGAATGATTCTCTAGGGTATCTGGTCCTTCAGGTCTCTAATAGGGTGATAGAATGATTCTACAGGGTATCTGGTCCTCCAGGTCTCTAATAGGGTGATAGAATGATTCTATAGGGTATCTGGTCCTTCAGGTCTCTAATAGGGTGATAGAATGATTCTATAGGGTATCTGGTCCTCCAGGTCTCTAATAGGGTGATAGAATGATTCTACAGGGTATCTGGTCCTCCAGGTCTCTAATAGGGTGATAGAATGATTCTATAGGGTATCTGGTCCTTCAGGTCTCTAATAGGGTGATAGAATGATTCTATAGGGTATCTGGTCCTTCAGGTCTCTAATAGGGTGATAGAATGATTCTATAGGGTATCTGGTCCTTCAGGTCTCTAATAGGGTGATAGAATGATTCTATAGGGTATCTGGTCCTTCAGGTCTCTAATAGGGTGATAGAATGATTCTCTAGGGTATCTGGTCCTTCAGGTCTCTAATAGGGTGATAGAATGATTCTACAGGGTATCTGGTCCTCCAGGTCTCTAATAGGGTGATAGAATGATTCTATAGGGTATCTGGTCCTTCAGGTGTCTAATAGGGTGATAGAATGGTTCTATAGAGTATCTGGTGCTTCAGGTCTCTAATAGGGTGATAGAATGATTCTATAGGGTATCTGGTCCTTCAAGTCTCTAATAGGGTGATAGAATGATTCTATAGGGTATCTGGTCCTTCAGGTCTCTAATAGGGTGATAGAATGATTCTATAGGGTATCTGGTCCTTCAGGTCTCTAATAGGGTGATAGAGTGATTCTATAGGGTATCTGGTCCTTCAGGTCTCTAATAGGGTGATAGAATGATTCTATAGGGTATCTGGTCCTTCAGGTCTCTAATAGGGTGATAGAGTGATTCTATAGGGAATCTGGTCCTTCAGGTCTCTAATAGGGTGATAGAATGATTCTATAGGGTATCTGGTCCTTCAGGTCTCTAATAGGGTGATAGAATGATTCTATAGGGTATCTGGTCCTTCAGGTCTCTAATAGAGTGATAGAATGATTCTATAGGGTATCTGGTCCTTCAGGTCTCTAATAGGGTGATAGAATGATTCTATAGGGTATCTGGTCCTTCAGGTCTCTAATAGGGTGATAGAATGATTCTATAGGGTATCTGGTCCTTCAGGTCTCTAATAGGGTGATAGAATTATTCTATAGGGTATCTGGTCCTTCAGGTCTCTAATAGGGTGATAGAATGATTCTATAGGGTATCTGGTCCTTCAGGTCTCTAATAGGGTGATAGAATGATTCTACAGGGTATCTGGTCCTCCAGGTCTCTAATTGGGTGATAGAATGATTCTATAGGGTATCTGGTCCTTCAGGTCTCTAATAGGGTGATAGAATGGTTCTATAGGGTATCTGGTCCTTCAGGTCTCTAATAGGGTGATAGAATGATTCTATAGGGTATCTGGTCCTTCAGGTCTCTAATAGGGTGATAGAATGATTCTATAGGGTATCTGGTCCTTCAGGTCTCTAATAGGGTGATAGAATGATTCTATAGGGTATCTGGTCCTTCAGGTCTCTAATAGGGTGATAGAGTGATTATATAGGGTATCTGGTCCTTCAGGTCTCTAATAGGGTGATAGAATGATTCTATAGGGTATCTGGTCCTTCAGGTCTCTAACAGGGTGATAGAGTGATTCTATAGGGAATCTGGTCCCTCAGGTCTCTAACAGGGTGATAGAATGATTCTATAGGGTATCTGGTCCTTCAGGTCTCTAATAGGGTGATAGAATGATTCTATATGGTATCTGGTCCTTCAGGTCTCTAATAGGGTGATAGAATGATTCTATAGGGTATCTGGTCCTTCAGGTCTCTAATAGGGTGATAGAATGATTCTATAGGGTATCTGGTCCTTCAGGTCTCTAATAGGGTGATAGAATGATTCTATAGGGTATCTGGTCCTTCAGGTCTCTAATAGGGTGATAGAGTGATTCTATAGGGTATCTGGTCCTTCAGGTCTCTACTAGGGTGATAGAATGATTCTATAGGGTATCTGGTCCTTCAGGTCTCTACTAGGGTGATAGAATGATTCTATAGGGTATCTGGTCCTTCAGGTCTCTAATAGGGTGATAGAATGATTCTATAGGGTATCTGGTCCTTCAGGTCTCTAATAGGGTGATAGAATGATTCTATAGGGTATCTGGTCCTTCAGGTCTCTAATAGGGTGATAGAGTGATTATATAGGGTATCTGGTCCTTCAGGTCTCTAATAGGGTGATAGAGTGATTCTATAGGGTATCTGGTCCTTCAGGTCTCTAATAGGGTGATAGAATGATTCTATAGGGTATCTGGTCCTTCAGGTCTCTAATAGGGTGATAGAATGATTCTACAGGGTATCTGGTCCTCCAGGTCTCTAATTGGGTGATAGAATGATTCTATAGGGTATCTGGTCCTTCAGGTCTCTAATAGGGTGATAGAATGGTTCTATAGGGTATCTGGTCCTTCAGGTCTCTACTAGGGTGATAGAATGATTCTATAGGGTATCTGGTCCTTCAGGTCTCTACTAGGGTGATAGAATGATTCTATAGGGTATCTGGTCCTTCAGGTCTCTAATAGGGTGATAGAATGATTCTATAGGGTATCTGGTCCTTCAGGTCTCTAATAGGGTGATAGAATGATTCTATAGGGTATCTGGTCCTTCAGGTCTCTAATAGGGTGATAGAGTGATTATATAGGGTATCTGGTCCTTCAGGTCTCTAATAGGGTGATAGAGTGATTCTATAGGGTATCTGGTCCTTCAGGTCTCTAATAGGGTGATAGAATGATTCTCTAGGGTATCTGGTCCTTCAGGTCTCTAATAGGGTGATAGAATGATTCTACAGGGTATCTGGTCCTCCAGGTCTCTAATTGGGTGATAGAATGATTCTATAGGGTATCTGGTCCTTCAGGTCTCTAATAGGGTGATAGAATGGTTCTATAGGGTATCTGGTCCTTCAGGTCTCTAATAGGGTGATAGAATGATTCTATAGGGTATCTGGTCCTTCAGGTCTCTAATAGGGTGATAGAATGATTCTATAGGGTATCTGGTCCTTCAGGTCTCTAATAGGGTGATAGAATGATTCTATAGGGTATCTGGTCCTTCAGGTCTCTAATAGGGTGATAGAGTGATTATATAGGGTATCTGGTCCTTCAGGTCTCTAATAGGGTGTTAGAATGATTCTATAGGGTATCTGGTCCTTCAGGTCTCTAACAGGGTGATAGAGTGATTCTATAGGGAATCTGGTCCCTCAGGTCTCTAACAGGGTGATAGAATGATTCTATAGGGTATCTGGTCCTTCAGGTCTCTAATAGGGTGATAGAATGATTCTATAGGGTATCTGGTCCTTCAGGTCTCTAATAGGGTGATAGAATGATTCTATAGGGTATCTGGTCCTTCAGGTCTCTAATAGGGTGATAGAATGATTCTATAGGGTATCTGGTCCTTCAGGTCTCTAATAGGGTGATAGAATGATTCTATAGGGTATCTGGTCCTTCAGGTCTCTAATAGGGTGATAGAGTGATTCTATAGGGTATCTGGTCCTTCAGGTCTCTACTAGGGTGATAGAATGATTCTATAGGGTATCTGGTCCTTCAGGTCTCTACTAGGGTGATAGAATGATTCTATAGGGTATCTGGTCCTTCAGGTCTCTAATAGGGTGATAGAATGATTCTATAGGGTATCTGGTCCTTCAGGTCTCTAATAGGGTGATAGAATGATTCTATAGGGTATCTGGTCCTTCAGGTCTCTAATAGGGTGATAGAGTGATTATATAGGGTATCTGGTCCTTCAGGTCTCTAATAGGGTGATAGAGTGATTCTATAGGGTATCTGGTCCTTCAGGTCTCTACTAGGGTGATAGAATGATTCTATAGGGTATCTGGTCCTTCAGGTCTCTAATAGGGTGATAGAATGATTCTATAGGGTATCTGGTCCTTCAGGTCTCTAATAGGGTGATAGAATGATTCTATAGGGTATCTGGTCCTTCAGGTCTCTAATAGGGTGATAGAGTGATTCTATAGGGTATCTGGTCCTTCAGGTCTCTAATAGGGTGATAGAGTGATTATATAGGGTATCTGGTCCTTCAGGTCTCTAATAGGGTGATAGAATGATTCTATAGGGTATCTGGTCCTTCAGGTCTCTAACAGGGTGATAGAGTGATTCTATAGGGAATCTGGTCCCTCAGGTCTCTAACAGGGTGATAGAATGATTCTATAGGGTATCTGGTCCTTCAGGTCTCTAATAGGGTGATAGAATGATTCTATAGGGTATCTGGTCCTTCAGGTCTCTAATAGGGTGATAGAATGATTCTATAGGGTATCTGGTCCTTCAGGTCTCTAATAGGGTGATAGAATGATTCTATAGGGTATCTGGTCCTTCAGGTCTCTAATAGGGTGATAGAATGATTCTATAGGGTATCTGGTCCTTCAGGTCTCTAATAGGGTGATAGAATGATTCTATAGGGTATCTGGTCCTTCAGGTCTCTAATAGGGTGATAGAGTGATTCTATAGGGTATCTGGTCCTTCAGGTCTCTACTAGGGTGATAGAATGATTCTATAGGGTATCTGGTCCTTCAGGTCTCTAATAGGGTGATAGAATGATTCTATAGGGTATCTGGTCCTTCAGGTCTCTAATAGGGTGATAGAATGATTCTATAGGGTATCTGGTCCTTCAGGTCTCTAATAGGGTGATAGAGTGATTCTATAGGGAATCTGGTCCTTCAGGTCTCTAATATGGTGATAGAATTATTCTATAGGGTATCTGGTCCTTCAGGTCTCTAATAGGGTGATAGAATGATTCTATAGGGTATCTGGTCCTTCAGGTCTCTAATAGGGTGATAGAATGATTCTATAGGGTATCTGGTCCTTCAGGTCTCTAATAGGGTGATAGAATGATTCTATAGGGTATCTGGTCCTTCAGGTCTCTAATAGGGTGATAGAATGATTCTATAGGGTATCTGGTCCTTCAGGTCTCTAATAGGGTGTGTAACATTGGTTGGGCTGAAAATGGCATTTTAGCTGTTCTATGAGCCCTAATGCAGCCTGGTTAAAAGCCCCAGAATGAAACCACAGGTTCACTTCCTTTTATGGTTTGATCATGAATATTTAGATGAGCTGTGCTCTGATTGGTTGGTTTACAATGAGCCAAGCTGCTGAGCAAAGACGCATCATAGCAACAAGCACTCACTCACTGAAACATCAGATTGTTGATATGGTAGGGGGAGCAGATGTCCTCTTTTTCCAGGACATGTCTTACTTTTCATACCTAAATAAATGTCCTGGGGGAATTTCAAAATCGTCTGGGATTTTGGTCGACTACAATGCAGCAGAACTGAGGCATCAGCTCCGGGGCTGGTCTGGGAACCATGGCAGACGGGGGCAGGGAGCAGTGATGGGACTAACGGCGTTGAAAGTAATGGCGTTACTAACGCTCATGCTTGCTAAAGGCACGCAACAGCCGCCCTGTGCTCACGCCACAGGGGAACTACGGAGAGCATGAACGATCATTAGCCTATATGGAGAAAGGGAGAAAGATGGATGGATGGATGGATTTTATTTTTTGGCATCGATCCTAGTTTTTTTTTGTTTCTATTGGTTTGCTCCCGCTCCCGTCTGCTCCCGTTAATGTTTAATCCTGTACCGTCCCAATCACATGATCGTTACTAATACTGACTCCCGGGATTCCCGCGGGATTCCCGAAAAAATGTCTCTAGTTCACCCCCACCACCAACAAACTTCCTAGCAGACATGACGCTCAATCTGCTGATACCAAAAACCTTCTTTCTTTCTTTTTCCTTTTTTCTTTTTATTTATTCAGTTTTTTGAAGGGTGGGTGGTATCATCACTGCCCCCCTCAGAACACTGGTTTGTGCATCATTTCATGGTCATTGCGCTGCCATACATTATGTATAATGCTGTCATTCCACATAAGTTCTGGACTCATTATGAATACTCTGTGTATATGCCAAAAATTGATCAAATACATAGAAAATTCAGCGTATGCCAGCTTTTTAGGAGATTCTGGGATGTCAGGCAGACGCTGGATAAATCGGCAAGATGTGACAGGAGCCTTACGAAGTAGAAATTGGGTAAAATTAGACCTTGCACACATGTTGAGGGAAATGCAAGCATCTGTTTCAAAAGAAAAAATAAATAATTAAATAAATGAATCAGTAATATTTATACATTCACTGTGGGGGGGCATTGGAGGGTAACATCTCTCTGGAGGCCTGCTCCTGCTGAGCCCCTTCAGGTACGATCCTCATGCTCACACTGTCCGTGGTGCTGGGGTTTACTCTGAACTTCCTGTTGATTGGCCGCACAGCACGCAGGAAATGTCTCTTAAAGGTCTCGCTGAGGACGATGTAGAGGAACGGGTTGATGCAGCTGTTGGCGTAGCCCATGCTAATGGTGAAGTTATACGTGTAGGAGAACGCCAAGCTGGGGCTCTGCACCCTAAGGTGGACGAGCTGGAGGATGTAGTAAGGAGCCCAGCAGGTGAAGAAAGCAAGGCAGATGGCCACAGCCATCCTGGTCACCTTTCTGTTGCGCACCCTTAAACTGCGCGGAGGAAGCGGCGCCACGCTGGCAGACATGTGCTGCAGGATCTTGAAGAACACCAGGCAGATGATGACTAAAGGGATAGCAAAGGCTAAGAAGAAATGGTAAAGTGTAAACCAGTATATGTCATTGACCAAATCTGGGAGAAGGAGAGCACAGGCGACGAGTCCATCAGGCAGAGGCATCAGACCAGCATACATCCACACCGGGATGATCGTGAGTAGAGACAGCCCCCACACCAGTCCGATGACCAGCATGGCGACGCAGGGTGTGCGGATGTGGTTGAAGCGCATGGGGTGAACCGTCGCCAGGTAACGGTCAAGGGTCATGGCGGTGAGGATGTAAGTGCTGACGATCTGGCTGTTGGAGTCCAGGGCGGTGATGACCGTGCACATGGCCGCACCGAAGTACCACGTCCCGTTGCCAAGCAACTGGTGGATGAGGAAGGGCATCCCGAGGAGAAACAGGAGGTCGACGATTGACAGGTTTAAGATGAATATGTCTGGAACCGTTTGCTTGGCGCGGCACTTGGTCTTTTTCAGAATGGTGTAGATGACGATGCAGTTCCCGATGATCCCCAGGAAACAGATGATGCCGAAGATGACGGGGAGACTCGTTCCGCAGCGAGGGGCGTCATCTGCGGCTGGAACGAAAAACACGTCAGGTCAACCATGCTGAAAACGACCCTACCATCTGAACATGATCAATCTAATAATAATAAGCAGTGAGTAGAGATAAAACTGTTTTTACAGAAATAAGAATTAAATTCCAAACTTTTTGACAGAATCCAAAGAAGCATTAAACCAGAAAAAACCAACAGAAAGTTACTGTAAATGCAAATATATACACATTTATAAGAACTTTAGATTAGTTCTCTATGGCTGGCTATTTCTAAAGAGTATAAATACAGAGGCGGGTCTACAGGGGGGGCAAGAGACCTGAGCAAAGTTGGCCCCCCACCTTCTTCAAATCAGACAAAATTAGTGTCAAACGTTTGTGCAGCAAAAATTTTTGTCTGTGCCGCTATCGTTTTAAAGATATAAAGAAATATTTCTAGAGGTCATCAAAGGTCAACCAGCCCCCCCACCTTATTTAAATCAGACGAAATAGGTGTCAATTAACTCAGCTTGTCTAATTTGAAGAAGGTGGGAGGGCTGGTTGACCTTTTGACCTTTACATTTTCAATAATATCTTCAAAGCAAAAGCGGCACAAACGACTATTTTTGCTGCACAAACGGAGCAAAAACGTTTGACACTAATTTTGTCTGATTTGAAGAAGGTGGGGGGGCCAACTTCACTCAGGTGGGCAAGAGAGAAAATAATGCTGCCACCCCCCACACTATCCCATACCTGTATGACATTAAAATACTTAATAATAATAATACTTTGTAATTAATCATCACCTTGTTGTCAAATTGCCCCCTAATTGAACATAAACTCACCAAAAATATACAATGTGAACTATTATATATTTTATAATATATAAATATTGCTAAAAAAAATATATCAATTATAAAAAAAAATAATTATTGAACATTATTGATCTCACACTGGAGAAATTTAGCTCTGCATTTAACCCCTCCCCTTGGGGAGCAGTGGACTGCCATTGTGCGGAACTCGGGGCGCAGTGTTGGGTTAACGGTCTTGCTCAGGGACTCAGAGCGGAGGCTGCGGGTGTCGAACCTTCTCAGAGCAAAAGCACACTGCTCTAACCCACTAGGACAACACTCCCCTTTAAATTAAAATAATTTACCATGAGAACAATATTTCTACACAGGGATTCTCTTGTGATCTGTGAATCTGAATCTCAATAATTTCAGCCCTAATGTTGCTATGTACTTCTTGTGTTAATGAGTGGGCAAATTTTTCCAATTTATAATAGTTCACATTGCAGATTAGACTCTAATGTAAAAGTGCTGTAATTTTCTTTGACCAAATTGATTGATTTTATTGATCTCAGAGTGGAGAAATGTACTCGTTACATCAGCTCAAATAATCAAAGGACAAGAAGAATGTGTCAAAAGAAGAAAAAGGTGCATGGAATAAATATATATATATATATATATATATATATATATATATATATATATATATATATATATATATATATATATATATATATATATATTTTAGGGCTGTCAGTTTTAAAGCGTTAACGCGTTAACTGCTTTAGACTATAACGGCGACATTTTTTTTAACGCACGTTAAACGCGCATCAAAACAAACACACCGTGCGCTTTTGTTCTTTATTTTTCCGCAGCGCTCTCTGTACTGTTTGTTTTACCCTCGGCGCTTTCCGTAGCGTCAGGAACGCTAAGTTTTGGGAGAGACCGCAGCATAGCAGACCCGTGCTTTGAATGAGCAAAAATGGCCAGCAGACAAGGTATCCTGAATGATAAGTTTCATTTTAAAGTTATCCCAGAAGGCTGTCTTGACAAAACCTGAGTCCTATGTCTATGTTGTCCAGAAAAAACGAGCGTCTCACTGGCTTAGTGCCAACAAGACAAAGAAATAAATTAAGTCATGTGGAATGCACTGCTGCTGCAGCTCCTGTTCAGACCAAAGGAATATTAAAGCATTTTGAAAATGTTCTACATGTAAAATGTTATGTTGCTGAGATGACTGCAAAGCCCAGTTATTGTAAATTCGTTTGATTTATTTATTATTTTTTGAGTAACTTCATTTTATTTGAATTAAGTCTGAATTTCATAACGGAATGTGCACTTTATTAACAGTATATCTTTATTTTTGTCCTAGGTTTGAGAAAAAACTTAATTTTATGGAGTTCTTTGAAGTACTGTTTACTGTTCTGTAGTTTTGTAAATTTTTTTACAATTTTTGAATAATTATTGGCCAGAATTTAAACCAGGATATTTTTATTCTAGGTTTTTAAAAGTGCTTTAAAAAAATAATAATTAAAAAAACTTATTGTATAAGCAAGTTTTTTTTTTACATTATTGCACATTTGCATTTTTTTAAATGCCCAAATAAAATAAAAAGATAAAATATTAATTAGCGATTAATCTTGAGTTAACTGTTGATTTATGCGATTAATCGCAATTAAGATTTTTTATAGTTTGACAGCACTAATATATATATATATATATATATATATATATATATATATATATATATTTTTTTTTTTTTTTTTTTTTTTTATGATTAGAAATACTTTCCACTTAATAGGAAATGAGTTAATTATATTAAAATGTCATATTTTTATTGAAATAGCATGATTTTTCTATGTCCTTCAATTTCACATTCCACCCATTGTAGAGGCAGATTTCAGAATGGAAATACAAAGTAACTTTGATGAGGAAAATAAAGAATGAGTGAGTAACGCTAATGATACAATAATTAATATAAAGACAAGGGAATCATATGTTAGGATTAATGTACATCGGTGGGCAGTTCCATTAGTATTTCAGTCAGGGTTTGTACGATTCGATACATTCAAGAGATGTCAAATATAAATTAAATTCAGATAAAAAAATACTAAAGATTTTGCGCCAAAATGCAATATACTTCCTAGAAGTGACATCACTAACAGGAAGTGACATCATTCAAGAGTTTGAAGAAGAGAATTCCAAACAATGGTGAGTTCTCTTTTTTCTTTAAGAACATTTTTGATACATTTTTCCTTCAAAATCCTTTCTGTTAACCATAGCATATCAAAAAGTGGGGAAAACTATTTGTTAATCAAATTTTGAATATTTATATATTTGTATTAATCATTCATTTTTCATGTACCTTAATGCTAACGACACTATCAGGTTTTAACATATCCAGAAATTGAACCATATTGCTTTAGATTTTCCACCCCGTCACTAAAGCCTAGAATCATTGTGATAGGTGGCAACGTTCTTCATATTGAATTAATGCTGTACAACATAAAAATATAAAAAAAAAACACTTTGAACACACTATTGGTATTTTTCAAAAAAAAAGACACTTTCTGAAGTGAATAAAATTTTGTTTGTGTTACTTTTATCTAAAATTACCCTTTAATTTGTTAACCTTTGTCCTGTGACGTTTAGGAAAAGGAAACCCTGTTCCCTGGATATAATGTGCTAAAATATTCACAGAAAATGGTGTCTGAGCTTAAAAAATATGTTTTATTGCAAGTGTTACATGTTTTATAGGCTATGAAACTAAAAAAAGAAAAAAAGGTTATGATAAAAAACCTCTAAATTCAGAGGTCCAATCTTTACACTGTTTCATTGAGAGAGATTAGAAGTAGGAAAAGACTGAGATTTGAGGGAGAAGAATATAGAGATCAGAATGGTTAGAGGAAAAGGAAGCCAGTCTAAGTGCAACAGCTGAAAAAAATTATGTTTAAAGGAAGATTAGAAGATTTCATAGAGAGGTAAAGAAGGGCAGAGGAAACTGATTATGGCTGCAACTAATGTTTATTGCCCCTAGTTCCTGGGTGGCCCATAAAACTCTGTTTACATGTATAGTTAATACAACTATTCATTATTTGTGCACATTAATTATGTTTTTTGATGAAAATCCTTTCACTAAAATGCCATCAGAACGCTGATAATATTCATTGTGTGACAAAAACTTAGCGCTTTAGTCGCTATATTTAGCCACTTTTCAGACCCCTCTAGCACTTTGATTTCTAAAAAGCTCCTAGCACCAAATCTAGAGACTTTTTTCTGCTACTGGAGACTTTGGAGACAACATCTAAAAGCAGCGAACTCTGCTCTCCAGAGCGAGTAGATTGGTAACCCCGCCTCCTGCTCTCCTCTATCTTGTCTGCTGTCATGATTCATGCAGCTATTATTTCATCCAAATGAAAAATGGAGAACAGAGAAGCAGATCATGGCTTGTCTACAGTGAAAAGAAGGACTGGGTTATTTACTTTGGCCTTTTTGGAAACACAGGAAGGAGCAATCAGCTAAGTGAGCTTAGTGCTTGGAAAAAATCTTTCATCCCTTTAGAGACAGCATGAAAAGTCAGCTGAGTACAAAACATAGAGAGGAAAACAAGAAGAAAAGGGACAAGAAGAGAGGGACACAACCTAGAACAGATAATGGATGTCTATTCTATTAACATTTCTCTATCTGGAGAATGGGGCTGTTTGATGTGTTGGCCATTCATGGGCCCCCATGCCTGTCTTTGCCTAGGGGCCCCAAATTTCCTAAATCCGCCCCAAGCCGGAAAGAGCAGAACTTTATGTATATGTAACCTTTTTTACAAAAATGGGAGGGTCTCAACATGCTTTACACAAGGTACATACAAATATAATACAAACTGCAACTAAAATCATCTATATGTGCATATGAAGCCCCTTAAGTCCACTGTTAAGTACGGTGCATGATCAGTTATGCTGTGGTCTTGTACTTTCACCAGCCTTTTTCTAGAGTCTTGTGCTGAAATGAAAGCCTGAAATATCATGAAATCTTTCAACAGATCTGGTGTCTTTCTGCCACTAAGGTAAAACGTCTCATCCGTGGCTGTTTCAGGATCATGCAATGAAACTGACAAATCACCACAGCAAGGAAACCTGTTTGCTGAGTTGAAGAGGTTACAGTTAAAGAAAGAGGACTCTCACATGTTGAGAGACTACAGGTGGAGAAATGCTTAAATATCATTTTGCATCAATGAGTCGATGCAATCAGCTGGTTTTCCTTAGATAGAAAACTTTGAATCAATCTGACTGGATGATGTGGTTGAACTGGAAAGTGACCTGAGATGACATGATGTGAATTGGAGCTATAGAAATAAACTGAATAGAATTAAATTGAAATTTCTCAGCACTCTGAAATAGTGCTGGGCTGTTGGCAAAGAAATTATCGTGAGCAGAGGTGCTTGTATTTGTGTCTGTGATTCTGTTGCCAAAGAAAAATAAAAAAAAATTATTAAAACCTGGGATTTCTGCAAACTGAAACAAATGTACTTCAATGAATTCATAATTTTTTATGATTCTAATTTTATTTCACTATTGTGTTTTATTCCGATTTCTGATGAACAAGGTGAAGAAATCATTGTAGAAATCACTATATATACATATATACATATATATATATATGTATATATACGTATATATATATATATATATATATATATATATATATATATATATATATATATATATATATATATATATATATATATATATGTATATATATATATATACGTATATATATAATATATGTATATATACATAATATATGTATATATACATATATATACGTATATATATATATATATATATATATATATATATATACATATATATACGTATATATATATATATATATATATACATATATATACATATATATATATATATACATATATATACGTATATATATATATATATACAATATATGTATATATACGTATATATATATGTATGTATGTATGTATATATATATATATATATATATATATATTTATTTATTTTTTATCTATATATATATATATATATTTGTTTTTTTTTATATTATTTTATTTATTTTTCACAAATCAAAGTAGAAACTCAGAATACGTCAATAAGAAATGTGATGGAGTGTGACAGAAAGCCCATGGGGCTTATACCAAAGGCCACGCCCCTATAGCGACAAAACATCAGGCAGCTGACATTATGAAAGACATTTCACTACAGAGAGGAAAAAGAAGACATGAACAATAACATTTTACTGTTTTTACATTTTAACTTTCAGATTTCAGGGAGTCAGTATTTGTAAAATCATAAATCACTGTCTTTTTTGGATAACAGTATTTTTTTTCAAAGACTTTCTACCATTTATCTCTGAAAATGTCAAATATTTTCTGTATTCTTTCCATAGTTTTGCACCACGATGCAGAAAAGAAAATTGCACTTGAGTTTTAATAGTGGTAAAGGAAAAGACAAAGCTTGTCTAGTATTATAAGAAAGGACTCGACAGTTCTTAACAAAATAATTCTTGAAACCATCAGGAGACTGATCTCGTTTTATCATAAAAGCAAAGGTACATACATTTTAATTCATAAATATTCAACAGCTGCAATTTGGAGAAAAGGGGAGCACTAGCTGTAAGGCAAAAAAAGCTTTTCGTAAAAGTAGGATTTAAGATAACTAGGAAATGTTCTTGCCTAAACGATATTACAGTATGGCAGATTAATGAATAATATAAAGTTAATATCACTTTATTGTGAACAAAATTTCTAATCCTTCTCAAAATACCAAGATATTTAGTGACTTTCTTGCATACTGTACCAATTTGTTCTCTCCAAAGGAGTTTGTGGTCAAAGACACTGCTCTTTCTCATAATACACCATAAAGATAATGATTTATTATTACTAATATTTCTAATTCAATACACAAGAAAGATAATGAAAGTAAAAGTTAATAGAAAACCTTTGTAATCGCTATTCCTGTTGTTTAATGTGCTGTCATTTTATGACAATAATGGCATTTTACTGAATAATAGTAATGATATGGAATAATCAATTAACTGATTGTTAACTTACCTGATGTCAAATTTGCGTCTCGTGTTGAAAAATAAGAAACGTTTAAGAAATCCATGGGTTAAAATAATTTAAACAAAGATGCAGATTTATTTTCTTCTTTCTATAGACCCGGAGGGACAGAGGGAATCCTGTCTGACTCCAGATGGATGTGGTCTGAATGGTCTGAAGCTGCGCGCGCGCGCTGCGCCGCTGCGCCCTGATGTGCAGCGCGTCGGTGCGCGCCCTGAGACCGCCCTCTGTGCCACCCCGCTCCACGCACTTCATTAAACTTGACCTGCAGGTGTCACTTACCGTGGGAGGAATGTGACACATGGTGGGTGTTTCACCTGACCGCTGCGCGCACTGAGAGCTGCATCCAAACGCATTCACTGTGTCCAATATTGGCTGCCCTGTTGGAAATGATCGAAAATGCTGCATTAACTGAACAAAAAGATCCTAAAAAAAGCAAACATGAAATCCAGTTACAGGTTATTTAAATTTAATCTAAATCTAGAGAAAAACTAGGAATAAAAATAGATAAATTTTTGCTTTTTTTTTTTTTTTTGCCTAATCAACTCTGGATTGTTTGCTTTGTTTCTTTTTTTTTATCCCCATCAGAGGGCGCTGCTTATTCCTCAATTGTAATGAAAATGTCTCCTATTAAAATTGTCGCTTTCTTAGGATTCACCAAGATTACACCTATAATATAAGATTGCTTTAGTGAAAACAATAGATTCAAATTCTTATTTTTAATTAGTGTGTGATAGAGAGGCTGAAGGTGAGAGCAAAGCATTGCACCAAACTGTAATTACCTTCACCCCCTGTGGAGATGTCTGTTATGGAGAAAAGCCTATTGCTTGTGACAGCTGACATGATCATTTCGCTTGAAGAATCCCTTGGCAGACAAACATTTTACACATCCTGACATCAGGGGCAGAATATCAGCTAGAGCATATGGATTTTTAAGCTGCAGGGTCTTTTAAAGTGGAGGAAACTGATGCTGAGGTGGGTTTGCTTTTTTTTTCAGCAGCAATGGATACTAGTCTTAGAAACTGTGTTATCATGGCACAGGCATGTGCATTTTGGTGAAGGAACTGGTTTGATTAGTACAAAATCCAACTTCTCCATGACCTAAACGCATTCATTTAGCAAATACTGGGGGGGAAAAACTGTTTCCCGACACTGTTCTGGATTTTCACTTCAGAATACTTGGTCCTTTTGTTCTTAACCTGACATTGTGAATGGCATACATGTGGACTACAGAGCTAATGTCTGTGTGGATAACAGTGGTATCACTTGAGCTTTGAAGCTCTGGATTCTCCAATGAAAAATGTTCTTGTCTAAATGGATTTGATGAACATCCATGTGTTGATAAAGCTGCATTTGTGACACATTTTTGTGAATTTTGGATGATGCATTGATCACTGCTCTTTGAGACGTTCAAAGGTTGGGATATTGTTTTTAAAACCTTTGGCTTCAAACTCCTCCAGTCATGTTGGTTTATAGTTTGTTGAACCACATGTAGAACCACACAAAGAACTAATACATTTTAACGTTTTATTTACAAAATCAAAAGATTTTGATTGACATAGCAACACACAGAGACTGAAATCTGATTGGACAAAAAATATAGCAACTAGATAAATGTAGTGGAAGCAGCAATACAAAATTAAGAGATAATAAAATAATTCAATTGGAAAGAAGAAAATTCAAGTCATCCCTGGTTATTTGACATTGATCTTCCCAAAAGCTATACATTTAAATCCATAAAAATTGCCTGATGCGTCTCATTATGTTCTTTTTGTTTCCCATTTTTGCTGCGATAATGAGGACACACCCGGAAAATTTATGCGCCGGATGGCCAGTAGGTCCCTTCTTCTAAGAGAGTTTCTCTACACTTTACAGGAGCTACTCTGAAATGTTCATTCTACTTTGTAAAATCATACCTGAACTTTACTGGTTGCTATTCTTTCCTTTGTTGTAGTCCTATTAAAATTTAAACCTTCACCTTTAAAGTCGTGAGCAGACTGAACAGGATTGCTCTATATATTGCTTCTCCATCTTTCATTTTCTCCTGTTGTGCTCCCCTGATCCCTCTTGCAGAAATCCATGGGATGATGCATGACAACTGGTAAGCCAGAGGGAGAATGTCTCTGTGGTAGACATCACAAAAATTTCTGATTTGATCCAAGTCCATTCTGGCTTGGAGCTAAGGCAGTGCTGCTCGCATGGCCAGGCTTTTCTACATTTCTGCTCAATTATAATGAAAAAAAAAAGGCAAATGAAAACAAATCTAACAGCTAGTGCAGGGGAAGGAAGAGTCCAGTAAAAACATAAAGAGCTATTCAGCTAACATGGAGCTATGCCATTCTATCAAACTTTCAATACAAACAGTCTATACCTTTCTGTCATGATTTAACTAAGGTTCAGACCCAAATGCAGAAGACCAAAAAAAAAAAAAAATAGAACAGGGAAAAGGTTTAACAGGTTTTATTGAAGAGATAATTCAGAGAGAAGTGTTGCTCTGAACACTGCTCAATGGGAACTGAAAAGTGAGGGGAAGACACAGCGGTTAGTTCAGGCTCAGTGGGAAATTGGACTTGTGAACTTGGAGGGGATTTGGTTGCTGACTCACGTTTCCAGAGAAGTTGTCGAATCCTTGACTCCAGTCTGTATGCTGTGGTTCCAGTGTTTGTCTGATTCGGTGGAGGGCAGAACAGGGTTTGGCCCGGGCTGCCTGTCACTACTCCAGTCCGTCTCGCTTGTGTCCCTAGCAGGTGACGTCCCTTTTGTGTTTGTTTTTGATAATCCTAATGGGGTCACCGTAGTAGAAATGCAACTAGCTATTTCTCCACTGCAGACCATTGCAGTCAGTTTACGTAAATAACAAAAGGCGCATTTGACATTTTGTCTTGCACGAGAGTTTGAGTTAGTTTATAATTTCGTACTCATGCAAACACACAAATATCAGCACTTTTAAGTAGGTGGCTTTTTGCTATATTGCTATAAACAAGTTTGATGCTTAATAAATAATAATTATCTTTGATGTTTTACAGTCAGTGGCCACTAGAAAAAAAACAGCCTGCATATCTGGCAAAGAACCAAAGTAAAAAGGTTCTGGCTGTAATTACTCACAGTATACCATTATAAAAAGGGTTTTTGTCCTACGATAAGAAAGCTATTTTTTTATTATTATTTCTTTATTCCAATCATGTCATGGTTCTGGTTCTGTTAAAGTTTTATCTTGGAGTGTTCATTAGTCTTATTTCCATGTTTGTGTTATTTTTTAATGTATTTGAGTTATTGGATATTTCCTGTTTGCCCTCTTGTGTCAGTCTCCTTTTCCCCTAGCTCCCTTCTTGCCTCTGTTCCTACCTGCTCCCAATCTGCTAATTAGCCTGGTCTTTGTTTCTCTCTCCCATTTATTCTCCTCCTCTTCAGTCACTCTTTGCTGGTTTTGTTGTCATGTCTTTGCCCCCTTTTTTGTAAGTATTCTTGGTTCTCAATTTTTGTGGGTTTATGTTTTGGATTTTTGCTTCTGTTAAACTTTTTGGTTAATTAAATATTCAAGAAACCACTTCAGCATTTTGTGTCTGCATTTAGGTCCTGTCAAACCTCCCCCTCTTGACAAATCAAGTTTTTTTTAGATCGGACGCCTAATCTGAGTTGGAACAGAGAAATATGCAACCATTTTTGCTACAGCTATAAGGAAGCAGAAAAGCTTGAAGCTTTCAATGTAAGTTTGTATTTACTGAATTCCAACAAAGTGAAACAATCCACTGGACTTTGTTTCAAAGCTTGAAGACGTTTCTCTTCAATCCAGGAAGCTTTTTCAATTAAAAATGTCAGAAAAAGCGTTGAGTTCCAGGTTTTATCCAGCAGCCCAACAAAGCCTGGTTTTAGTTTAGAAAACATGCAAATAGAAACGGATGAAGGGGTCCACCATTTGAAGTCACATGAAGTCAGAAGTAGGAAGAAAAATAAGTAATAGAGTAAAGTATAGATACCTAAAAAGTGTACTCAAGTACAGTAACGAAATATCTGTACTTTGTTACTTGACACCTCATAAATCTACAAGACTCACCTCTGCATCCATATCTCTGCATCTGGGTCCTCAAAAGCCTCCACTCAACCTGACAAACTCACTTTTGAAGCCCACATAAATCAATTATGCAAGACTTCTTTCTACCACCTCCGTAACATCTCCAAACTCCGTCCCATTCTCTCCCTCCCAGACGCCGAGAAACTGGTCCATGCCTTGGTCTCCTCCAGACTGGACTATTGCAACGCACTCCTCATTGGGATCCCTAAAAAGAGTCTGCAGAGGCTTCAGTACGTTCAAAACTCTGCAGCTAGGATCCTGATGAGAGTGCGGAAACATGAGCACATTACCCCCGTTCTCCAGTCACTGCACTGGCTTCCCATCCCCACCAGGATAGAATACAAGGTCTCCCTCCTCACACATCAATGCATCCATGGAGATGCCCCCCCCCCCCCCCCCCCCTACCTCAAAGATCTTATCAAGCCACAGAACACGTCCCGCTCCCTTCGCTCTACTCACTCAAACCTGCTCCACATTCCCAGAACCACTCAGGACTATGGGAGATGGAGCATTTTGTGCTGCTGCCCCACGTCTGTAGAATTCCCTCCCTGACACCTTGAGGGCTCCTCAGTCCACTGAGTGATTTAAAAAAGGCCTTAAAACATTTCTTTATAGCAAAACTTTTGGTCCCCCTTAGATGTTTATTTTTTCTCTTTTAAAACAGCTTTTATTCTTTTATTTTATTTTATTTCTTTTATCTCTATGTATTTCTTTTTTTAATGCTTTTTTAAATGCTTTTTTGTTTTTAGCACTTTGAGGCCTTTTTGGTGAAAAGTGCATTATAAATTAAATTAATAATTATTATTATTAAAAGCCTATGTTTTGGGGTTTTTTTCCACAGGTCAACCATCTCACACATCATGTGGTCCTTGAACAGAATGTGACTCTGAAAGAGGGACATAGCTTTCTTCATTAGCTCTCTATATAATTTTCTGGTGAACCTATGCCATGTATAAAAGAAAACTTTTCTTTTATTCAAATATTAGAGCAAATGTAACATTTGCAAGACATTTATTCTGAATTTTGTATTTCTATAAACTAATGTCCTTGTGAAATTTCTAAAGCCACATACAAAACATTTTTGGGTATATGAGAAAAACCTTTGAGACTTTTATTATTCAAAATATACAAACATGTTGCGTAAAATGCACAGTGAAATAAACTGGGTCAATGCATGTGTAAGGCTAGCTCCTGGGGCATCTTTCAATAAAGTGCAATAAAGAAAATTTATTTGTTGACAGCATTTCTGTTCCGGCAATATTTGCATATTTCTGCAGTTTCCACAGAGACATCAGCTAGATGCATGTGGGTGAGGAGCTCCTGGTGGAGGGAGATCAGGGGTCAGAGATAAGACTAGGTTCTGGAGTGACGCATCTTAGCAGAAGCTGTAGGTACTCCTCTAATGTCAGCCTGTAATAAAAAAATAAAAAAAACACTCACTTAGAGAATGTACTTATTAGCACTTCCAGAGGCGTGCACAGACATTTTGGGGGGCAGGTGCTCAGGAGGGGGGGGAGGGCACTTTTTAGCGCACGTGTAACACTTAATTATAAAAAAAAATAAACGCATGTTGAATGAAATTTGACTTTTATTTGTAACATTCTCTAAACGTGATTTTTCAATGGAAAAAAGTCACATCACCAACAGAACAGACTAAAGCATACTTCTTTCATCTGGCTCATCTCCCTGTTTTCCCTCACCCATCTGTTCCCCTCATCCTGGTCTTTTTCTGTCTCTGTGTCTTCCCTGAACTCTTCCTCATCTCCTGTCCTGTTATATGTTGATGGTATAGAGCTTCCCTGCTGTGACTGGCTACAATATATTAATAATAACCATCATGACAATAATAATGATAATAATGATAATAATAATAATAATAATAGCTTTAACAAATATGCCACATTAGTTTAAATAATGGGCTATTAGGGCAACATGACTGGAAGTCTTGTCACGTGGATATGACTTATGGTAGCCTACAAAATAATAGCTATTTTAATACCTGCTGCACAAACCACTTAAAAATAAAATGTGAACAGCTTTTAAGATTTTTCAGTATGATTAACCCTCCTTTCTTGGCATTGTGCTGCAATTACTAAATCAGTATACAATTAAGACAATAAAGAGACCAAAATGTGTTAATTTATGTTGCCTAACAAAACCTATACAACAGAAAACGTTTGTCTTAACACATAGATTTGTACAGAAGAGGATAAGGGCCACTGGAAAAAAAAAAGTTAACTGATTTTTAAATTTTATTTCAGTTTAACATGGGAAAAAGTCAGAATTCTGACTTTTTTATTGTCAGAATTCTGAGATTAAAGTCAGAATACTGAGCAAAAAGTCAGAATTCTGACTTTTTTATTGTCAGAATTCTGAGATTAAAGTCAGAATACTGAGCAAAAAGTCAGAATTCTCAGCAAAAAGTCAGAATTATGAGAAAAAAGTTAGAATTATGAGATTAAAGCCAGCATTCTGACTTTTTTCCCATACTAAACTGAAATAAAATTTAAAAATCAGTTAACTTTTTTTTTTTTTTTCAGTGGCCCTAATCCTCTTCCGTAGATTTGCAATTGCAAACTCTACCAAAATTATTTGTAGCCTATGTGGTCGTCCTCACGTTATCTGTCATTGACTTGGGCTGCAGTGTAAAACTTTCAGAATCAGAATCAGGTTTATTGCCATTGTTAGTGAAGGAGTTCACAAACTAGGATTTTTTTATGGTACAATCGTGCAACATGAAACATATAATATGGAATAGGTTAAAAAAATTATAAAAAATATCTAAAAACTGTGGGTATACGTCATGCAATAAAATAGACTAATGTATACACTTAAGATAAAAAATATGGATACAAAACATAAAAAGTAAAATAGCATCTTACAAGGAGACAACTAGTTTATCTGGTGACCAGTCGGCAAAATGCTTGTTTGGTGCTGCTGAATGAGACATTTTAATGCACAACAAAATGATTCTGCTTGATCTGTATATTACCTGGCTAATGGGGCACGGGAGAAGCAGCCTGTCAGCGACCGTTCCTGCTATCTGAAAACTGCTATGATGCTGCGCTTCTGGCATGCCCTGCGGGCGACCGAGCGAGTCCACGTGACATAGGAAGAGAGAGAGGGTCGTTTGTGCGCAAGTAGGTCGGTCATTTCGGGGCATTGTTTCAGTCGTTTTTAATGGCTCAGGTTTTCAAAAGATCATTTCAAAACCGACCTCAGTAAAATCTTAATAATATTAATAATAATAAAAAAAAAAAAAAACGAGATTCAAAAGGGCATTTTCTTTGATAGAGGGCAAACTTCCTAGTGCTTTAGCACCACCTAGTGTCTATGTGTGCACGCCCCTGAGCACTTCCACAAATGCAACTTTCAAATAAACAGGTAAACTGAATTCATGCATACAAACATCTAATAAAATTAGAAAATACTTTCCAGTTTTGAATATATTTGGTCTTGCATGCTAACTGCCTTGCAATATAGGAGAGAGCATTACAATAACAAAAGGAAACCAGAAATGTTTCAACAACAGTATAGACAGAAAAATACAATAAATGACTGTATATGTTGTAACATAAATTAAAAGGAAGAAAAGAAAACAGCCTTAAAAGGATGCATTGGCAGAAACAATAGATTTATAATGCCCTCCCTCCAAAACAGTTACATTGTACTGGAAAAAGAAAAAATGACTACATTTTAAAAAAAATTATTCCACAATAGCAGTTATGTGGCAGCCTAGTGATCAGGGCATAGAGCTTGGAATGGAGCCGTCCTGCTGCCATCAACACCTTTGTTTCTAGATGTTGGAGCTTGGCCTGTTTTCCAGTGTAGTCCTGTTTCTCTGACTGTGACTAACTGGATGTGCTCTCTTCATCCTCTGACATGGGAGCTGGCTCGGAGCTGGTCTGCCTGGCTGTGTGTTTCCTGGACGGGGCCGCCTGTGGAGCTGGTTGACAGTTGCCTTTTGTATCTATGCTTCTTTTTCTATGTCTGCTTCTGTCTCCTTGAACCCCAGTGGGCCTCAGCAGATGGCCGCTCACACTGAGCCTGGTTCTGCTGGAGGTTTCTTCCTGTTCAAAGGGAGTTTTTCCTCTCCACTGTCGCTACAAGCATGCTTAGTGTGAGGATGTGGCAGTTTCCAGCCTTTGTTTGCTGAAGCAGCTTATACCTTTTGATTTTCAACTACAAATCAAGTGGTGTAGTAGCTTCAGGCCTGCTTGAAACTTTTTCGGCCTGATGTAATAGCCTCTGACCAGGTAGTAGATCTGGCATCCTGGTGAGGTAGCCCCCAACCTAGTTCAAGCTACGGCAGCCTGATGTAGGCTCTGACCTGGTTGTTGCTCAGGCAGCCTGGTGAAATAAGATGCAATCTTCAAATCTTCAGACGCTCCACACAAAGTATCCAAGTAGCACTGTTGTCTTCTCCTCTGTTGGTGATTTAGTCCTTAGAGGTCTTCCCCCCTCCCAACCTGCAGCTACAGTAGCTCAGAGAGGTCGGTTTCCTATCTAAGGAAAAGCAAAACCAAAAACTGATTTTATTTTGCTAGTGGAAAACCTTAAAAGCTTTAAAACTGTTCATGATTAATTCATGATTAGTTATAACCTTCAAACAGAGTTTTAACGTCTGAGATGTGTGCTGTGACATGAAAAGCAGAAAAACTACGGATGCACCAAAGTTTAATGTAAAGATCTGTAAAGAATAACACCTGAAAGAGACTTTTAGCAAATCTTGTACCAGATTCATGCAGATTTGAATGCTGAAAAAGTAGAGGTTGTTTCACAAAAAAAGAACGTTCCAGCTTTATTGTTCAACACTTATAGAGAAGTTTAATATTCATATTTTCTCAGCAGCTCCCCAAATAGGCACAGATGCAGGTAAATACTACTGCTTATGATTAATAGAGATAAAGTTACTTCTGATAGCCTGCTGATGGCTAATTTAAATGCTCAAGCAACTAAATACATATGAGCATTTAGCAGCCTGATGGGTACTAAAAAGAATGTCTAACATAACGAATAAAACACCGGTTTAGTTGGATTCCAGGAGCTACATCACTCTGTTCCTTTTAAAATTCGAAGTTTTAGAAAAATTACTTTTTCCTGGAAAGAAAATCATTCTATATAGCTAATAAGGCTAGTGACAGGTGCAGTTACATGAAGGGTAATAGCTGCTTTGTGCACTTACTTTTTGGAATGAAGTCACAAAACAAGGTATTATAGCAGTGCAAATGTAACACATCTGGGGTTGATGAAGGATTTTACGCAATAGCTGGTGACATGTTCGTCCATGCTGCTGGTGAGGGAAAAAAAGAGCACAGCGAAACTGTAGGAAGTGAGTCTCAGACAGCAGAAGAGATGAAATTTTGCAGAAAATAAGAGTTTGGTCTCTCAGGCACAAGAGACAAAGTAACTGCAGTGGCCTTAATGGCAGAAAAATACTCACAAATAAAGCACCTTGCTTTGGGGACCCGGACAAGACAACAATCAAAGAAGCCCTGTGAGTGCAGCTACAAAAGCTAAATAAGTGGCTATATATATCAGAAACACACCAGTATAAAGTCTTTGAGTCCAAAAACACTAACTAGCAACTGGGGGTTGATAAGAGATGTTCTCTTACAAGATGGTCATCCAATAGCCAAGACTCTGAGAGCACAGACAGTGAAATCAATCATGTGAGGAAGCCACTGAGTAGCTCTCCATCAGCTCTGCAGATGCTGCCGCTTCAAGCGCATCAATTTATCTCCTACAAGAAGCTTCTGCTCAGCACAGAGACACAAAAGCAGATGTCATTGCCAACAAGAAAGATGTGTCTACCTTTAGAGTGAACAGATGCTCTCAGCTCTGGGTACAAATAGATGTTCAAACGCAAAACCATAAACAACAATACCCTATAGCTGTTTCTTCCTCTACTATTTTTACTGGCACAATTAAGGCATGAAGTAGCTTTAGAAAATATTCTTATTGGCAAAAGTTTTGTCATAGTAAGGCCCCCGTCTGCAGGAAGCCAGCTTTAGACTTACCTGACAAACATGATGCACAGTGTGGTCAGAAAATTTTAGATTTGTTATAAAATATAATAATATAAACTGAACTCACAATGGAGAAATTAACTCTCTGGATTTAACCCACCCCCCTTTGGGGGGCATGTGGCTGCCACTGTGTGGAGCCCGGGAGCAATCGGAGGTTAAGGGTCTTTCTCAGAGACCCAGACTGGCAGTCTGTGGGAGTGGGTTTCAAACTCCCAACCTCAGGATTCCAAGCCCTATGCCCTAACCACTCGGCCGCCACTCCCCAGAGTAACTCATATATTGAGTTATGCTATATACCTAGAGAAAAGTGTTCTGTTTCACCTGCAAGGCCACAACAGATCTGAGTGAGTAATGTTAGGATACAAGAAATACTTCTTCCACTGGAAAAAATCTATATCTAGATAAGTAATTTTTTTCTTAAAATAAGTGTATTTGTTCTTGAATTGAGGAGGTAAAAGAGACATACATTTAAAACAAGAAAACACAATTGCATTGTCTTATTTTAAGTGCATTTTATCTAAATATCTCATTTTAAAGCTACAGTGTGTAACTTTTAGCGACATCTAGCGGTCAGACTGCAGACTGCAGCAACATGAACATCTCCCCCCCACCGCTTCTCCCCCCCAACAGTACGGCGAGCGTTACGGCACAAAATGTCTTCCACGACGTCCGCATCACCTACCTTCTCAAGTGATGAGGTTTGTTTACATAGATAATTTTACAGATAGTATTTCATTAGTCTGTGTGTTCAGTACCGTCTCAGTTCATCTCTCTCAACTTGCCGTAGTTACTTTCGAGCGTAATGGGCGATCTCGCAATCGCTAGTTTGTTGGCTCTGCGCTGCCGTAGCGCAAAGATGTCTGCCTCCATGGCTGCGAGACCCGCTCCTATGTAATTATAAATAACGAATTCTAAGGCAACGCAAATATTAAGGCTAAGAGGCTGAGCTCGTAGATGATGATAAATAACATAGTTATGTATAATATATTACATTTCTGACTGTATATCCCTGTAATTATTACACACTGTAGCTTTAAGAGTAAAAATAGTAATTCCATTGGCAAATCATCCCATTTGCCTACTCAAACTAAGGGTAAGGTTTTACTTAATTTTAGATGGTTTTTCCAGTGTCCCATAACAGCCAGATTCTTTCTAAAGGTTTATTCATAACATGTGACTCTTTAACCAAAGTGTCTGTGATTTGTTTTGAATACTTTCCATTGTTGTAAGTAAAGTAGACAAACGCTAGTCAGATCAGAACAGGGCTGATTACCAGAGATGGCAAAAGTACTCACTTTCCGTACTTGAGGAAAAGTACAGATACTTGTGTTAAAAAATTATCTGGTAAAAGTGGAAGTACTGATTAAACTTCTTTACTCAAGTAATAGTAACAAAGTACAGGCTTGTAAATTTACTTAAAGTATAAAAGTAAAAGTAGAAACCACTTTTTTCATGCCGTTGCCTACATTTTAAATGGATGTCTGCCAATAGGACTAGATCTCCGTTGTGTTCATTTTCAATCATCTCGTCGTCCATGCTACTATGCTAACGCCACCGCCACCAAGCTGCAATGATTTGCCGCCAATGAATACCGCCGAATCTGTCGATTCATCTTGTAGTGGTGCGTCAAATGCAACGTAGATTCCCATCCAATTAGATTGAATTTGGTATTGATGACGTGAAAAATAATAACGGTAACTCCATTGAAATGATTCAAAACTAAAGTAACGAGACAATTTTTTTAAATGTAAGGAGTAGAAAGTACAGATATTTGTGTAAAAATGTAAGGAGTAGAGGTAAAAAGTCGCCATAAAAATAAGTAGTAAAGTAAAATAAAAATATCAGAAAAATCTACTTGAGTGCAGTAACCAAGTATTTGTACTTCGTTACTTCCCATCTCTGCTGATTACAATGCGTCAGTACGATGTCTTGTTCTCTCTTTGCAAAGATGTAACAAAATGCTGACTGAGTGAAATCCATCGATCTCTGTTTATTTACCTGGAGTGAATAGTTGAATACTTTTACCCCACAGCACCAGATAGGTGTTTCTGTCCAAAAGACGTGGCATTGCTGTACCAATGTGAAGCCACCTCCCGCAGAGGCTCTGTCTGGGCATTCCTATCCACCTAACCGGCTACAAACTGGCAGGATTTTGCATGACAGCCAACGTAGACCTGCCCAATCTTAATGCATGCAGAAACAACAATGCATGATTTCAGGGTTACAGTGTTATTCTAGAACCTGTTCCGTCTGTGTGACTTATTGTATTGTGTTGATATGCATCTAAATGTCTAACCTGACTCCGCCAGATGGATTTGCTCCGCATATCCATCTGGAAACCTTCCGTTGAAGTTAGGGTTAGTTAGGGGCGAAAATACTGGTTAGCTGATTGGCCTATGTTGGTGATAGACGGGCCAAATAAACCAATTAGATCAACGAGGCATATGACGTACTAACAGAGCGACGACGAAGAGGAGCCAATTGATAGATCAAACTCTTGCCGAAACCAGTCGGGAGAAGAGCAAAAACATCTTTTCCTCTGAGAAAGCCTCCAGAGCAGTGTTTTGCTCTTCTTTCAGTGAACAAATACTCTGTAATTCTCATAAAACTTGCTCGATAGCCACGCTAACGCTAGTTTCATCGGCTGAAGCCGCCATGTTCTTTAGACTGAACTGTCGCGCTTCTCGTTGCGTCACACCTCAACCCGCCTCAAAGCCAACGCTGATTGGACGTTCGTTTGGCGAACGGCTCCAAATTTTCTTTAACGGAGAGTCTCCAGACTGATCTGCGAGTGAAACCTTGAAAGCTCGCGAGATCAGGATGGTCTCACGAGGCCAGAGGGCTTGGTGAATGTTGCAGTAGGCTTCATATTCAGTTTCCTTCTGCTCAAATGTTTTATGTTCAAATCATATTTACAGCCATGTTCTGCCTATTGTCTGCCAGGGACAAAGAGGACTGGTGCCTTCTCTGGACAAAAGGCAGGTACACTCTGGACTGGCCACCAGTAGTGTTGCACCAATGCAATTTTTACTGATACCTGACTGTGCGGTATCGGCCGATGCCGATACCATACCGATGCAATCTGTTTGAAATTGATGTGCGTGTATCTATGAAGAACTGCATACTACTTAGATGTAAAATAATTGCCATCATGTATTTGTCAAGGGAAAAATTCTACAAAGTGAATCCAGTAGAATTTTTTTATTGCCTACCAGGAGTGGGTGACAATAGTTAAATAAACTTGTGGCTCTCAAAATGGTATCGTTGCCCTATTTGTTAGTACTTGCTGATACCTCCATTTTAATGCTGGATCTGGGCCCCGCCCGATACTGCTATCGGTATTGGTGCCACACTAGCCACCAGTCCAGAGCAATGCATAAGCTTGAATCAGTTAACCTTGCCGAACTCTGTTCCTAGCAAAGTTCCTTGCCTCCTAGTGGCGATCTACGGTACTACTGCTCTCTAGAGGTAAACAAGCAAACCAACATGGCTCTGCCTGTAACATTCAGGAAGTTTGGTTAGAGTTGTGATTTTTCGTTGTTTGCGGAGAGCAGAGGTGTCAAGTAACAAAGTACAAATACTTTGTTACTGTACTTAAGTACACTTTTTAATTATCTTTACTTTACTCCATTAATTAGTTTTCTTGTGAAAACACAATTACATTGTCTTATTTCAAGTGCATATTATCTAATTGTCTTATTTTAAGACTTAAAATACTCATTCCATTGGCAAATTATCTTATTTACCTACTCAAATTAATGGTAAATACACTAAATTTAAGACATTTTTTCTCACATTTAGATGTTTTTTGCAGTGGGTCTACTTTGAAGAACCTAGAATATAAGACATATTTATTAAGTATATAATTCCACATGTGTTCAGTCATAGTTTTGATGCCTTCAGTGTGAATCTTCAATTTTCATAGTCACGAAAATAAAGAAAATTCTTTGAATGAGAAGGTGTGTCTAAACTTTTGGTCTATACTGTATATGGAAAAGATTAGCTGTTATTTTTGGTACTGATAAACAATAACTAAACTTTGATTTTTGTAAGTTTTGCCTATGGCACTAACTAAAAAATAATAATTCTGCAGCCTTTAATTCATCTTTATTCATTAGTCTTAATTCAATTCAATTCAGTTTATTTATATAGCGCCAAATTCACAACACATGTCATCTCAAGGCACTTTACAGTTCAACCAGATCATACAGTCAAATTGATACAAAGTTTTCTATCTAAGGAAAACCAGTTGATTGCATTGACTCATTGACTCAAATACAATCCCCCACACTAAGCATGCTTGTAGCGACAGTGGAGAGGAAAAACTCCCTTTTAACAGGAAGAAACCTCCAGCAGAACCAGGCTCAGTGTGAGCGGCCATCTGCCGAGGCCGACTGGGGTTCAAGGAGACAGAAGCAGAGATACAAAAAGCAGCTGTAAAAGGCGGCCCCGTCCAGGAAACACACAGCCAGGCAGACGAGCTCCAAGGCAGCTCCCATGCCAGAGGACGAAGAGAGCACATCCACTCAGTCACGGTCAGAGAAACAGGACCACACTGGAAAACAGGCCGATCTCCAACATCTATTAACAAGGGTGTTGATAGAAGCAGCACAGCTGATGTTTTTTTCCAGGATGACGTCACAGCCAAACAGGAACAGACGAGGCAAAGCTACTCTGAGGAAAAGCAGAGAGAGCAGAAGGTTAGAGATTGATTCTGCAGAATAGGAGAACAGAGAGAGAATGAAGCAGAATGATGAAATGGGGGTCCCTATGTCCTCCAAAAGTCTAAGCCTATAGCAGCATAACTATAGAGATAGCTCAGGATAACCTGAGCCACCCTAACTATA
The DNA here is from genome assembly GCF_016077235.1 of Cyprinodon tularosa. Classification (NCBI taxonomy): domain Eukaryota; kingdom Metazoa; phylum Chordata; class Actinopteri; order Cyprinodontiformes; family Cyprinodontidae; genus Cyprinodon; species Cyprinodon tularosa. The sequence continues at coordinate 256,290 of NW_024039488.1, read as the reverse complement.
AGCTTTATCAAAAATGAAAGTTTTAAGCCTAGCCTTAAAAGTAGACAGGGTGTCTGCCTCACGGACTAAAACTGGTAGTTGGTTCCACAGGAGAGGAGCCTGATAACTAAAAGATCTGCCTCCCATTCTACTTTTAGAAATTCTAGGAACCACTAGTAAACCTGCAGATTGAGAGCGAAGTGCCCTGCTAGGAACATAAGGAACAATCAGATCTCTGATATAAGATGGAGCTTGGCCATTTAAGGCTTTATATGTGAGAAGGAGGATTTTAAATTCTATTCTTGATTTAACAGGAAGCCAATGAAGAGAAGCCAGGATAGGAGAGATATGATCTCTCTTTTTCATTTTCATTAGAACTCTGGCTGCAGCATTTTGGATCAGCTGAAGGCTTTTAACTACAGTTTGTGGACTTCCTGATAGTAAAGAATTACAATAGTCCAGCCTTGAAGTAACAAATGCATGGACTAGTTTCTCAGCATCACCCCTGGACAGGATATTTCAAATTTTTGCAATGTTCCTCAGATGAAAGAAGGAAATTCTAGAAACCTCTTTGATATGGGATTTAAATGACAGGTCCTGATCAAAAATAACACCAAGATTTTTTACTTTATTATCTGAAATCAGTTTAATCCCATCCAAATGAAGTGACTGGCTAATCAGTTTCTTTTTCAGAGACTCTGGTCCAAAGACTATAACTTCTGTTTTGTCTGCATTCACAAGCAGAAAATTAAGAGTCATCCAGGTTTTTATGTCTTCAAGACATGCCTGTAATCTATGTAATGGGTTAGCTTCATCTGGATTTATAGACAGATATGGCTGGGTATCATCAGCATAACAGTGGAAATTAATCCCATGCTGTCTAATAATTCTACCAATTGGGAGCATGTATAAAGTAAAGAGAATTGGTCCTAGCACTGATCCCTGTGGTACTCCACAGGTAACCTTTGAGCGTGTTGAAGATCTATCATTAACATGAACAAACTGAATTCGATCAGATAGATAAGATTTAAACCAGTCTAGTGCTGTTCCTTTAATTCCAACAAAATATTCAAGTCTTTCTAAAAGAATATTATGGTCAACTGTATCAAATGCAGCACTAAGATCCAACAGGACGAGCACAGATACAAGTCCATTATCCGAGGCCATGAGAATATCATTAGTGACTTTCACCAGAGCTGTTTCAGTGCTATGATGAGCTCTAAAGCCAGACTGAAACTCTTCAAAAAGTTAATTATGGTGGAAGTGATCGCAAACTTGTTTGGCAACTACTTTCTCAAGAATTTTGGATAAGAAAGGAAGATTGGATATAGGTCTATAATTGACCAAGTCATCTGGGTCAAGAGACGGTTTCTTAAGCAGAGGTTTAATTACAGCAATCTTAAAAGCTTTAGGTACATATCCCTGTAACAGAGATAGATTAATCACATCTAAAATGGAGGAGGAGATCAAAGGGAATACCTCCTTAAATAACCTGGTTGGAACTGGATCTAACATACAAGTTGAAGGCTTAGATGAAGACAATAATTTTGCTAACTCAGAGAAAAATATATATATATAATAAAAGATGGTTTGTACCAGATTTGGTATAAATATAGTTTTCTCCTGAAGTACCTAAGCAGGTGAATTAGTCCCATGATCTAAAATCATGCAACACACATTCAAAAATGTGCAAACAATGACACAGGTTCATATATAAATGAAGTCATGCCAATCAGGGTTGCAATATCAAGGCAGAAACAGGTGTGTTTTTTAAAATAAAAGTTCCCGAATATCAGTTAAAAAGCTTTTCAGGTCAGAGGAAAGTTTGGTTCAGTCTGAAATGCCTCCGAATAAGCAGAGTCATTAAAGGCCTGGAGCTAGAGGAAGAGCTGCTGCTGTGAGGGTTGATCCAGTCTGCTCAGAGATGGAACAGAGGGCCAGGGATGGTACCATTAACCCTGTTGTTTACATGAGGTGAAAGGTCAGTATAGCTTTAAAGACGAGCCGTAAAGGATATATTTTTTCTAATACCCTCCCGGCCAGGACAAATGGGTTTCAGAGTGCACTGTGTGCAAAGCTGGCATATGCCTTTCTGTGTTCACAACAATGGTGACACTGATCTCATAGCTGAGATGGACACAAATAATATGAAAAAGATTGTGCAGTTTTTTTTTAAAAAAACACAGAAAAAGTTTTTAGGCTCACAGCAAAGGAACCAAAAATTAAGAAAAGTGAAAAAGCATAACATGTGACTCAGGATTACTTTGCACTTCCTTCATGAAATGCAGATATTGAGAGGGTTTTCTAGCTGATACCTTTAGAACAAAGAAGAATCAATCTTCACTGAGTTCATTAACATAGATTCTGCATTATAACGTGACTGCCGTGGGGAGCAGCGTGGGTTAAGGGTTTTTGCTCTGAAACCCAGAGTGGCTCTGGGGATCGAACTGCTCTAACCCACTAGTCCACCACTCCCACTTTAGGTTTAATTAGAAAGATTCCCAGACTGATACATTGGAGCATGAGTATGATATAATCTAAAAATGGCCCAAAGGCTGTATAATTTTTATTTGTGCCAATCAAAACACAACATCATCCTTTTGTAAATAAGATGTACAAAATGCTACAAAAAAATTTATATTTCTTTATTAAATGTTTCTGAAAATGTCTTCATAAAGAGAAAAGTAGAAGGCATATCAAATTGCTGGTCTATAAACAACTTAGATTATTAATGTTGATTGATGTTGGAGCTTGGCCTGTTTTCCAGTGTAGTCCTGTTTCTCTGACTGTGACTAACTGGATGTGCTCTCTTCATCCTCTGACATGGGAGCTGGCTCAGAGCTCGTCTGCCTGGCTGTGTGTTTCCTGGACGGGGCCGCCTGTGGAGCTGGTTGACAGTTGCCTTTTGTATCTATGCTTCTTTTTCTATCTCTGCTTCTGTCTCCTTGAACCCCAGTGGGCCTCAGCAGATGGCCGCTCACACTGAGCCTGGTTCTGCTGGAGGTTTCTTCCTGTTCAAAGGGAGTTTTTCCTCTCCACTATCGCTACAAGCGTGCTTAGTGTGAGGGATTGCTGAAGAGTCAATGAGTCGATGCAATCAGCTGGTTTTCCTTAGATAGAAAACTTTGAATCAATCTGACTGGATGATCTGGTGAACTGGAAAGTGACCTGAGATGACATGATGTGAATTGGAGCTATAGAAATAAACTGAATAGAATAGAATTGATTCTGAATGGGGGTTTGCATTTTTTTCAGATGAGTGTTGGCCTAGTGGTTAGAGCAGTGCACTTGTGCTCTGAGAAGGTTGTGAGTACTCAGTTTGCACTCTGGGACCCTGAGCAAGGCAGCCCACTGCTCCCCAAGGAGATGGCTTAAATTCAGAGGTATATTTCTCCAATGTGAGATCAATAAAGTTCAATTAATATTATTCAAGCACAAAATCATCGTATACGTTCTGACACCCCGGAAAGTAAAATAGGCATACCAATTAGATGAATTCAGATGGAGCCCTGTCTATGCTATGCAGCTGGAGCTATTTACTTTTCCCTCCTCTGGATCTATTTATATTAGGATCTGGGGATGTTGTGTTTGTTTTGGTGTTTCTTTCTTCCTTGTCTGAGCATTTGGTGGCCACTGGAGGGCACAACAAAGCAGAGGCCTAGTTTTCTGCCTCTGGGCTCCAGTTTTTACTATCTGCCCAACAAGAGGAGCAGATTTTTAGAGGCCTGAGTATTTTGCACCAGTAATCTTCAACCCTGATCATCAAGGACCTTCCGACGTATAGCCAGGACTTTTTTTTTTAGGTACGCAACAACGGTTGCAGAATCTGTGGAGGGCATGGTCACGCAAAGAGACAGATTTGACGGTTGCAGAGGCTATGCATCAGAAGCATTGTTTCATATTGTTTGTTCTGTATAGTTTTAGAGTCCATATCTCTTATTTTGTATATTATATTTTCTGTTTGTTGCTTTTGCAGTTTTCTTGTCAGGATTTCCTGTGTATATATTAGATTTATCTCCTTTCTGTTTTTATTTTTAGTTAGTATTTCTGTTGTTTTTTTTTTAATGTCGTTTCAAGATTTTTCAGTTCTTAAGATCTATCATTCTTAATTGTTTTTGTTTCCTTTCATAGGCACAGAATGATATTATTATCCCACTCAAAACAGCTTTTAAAGTAACCATAACATCACTTTCTTTGAGGAACCTTTTTGTTTCCTCTTTCATTTGGGTTTCGAATCTTGGATTATTGAGAATGCATGTATTTAACCTCCATAAAGTTCTACCCAGATTATGGATAATATCTACAGTGCAGGAGAGGGGGGGCATTTTCCGATAGATCAATGCTTCCAATATCACAATCATGAATTATGATGACGGTCTCTCTTCAATATAAAAAAAATCTACCCTGGAATAAATATGATGTGGGTATGAATAAAAAGTATAGTTACAGCCGGATGGGTAGAAATCTCTCCACAAATCCAGTATACCAAGTTCTGTCATTAAGGCATTAATTTTCTCATGCAAAAGCGTAGTAACTAGGCTTTTGGATTAATCCTGTTTTGGATTGAGACAGATATTAAATCACTTCCACATATGATAACTCCTGTGTCCTTTATCATTAAGTCAAATATGTTTCTATAGAAAGCCAAATCACTTCCAGGGGGGCATAAACATTACAAATTGTTATAACTACATCATGTATTTTCCCTGAGACTATTACATATCTCCCTTCCTTGTCAGAGATCTCTGAGACCTGTTCAAATGGTATTTGTTGATAAATCAAGGTTGCTACACCCTTATAAGATGAGTAGCATACCCTTGAAAAGCCCATTCTTTTAAGTGTTTCATGCTCTGGAGGGATGAGGTGCATTCTCCCTTTTCATTTTTGTTAATATCTGACTCATCTGGATTTAAAACCCCATTCACATTTAATGAAATTACTTTAAGTGGTTGCTTGTTCATTGTCTGTTACTGTGGTCTACACTTATCATTACACACCCAGGAGTATCTCCTGGGAAACCTGGACATAGTATATTAAATCTATCTCTCCCGACGAACAATATAGAACAGTTTGAAATGGAACATCATCGGAGCAGCTCAGAGCCGTTTCTTCCGATGCAGGGGCTCGCCTCTGAAAAGCCCTGCAGGACCTTGAAAAGTCAAGGCCCTCGTAAGGGACCATCCCACGTCGCAGCAGTGGGGCCTTAAATCGTAGTAGATTCATTGGCAAAAGATTTTCCAAAGTAAAATTAAAGAAGTGTTCTACGATGACTATGAAGCTGATCCCAGTGGGAAATGAGTCCCTAACTATGTAGGGGCAGTGATAGCCATTCTAACTATGTAGGGGTAGTGATAGCCATGCTAACTATGTAGGGGCAGTGATAGCCATGCTAACTATGTAGGGGCAGTGATAGCCATGCTAACTATGTAGGGGTAGTGATAGCCATGCTAACTATGTAGGGGCAGTGATAGCCATGCTAACTATGTAGGAGCAGTGATAGCCATGCTAAATATGTAGGGGTAGTGATCATAGATATCCATAATAAAGGCTAGATGTCTTACGGCGGAGTCTCAAACGTCATCACCGGCGGCCATCTTGCCTCAGGCAGGCTTTCTGTTGTGCTCTGTGGTACCTAATGTAAGGTGAGTGATCAGCACGAACACAAATACTCTTACCTCACTGAATTCTTGACGGATTTACAAACAGTTTGGTTTCTTACAAACATTATGAACGTGGCTATTATTCTTGATGCTTGAACATTTCTTGTCGAAAAATGACTTAATCGCGCAGCATAGTTGTGCATCACGGCTACTTGCGCAAGTTATCAAGGCTGAGATTATTAGTCAATTATATAGGTTTTACTGACACCAATAACGATTGTATGACAATTAATCTTTGGTGTAAATTACAATCTTTGTGGATGTGGTTGTAGTTATTAGTTGGCTAATAACAATAATCTGAGTGTTGTTGTATTTTCATTATTAGCCTAACGTTAGCTGGCTAATAACAAGAAGCTGCGAAGTGAGACCTAACGTTAGTAAGTTAGCAGCTAACGTTACAGTTTAGCTAGCTGCTAACGTTAACAAGCAACTTTACATCAGTGGAAGAGGCAGAATTTAACATGATTTCCAATCGATTTGGTCTGTCAACACATCTTACATTATGTTACAGGAATTTGCTGAGTTTATTAAAAGGAAGATGCAAGACTTTTGCTACGACATAATAGTATTACAAGACTGTTGTTGACTCAAAGCTTTTATAAGTTTGTATTAGTTTCATTTGGACAACTTAAAGATGGTGTTGTGCCAAACATTTTCAACTTTCCAGCTCATCTTCAAAGGGCATGTGTATCATTGAAATTTAATCACATATTGATATACCAATCTTATACACCGTGAATTGTTGTTGGTCACTTTTGTTTTTGTTTCTGCAGGTTATATAATGTGTAAGCAGGAGGAGAAGATCTTCCATCCCCGTTTGCTGACATTCCTGTGCTAGTACATGACCACAGCTACCTTCCCGTCCGCTTTGATGGCCTTGTGGACAACGGTCTCTTGTACATTACACAGAAGCTCAATAAAACCTTCCTTTTCAAAGGGCATTAGCCAAGCTATGTTTTTTGGTCATTTTTTAAATCTCTGTCTTCCATGTGTATACCATCACAGTAGTGTAGGTGGGGATTTCAACATGCTACATCTATATATACTTGTGAAGGGGACTATTGTACCAATTTTAATAGCAAATAAATGTCACTTTTATAATGGTTTAAAAATAGGAACTTTTGTGTAATTACCCCTGATATATAATCCAAATAGTCTACATGAAACTTCAAAGTTTTACCTTTAATTTGAAACCTGGATTATGCTTCTACACCAAGAGGTTGCCACACAATAAGCCTTTTTTGTTAGTATTTCATATTTTATTATAACAATAATATTCATATTATAAAAGTATGTATGTAAATATAAATTAGGACTGTGAAGTAATTAATCACACCCAAATAAAAGTGTTTATATATATATATATATATATATATATATATATATATATATATATATATTTTAATATGTATATATATATATTTTTTAATATATATATATATATATATAAATATGTGTATATGTATATATACATATATATATATATATACATATTAAAAAAAATATATATACATATATATACATATTAACATATATATATATATATATACATATTTATATATATATATATATATATACATATTTATTTATATATATATATATAGGTATCTATATCTATTTAGATATCTATCTATATAGATATAGATATCTTTAGATATATCTATATATTTTGCCATTCAGTACACTGAGTTTTAATAGCATATATTGATTTAACATAAATACCTTGTGCATGTGTATATTTATTGCACCTGTATGTTCTATTCAATGTTCTTTTCATATGAAATTCCGTAGTTATAATTATTCATAAGTGTGCAGTGTCATAACTACATGTCTGACTTTTGTTTAACAAACCAAACAGTTAGACAATTGAGGAAGTTATGGTTATTTCAGTACATGCGCCTTTAAAACACAATGTTACGAATGAGCGAGCTGCCTGTGGCAAGACGGCCGCCACGTGCGGACGTCGACCCCCATTGGCCAGCAGCACGGACGAGACATCTAGCCTTTATTATGGATATCTATGGTAGTGATAGCCATGCTAACTATGTAGGGGCAGTGATAGCCATGCTAACTATGTAGGGGCAGTGATAGCCATGCTAAATATGTAGAGGCAGTGATAGCCATGCTAACTATGTAGAGGTAGTGATAGCCATGCTAACTATGTAGGGGTAGTGATAGCCATGCTAACTATGTAGGGGCAGTGATAGCCATGCTAAATATGTAGAGGCAGTGATAGCCATGCTAACTATGTAGAGGTAGTGATAGCCATGCTAACTATGTAGGGGTAGTGATAGCCATGCTAACTATGTAGGGGTAGTGATAGCCATGCTCAATATATAGGGGCAGTGATAGCCATGCTAACTATGTAGGGGTAGTGATAGCCATGCTAACTATGTAGGGGCAGTGATAGCCATGCTAACTATATAGGAGCAGTGATAGCCATGCTAACTATGTAGGGGCAGTGATAGCCATGCTAACTAGGTAGGAGCAGTCATAGATATCCATAATAAAGACTAGATGTCTTACGGCGGAGTCTCAAACGGCATCACCGGCGGCCATCTTACCTCAGGCAGGCTTTCTGTTGTGCTCTGTGGTACCTAATGTAAGGTGAGTGATCAGCACGAACACAAATACTCTTACCTCACTGAATTCTTGACGGATTTACAAACAGTTTGGTTTCTTACAAACATTATTAACGTGGCTATAATTCTAGAAGCTTGAACATGTCGAAATTGCAGATTTTCTTGTCGAAAAATGACTTAATCGTGCAGCATAGTTGTGCATCACGGCTACTTGCACAAGTTATCAAGGCTGAGACTATTGGTCAATTATATGGGTTTTACTGACACCAATAACGATTGTATGACAATTAATCTTTGGTGTAAATTACAATCTTTGTGGATGTGGTTGTAGTTATTAGTTGGCTAATAACAATAATCTGAGTGTTGTTGTATTTTCATTATTAGCCTAACGTTAGCTGGCTAATAACAAGAAGCTGCAAAGTGAGACCTAACGTTAGTAAGTTAGCAGCTAACGTTACAGTTTAGCTAGCTGCTAACGTTAACCAGCAACTTTACATCAGTGGAAGAGGCAGAATTTAACATGATTTCCAATCGATTTGGTCTGTCAACAAATCTTACATTATGTTACAGGAATTTGCTGGGTTTATTAAAAGGAAGATGCCAGACTTTTGCTATGACATAATAGTATTACAAGATTGTTGTTGACTCAAAGCTTTTATAAGTTTGTATTAGTTTCATTTGGACAACTTAAAGATGTGCCAAACATTTTCAACTTTCCAGCTCATCTTCAAAGGGCATGTGTATCATTGAAATTTAATCACATATTGATATACCAATCTTATACACCGTGCATTGTTGTTGGTCACTTTTGTTTTTGTTTCTGCAGGTTATATAATGTGCAAGCAGGAGGAGAAGATCTTCCATCCCCGTTTGCTGACATTCCTGCGCTAGTACATGACCACAGCTACCTTCCTGTCCACTTTGATGGCCTTGTGGACAACGCTCTCTTGTACATTACACAGAAGCTCAATAAATCGTCCTTTTCAAAGGGCATTAGCCAAGCTATGTTTTTTGGGTCATTTTTTAAATCTGTCTTCCATGTGTATACCATCACAGTAGTGTAGGTGGGGATTTCAACATGCTACATCTATATATACTTGTGAAGGGGACTATTGCACCAATTTTAATAGCAAATAAATGTCACTTTTATAATGGTTTAAAAATAGGAACTTTTGTGTAATTACCCCTGATATATAATCCAAATAGTCTACATGAAACTTCAAAGTGTTACCTTTAATTTGAAACCTGGATTATGCTTCTACACCAAGAGGTTGCCACACAATAAGCCTTTTTTGTTAGTATTTCATATTTTATTATAACAATAATATTCATATTATAAAAGTATGTATGTAAATATAAATAAATTAGGACTGTGAAATAATTAGTCACACCCAAATAAAAGTGTTTATTTATTTATATATATATATATATTTATATATACATACATATTTATATATATATATATATATGACTTAGACTTAGACTTAGACTTCTTTATTTGTCATTTTGTATGCACAGGGTGCATACAGAACGAAATTGCGTTACATACAGCTTATGAACGTTGCATTGATATTTCACAATGGCACGAGTTATAGAAAAATACAAAAAGTGCAGCAGTGGTCAAAGTGTGAACAGTGCAGAGGATAAGAGACAGTGTGCAAGTTGCAGTGGTTCAGTGCAAAATGGCATTTGTGCAAAAAATGCGTTATTGAAAAATACAATGAGATGAACAATTTAAAGGGCTAAAAGTTAAAAGTTCAGCAGCATTTGATGCCCGATAATGTGCAATAGGTGCAGAGTTCGGATTGTGGATCAAAGGTTCAACAGTCTGATGGCAGTGGGGAAGAAGCTGTTGCACAACCTGGTGGATCTGCAGCGGATGCTGCGGAACCTCTTTCCAGAGGGCAGCAGGGAGAACAGTCCATGGTGGGGGTGTGAGGGGTCTTTGATGATAAAAGGGGTCTTTGATGATAATATATATATATATATATATATATATATATATATATATATATATATATATATATATATATATATATATATATATATATATATATATACATATTAAAATATATGTATATATACATATTTATATATATACATAATTTTATTTATATATATACATATTTATATGTATATATAAGCCTTTTTTGTCAGTATTTCATATTTTATTATAACAAAAATATTCATATTGTAAAAGTATGTATGTAAATATAAATAAATTAGGACTGTGAAATAATTAATCACACCCAAATAAAAGTGTTTATATATATATATATATACATACATATTTATTCAATTCAATTCAGTTTATTTATATAGCGCCAAATTCACAACACATGTCATCTCAAGGCACTTTGCAGTTCAACCAGATCATACAGTCAAATTGATACAAAGTTTTCTATCTAAGGAAAACCAGTTGATTGCATCGACTCAAATACAATCCCTCACACTAAGCATGCTTGTAGCGACAGTGGAGAGGAAAAACTCCCTTTGAACAGGAAGAAACCTCCAGCAGAACCAGGCTCAGTGTGAGCGGCCATCTGCCGAGGCCGACTGGGGTTCAAGGAGACGGAAGCAGAGATACAAAAAGCAGCTGTAAAAGTTTTAATAGCATATATTGATTTAACATAAATACCTTGTGCATGTGTATATTTATTGCACCTGTATGTTCTATTCAATGTTCTTTTCATATGAAATACCATGGTTATAATTATTCATAAGTGTGCAGTATCATAACTACATGTCTGACTTTTGTTTAACAAACCAAACAGTTAGACAATTGAGGAAGTTATGGTTATTTAAGTACATGCGCCTTTAAAACACAATGTTACGAATGAGCGAGCTGCCTGTGGTAAGATGGCCGCCACGTGCGGACGTCGACCCCCATTGGCCAGCAGCGCGGACGAGACATCTAGCCTTTATTATGGATATCTATGGGAGCAGTGATAGCCATGCTAACTATGTAGGGGCAGTGATAGCCATGCTAACTATGTAGGGGTAGTGATAGCCATGCTAACTATGTAGGGGCAGTGATAGCCATGCTAACTATGTAGTGGCAGTGATAGCCATGCTAACTATGTAGGGGTAGTGATAGCCATGCTAACTATGTAGAGCCAGTGGTAGCCATGCTAACTATGTAGGGGCAGTGATAGCCATGCTAACTATGTAGGAGCAGTGATAGCCATGCTAACTATGTAGGGGCAGTGGTAGCTATGCTAACTATGTAGGGGCAGTGATAGCCATGCTAACTAGGTAGGAGCAGTGATAGCCATGCTAACTATGTAGGGGCATTGATAGCCATGCTAACTATGTAGGGGTAGTGATAGCCATGCTAACTATGTAAGGGCAGTGATAGCCATGCTAACTATGTAGGGGTAGCGATAGCCATGCTAACTATGTAGGGGCAGCGATAGCCATGCTAACTATGCAGGGGCAGCGATAGCCATGCTAACTATGTAGGGGTAGCGATAGCCATGCTAACTATGTAGGGGCAGCGATAGCCATGCTAACTATGTAGAGGTAGTGATAGCCATGCTAACTATGTAGGGGTAGTGATAGCCATGCTGACTATGTAGGGGTAGTGATAGCCATGCTAAATATATAGGGGCAGTGATAGCCATGCTAACTATGTAGGGGTAGTGATAGCCATGCTAACTATGTAGGGGCAGTGATAGCCATGCTAACTATATAGGAGCAGTGATAGCCATGCTAACTATGTAGGGGCAGTGATAGCCATGCTAACTAGGTAGGAGCAGTGATAGCCATGCTAACTATGTAGGGGCAGTGATAGCCATGCTAACTATGTAGGGGTATTCATAGCCATGCTAACTATGTAGGGGCAGTGATAGCCATGCTAACTATGTAGGGGTAGTGATAGCCATGCTAACTATGTAGGGGCAGTGATAGCCATGCTAACTATGCAGGGGCAGCGATAGCCATGCTAACTATGTAGGGGCAGCGATAGCCATGCTAACTATGTAGGGGCAGCGATAGCCATGCTAACTATGTAGGGGTAGTGATAGCCATGCTAACTATGTAGGGGCAGCGATAGCCATGCTAACTATGTAGGGGCAGTGATAGCCATGCTAACTATGCAGGGGCAGCGATAGCCATGCTAACTATGTAGGGGCAGCGATAGCCATGCTAACTATGTAGGGGCAGCGATAGCCATGCTAACTATGTAGGGGTAGTGATAGCCATGCTAACTATGTAGGGGCAGCGATAGCCATGCTAACTATGTAGGGGCAGTGATAGCCATGCTAACTATGTAGGGGCAGTGATAGCCATGCTAACTATGTAGGGGCAGCGATAGCCATGCTAACTATGTAGGGGCAGTGATAGCCATGCTAACTATGTAGGGGCAGTGATAGCCATGCTAACTATGTAGGGGTAGCGATAGCCATGCTAACTATGTAGGGGTAGCGATAGCCATGCTAACTATGTAGGGGCAGTGATAGCCATGCTAACTATGTAGGGGTAGCGATAGCCATGCTAACTATGTAGGGGCAGCGATAGCCATGCTAACTACGTAGGGGCAGCGATAGCCATGCTAACTATGCAGGGGCAGCGATAGCCATGCTAACTATGTAGGGGTACCAGTCCAGGGACTGACTGCAGTTCTACTGTAAGTTGCCTTGATCACGGTCAATGACCGGCGTACCTGACATGGAACAACCAGACCATGCATATTGCTTTAGGTTAATAGAATATATTAATTAAGCTATGTATGCTTCCAAAAAAATATTTTCACCATCCCCCTTCTTTTTTCTTTTTACAACTTGACTACTGATTACAGCAATTCATTATTTGTGCACATTAATTATGTTTATAATAAAAAATCCTTTCGCTAAAATGCCATCAGAACCCCCCTCCAGTGTCCACCATATTGGATCAGTCCATTTGCTGCACATGTTCAGAAAGGTCCAAACAGACAGCAGCAAACCATTTGAAAACAAACCATGCAAAGAGCAGTGTTGCCAACTTAGCGCTTTAGTCGCTATATTTAGCCACTTTTCAGACCCCTCTAGCACTTTGATTTCTAAAAAGCTCCTAGCGCCAAATCTAGAGACTTTTTTCTGCTACTGGAGACTTTGGAGGCAACATCTAAAAGCAGCAAACTCTGCTCTCCAGAGCAAGTAGATTGGTAACCCCGCCTCCTGCTCTCCTCTATCTTGTCTGCTGTCATGATTCATGCAGCTATTATTTCATCCAAATGAAAAATTGAGAACAGATAAGCAGATCATGGCTTGTCTACAGTGAAAAGAAGGACTGGGTTATTTACTTTGGCCTTTTTGGAAACACAGGAAGGAGCAATCAGCTAAGTGAGCTTAGTGCTTGGAAAAAATCTTTCATTCCTTTAGAGACAGCATGAAAAGTCAGCTGAGTACAAAACATAGAGAGGAAAGCAAGAAGAAAAGGGACAAGAAGAGAGGGACACAACCTAGAACAGATAATGGATGTCTATTCTATTAATATTTTTCTATCTGGAGAATGGGGCTGTTCTTCTCAATTCAGAGGGCCCCCTGCCTGTCTTTGCCTAGGGCCCCAAATTTCCTAAATATGCCCCTGGTGGGAACACAACATTGGTTAGAGGCTTAAAACCATTCATGACAATTTAAGATATAATGCCAATATGTTCTTTGACAGACATGGATGCCTCCAGTAAAGCACATTCACGTGAAAATTACTCTGAATTAAAAACACTGATCATTTATTGAACAGGATAGAATAATTTCACATTTAAAGAACTTTTACAAGTTTGTATTCTGAATGTGACCCGACTGATATATACAAATTAAATGAGAGCATAATTGTTATAACAAGACCATTTATCTATTGGTGAATAGCAACTTTAAACCACACATGTTTAAACAAGTCGGTGTGGCCACTTAACCTGACATGCAGGCTTTGCCTGTGGAGGAAAGCCTTCCTGCTGTGAGGCAATAATGCAGCCTCACATACTGTTGCTTTTTTTCTTTTTTCATATTTTCCAAGGTCCTCTCATCTCACAAAGGAAGACATGTGTGAGGTCTTAAAAAAACTCCGTAGCACAGAGCTCCCTCCGTGTTACTGATACATGATCGGTTCAACTACAGTAGCAATGTTGCCTAGCAGCAGGAAACTCCTGGGGTTTTCATACTTTGAGTTTTGCATGCTCTCCCTATGCATGCTTGGGTTCTCTCCAGGTATTCCAGCTGCCACCCACAGTCCAAAATCAATATGCAAGTAAGGCTTAATAGTTTCTCTAATTTTCCAGTAGGAGGGAGTTTGGGTGCATGCACTTTTTCATGTTTCTTAGTCACATTTCAAAATGCTTAACTAACAAAGTTTTCAAAGTGGTTTTCCTTAAACATGCAGTTGAGAGGCTATTAATTTCAGCTCCATTTCGATTGTTTATATGCTAATTATATTTTCTACCCTGTCTTCAATCCTCTCTGTGGGAAACTTTGACAATACTTAATTCCTAATTGAGCTGCTAAGGAAAGAAGATTGATCTTTCTCACAGTTTTTTTTTTTTTTTTGTCTTTATTCAAATAACTTGCCCCCCTGCACCCACCCAACCTCAATATTTTAGCAGTACTCATTGGTTATTTATATGACTCAGATTTTAACATTTCGACAAAGGCTTTTTCCCTACAGGGACCTAATTTCTCTGAATATTTATGAGTCCCTTTTTTTTTATCTGTATCTATTGGGGCCTTCCAAACTAGGCTTTTTACACAGATTCTGTTTCAAGCAGGTCTTCCTCCTGTAGGAGGGCTGGTTTTTGTCTTTAAAATGTGATTAAAAACTGTAAATTAGTCCAAAATAGCATTAATCTCTCGTTATTTTAAAGCAATTAAGCTTAAAAGCCATATACTGTCATTTCTAGGGAAATGTGTTGGTCAGGGGTGTCCATGGTGTCTGTGGCCTTTAGCATTATTTTGTATAGCCCCCCCTTTCCTAAATGATAATACATATTGGATCTTTCTCCGACAGCAGTGTCTAATTTCCCTTGCGCCGCTTCTCCTGTTAATACGGTAAAGCCCTGGGGAGCGTCCGGCTCCAGGCTGCACGTGATCCAAATGAGCCAATGAGCTGTCAGTCTGGGTTGCTGCTGCTGCTACTTTTAGACCCAGCAGGCAAACCTGTGGCAAGCCGGGCGATGGGAAAGAAGGAGAAGACCATGAGAAAAAGAGAGCAGAGAAAGTGTGGACTGCTGGAAGAACTGCGGTGAACTGGTGAAAGAAAAGTGAAACGGCGTGCTCAAAGATGACCCTGCACATTTAGAGGATGTTTGGCTCAACCTGCTGCTGGGAAGCAGGATTCTCCACCATGAACAGAATCAACAATAAATCTGGATCCAGGCTCAAAATGAGCTCCTTGATATGTGCTTGAGAATGGCTTAGTCTCCGGTTAAACCCAGGTTTAAAGCCTTGCAGGGCAGCCTAAAGCCCACTGCCAACATTAAGACAGAAAAAAGAAAGAAAATAACAAACCATCAGTTCAGGGGTTTGAGAAAACATGTGATTCAACAAATTGTCTATATATCAAACTGAACGATTGTTGTTATCTAACTATAAAAAATTTAGATTTTAAAATGGAAAATTTTCTATTTTTCATTTAAAAATTCAATGTATAACTTGGATGCATAAACACCTGTTAAATTCTGTTTAAAGTAACAGATTATAATTTAAAATGTCTCCGGACCTTTACTGGTTGATGATTTTCTTTATTCGGACCCCAATGATTTTTTTATTGGTTAGCCCTGGTCTATAGGATCAGTAGGTCAAAACTGCTCCACAAGGATTTGATTGAATCATTGGTAGTTATTAAAAATGTATAATGGCAGTTTTTGCCACTAAGGAAAACAAACATTTATTAGGTTTAGGGTATAATTATCTTTTTTTTTTTATAAACAAGCCAGTTTGGTTTGGATGAGTTTTTTTCACGTACGCTTTAAATAGTGTGGATCAGTGTTGCCTAAATAAACATTCTAATTAATTTATTTTCTACTGAAGCAAAAGCAAAAAGCAATTAAAACAAGATTATCTGTATTTTTTTTTAGCATTTTGAGAAAACTGTCAGAACCCACCACACACAGCTGAGCATTTTGAGGGATTTTACTGTTCTATGTCAACAAGGTTGCATCATGATGCTTGCAAAAAAAAAAAAAGAAGACAGTAGAAATCTAATGTGCTGACAGTGACAACCTGTTTTTGTACATTTCTGACAGAAACATGCTTTCAAGCGTTTCAGTTTGCTCCATTTGTTTGACACACTGAGCGAAGCTTTTCTCATTAAAAATGTTGACATTTAGAATAAAGAAAAAATGTGATGCTGTGGCAGAAAGGATCCGGGGACCAGAGAGAGGCAGACAGGTTTCAATGCAAATAAAACATTCCTCCTTTTCCAGCAGAAACCAGCAGCTGGAGAATCCTGCCATTATTTTCATTACTGAAAACAGCTCAGTACACTACATGGAGGCTGTCCCTGAAGAAACGTTTTCCAATCTTGTCACAGATTTTCAGTAGGAATACATTCTCGACTTTAATTACATCATTGTGATAAATAAATCCTGTGTCATTATTTAATGAGGTTTTTTTTGGACGAACTAATTCCCACCCTATGCTGCGTTTCACTCAGCCACCTCCAACCCACCAGCCATCACCATAATCAGCTTCAGGTGCTGCCACTTATTACCTGCAAATCATTCCACCAGTTTCCTTTCCTTTATACACCTGCCTCACTGTCTACTTGCTGCCAGAACGTCTCGCCCAGTCACTCTACCTGCATGAGTTGTTTCCCAGTCTGGTTCCATAATCCATGAAAAAAATTATTATCATGAGCATTGGGAACAATGTCCATGCTCTATATTAAACATAACCATTGGGTTAAGAGAATTAAGGGCTGGTTATCCTGCAGCAGTGTGTCGCAGTTAGCTTGTCGCAGGTATGACTCAGGTATTTTTGATTTACGCCCAATTTTGAAGCTTGGTTTGCGCTAAGTTATTCCACGGCACAACGCAAGAGGGACAATAACCAACTAGCTAGGATTGTGGGCGTCCGTGTGTCGGTTGGACAAGCTTGTTAACCATCTACAACCCCTCATCCAACGCCGGACGACACACAGTTCACCCGTGTTCCCCAAAGACTGGCCGTGGCGCTGCGTGTTTTGGCTTCGGGTGCAAACCAACAGACCGTCGCACAGAGCTACAAACTAGCATCCTGCACGGTGTCTGGGATAGAGTCCGAGGTGTGCCAGGCGTTGTGGACGGAGCTACAGCCAGAGTTTCGGCCATTAGGTACCAAACAGGAAATACACATAATGTAGGGCAGATGTAGAACTGACCAATCAGAGGCCTCCTTTCTCTCCTCCCTGCAACGCTATCTGCAGCACTGTCTGCAGATACTTTTGGGGAGGTGCAACAGAGTGTCTGCGGGGGGGGGGGGGGGGGGGGCATATCTGCATTAACTGCAACTAACACGCGGACGACCTGGTTTCTGAACATAAACCAGGCTTTCGATGTGATTGTCTCTGTGTTGCCCTGGGATAGAACATAGACTGGCGATCTGTCCAGGGTAGACCCCGCCTCTCGCCCATTGACCGCTGAAGATAGACACCAGCACCCCTCATAACCCCAGTGGGAATAAAGGCTGATTTATACTTCGAAACTAGGTTGTCTGCGTGTGTGTCGTAGTGAACACAGAGATGTCCCCGCCCCCTCCCTAGACACTGGTGAACCTCTCCCAAATGGTAGGTGACAGACAGGAGGCCTCTGATTGGTCAAATCTACATCCGCTCTACACTATGCGTATTTCCTGTTTGGTTCCTTACCGGCTTGTTTTGTTTGTATAACCGCCATCGTGGAAAACGACTCATGAAGTTGGACCAACATTTATCTGTTTACTACAGTCTGTTGAATTCATGTTAATGTGGATTTAAAGACATTTCAATTAGTGGAAAAAAATTGTAGGGGGGAATATAAAAAAAAAAGTCTAATTAAGCAAAACTTTCGCAACTCCCATGCAGTACCTCCGTGGACCCACTGTTGGAGACCTCCGTCTTAGATCTATTATGTCTAAGGGAAGGAGAGAATAAGGTCCATATCGCAGGTGAGAGTAGTTGGTTGGAAAAATTAGCAGAAACAGAGAGAAAGTTGGGCTGGAGGATGAATGATAACTAGCCCAGCGAGCCAGAATGAGTTAGGTCAGTATTGGTTAACTTTTCATTTCTAATTTTCCTTTAATAATTTTAAAATCTCTATAAATGCTAAAATGCCCTATATGATTACTATGATGAAATGCTCTATAAATGATTAAAAAGAAGAGTCACAGAATACAATAAAATTTCAAACTTAGCCCACTGCTGAGTTGCTGTTTTCAGAAGACGAAGAGGGCACCCCATGTGGTCCTTGAGGGCCCCTTGGTGACCGCGGGCACCGCGTTGGTGACCCCTGATATACACAGTATAAATGTTCCATGTAATTCAGTCTGCATGGTCAGGCTAAATGATAACATGAGCAGACAGCGAGAACGAAAACATTTCAGAGAATAATACAAAAGATTTATAACAAAAGAGAGAACTAGAAATCTAATCCATAAATCTAATCCTTAAAATATCAATAAGCAAAACAAGGCAGAACTTTAAAGAACCCAAAACACTGCAATAAACTCAAAACAGGTACACCCAAGGATTGTGATACAAAACTCACTCCATGTTGTAAAAATGTAAAATAACAAAATATTTAAGACATTGGTCATATTTCTTATCACTTCTGACGTCTTTAAGTGTTGCAGCTCAGCTCCAGAAAGTATTACAGTTAACCGCCATAAACATCAAGGCATAACTACAACACTCGCCTCACAATTTGTGTGAAGAAAAGACAGGTTGTTTTATAACACCGGTCACGATTCACCAGACTTTCTAATCTAAGTACCCTGTGATTATGTGCCAGCAATTTAGAAAAGATTAGTCCTGCAATTTTAGCCATTTGAACATTTTATTAAAGCAATGAGTCTTTGTCTATTAAACATGCAACTTGACCTAAAATGGGCTGAAGCCAATCAGGACAGTTCAGACCTATCTCACTATCAAGCTCCACAATAGGACCATAAATGTTAAGGCTGCAGTGTTGGACATTTAAATCATTAAAGAAAACATATCTGAGTTTAATGCTTAGAAGTTGAGGTTCACATCATTTGTGATCCTGTTTTATTGGAAAAGTTTCAGCCACTCTAGCATACACTGAGAACTATCCTGAGCTATCTCTATAGTTCTGCTGCTATAGGCTTAGACTGCTGGAGGACATAGGGACCCCTTTTTCATCATTCTGCTTCATTCTATCTATTCTCCCACTCTGCAGAATCTGTTAGTTCAATCTCTAACGTTCTGCTCTCTCTGCTTTTTCTCATAGTAGCTTCATCTGGTCTGTTCCTGTTTGGCTGTGACTCCATCCTGGAGAGAAATATCAGCTGTGCTGCTGCCATCAACACCTTTGTTTCTAGATGTTGAAGCTTGGCCTGTTTTCCAGTGTAGTCCTGTTTCTCTGACTGTGACTAACTGGATGTGCTCTCTTCATCCTCTGACATGGGAGCTGGCTCAGAGCTTGTGTGACTGGCATACCCTAACCCTTTTGTATCAGTTTTTCCTCTCTACAGTCGCTACAAGCATGCTTGGTTTGAGGGATTGCCTTCGAGTCGATGAGTTGATGCAATCAACTGGTTTTCCTTAAATAGAAAACTGGAATGTCTGATGAACTGTAAAGTGCCTTGAGATTACCTGTGTTGTGAATTGGTGCTATAGAAATAAACTGAATTGAATTAAACTGAAACTGAATTAAACTGCTTGTCATCATCAAAGATGCTCAGAGCAGTCTGGCAAAATGTGATTAAAACATGTTTATCAACATTTTAGTTGTTTCTTTCTTTAGGTTACTTACTACATACATGTTAACACAAAAGGAAAACTTAAAACTCAAAAAGACAAGATTTATGTTCAGTCCAAAGCTGAAAAACGTAGCTTCTGGATGTAGAGTAGGATCGCATTTCCGGAACAGAACGGCCACAGATGAGAGACAAAACAGAAAGGATATTAAGGCATTTATTTTCATTATTAACCTTTAACACATAAATCTGACCCCATGATCTGGTGAACTGTAAAGTGCCTTGAGATTACAGGTGTTGTGAATTTTCGCTATAGAAATAAACTGAATTGAATTTAACAATCAGATTTTTTCCTGCCTCTGGTACAAACAGCCTTTTCTCTATAAAGATTAGGATTTTATTCCCTAAAAGTGAAATTAAATTGTGAAAGATATCATTTTTGATCAACTGAATAAATTTCTTTTGAAACCCAGCTTTTATTTGACAGTTATTGGTGTAATTAATTCTTTTTATTAAAGGTTCCCCTTATTACTTTGCTTGGGTTTGTGTTAATTTACAGCATTCAAAAGCAGTTTGATTCATGCAGTGCACAATATTGATATAAAAGCTTTTCAAAGCTTGAAATAAAATCAATAAAGAAATAAGAACATGACAGACTGTTAATCAATTGCACTCAAAACTAATTGCAGTTAATAGAGCTACCCACCGCCTTTCACCAGTGCTTTTAGTTCTAAAGTGTGATTAGCTCTGGCAGTTTGGGCTGTTGCTGAAAATCCCCCCAGGCTGAGCAGGCAGGGTGTTTAAAAGCTCTCTTATCCAATTCTTATCTAAATCTGGGTTCAATGACTCACAGCGAAGTGTGTCAGCGGTCACCGTGATAAGTGCAATCAGAATAGTGCTGGCAGTAAGAAAGGAGCGAGGAAAAGGAAGCAGGATTCATCCTATTTCCTATCAGTTAGTATTGAGACCTCCTATATGCTGCGTAGGAGCTTTACGGATGCCCACCATCCTTTGGGATGCATAGACACAGCCCACCTAAGCTCAGATTAATGCTTTATTTCTGTGGAAGAAATCCATGTTACCATTGAATTTAACACAAGATAGTGAGTGCTTAAGTTAGTGCTAAATACTACAAAAAACAAATTTATGACGTTTTCAAGGGCTCGTTCCCAATCCCCAGATAATATAACAATTAACACATTAAATGGAGACTTAACTGAAAATGTTTCTTCATATAAGTATTTAGGTTTTTGGCTGGACAACAAACTTTCTTTCAAATTTCATGTTGAAAAACTTGGGGTTTTATTTTAGAAATAAGACTTGTTTTAACATGTCAGCCAGAAAAACACTTGTGCAGGCTACTTTTTAAAGTGTTTTGGACTATGGTGATGTTGTCTACATGCATGCTGCCTCTAGTACTCTCCACCTGTTAGATTCTGTGTACCATAGTGCTCTGCTTTCTAACTAACTCCTATTCCCGTACTCATCATTGTACGCTGTATGAACTGGTAGGCTGGCCGTCACTAAGTCTACATAGATAACTTCATTTGTATATTTTTTTATACAAGGCCATGTTGGGTAAACTGCCGGCATATTTATGCAATCTCGTCAAGCTAAATTCCAGCCATTTTCATCTCGGTTCCACCAGGTGGCGCTCTTACCAGGTTCCAATGGTTTTTACTGAGCTGGGGAAGAAATCCTTCTCTTACTTTGCTCCATGGTCCTGGAATAATTTGCAAAACTTGCTCCATTTAAATGATCTAGTCCCATTGAATGAATTTATGGCCATGTTAAAATGTCATGTAATTCAAAAATGTAACTGCCCTATGTGACCTGTCTTTTCCTCTATGTGAGATTTTGTCTGTGCTTGTATTTTAACTGGTGTGCCGTCTTGGCCAGGTCTTCCTCAAAAAAGAGATTTCAATCTCAAGGGACTTCCTGGTTAAATAAACGTTAAATAAAATAAATAGTTGATTGCTCCTTAAAAGAAAGTTTATTGTCTCTTATCAAACCAATGCACTTGTAAGAATTCACCAAATCAACGTTTGCCCCATTTGCAGTTTTAATGGAGGTCGTTAGTTTGTTTGGACTACCTCATGCCACGGCACATAACTGTCAGCATCACTGATTATGGTTTTGAAAATGTTTCTGCTTCTTGCAGGGACTGTTTAATTTAATAGACAACCTTTGGATGTAGTTATTCTATCTATCTATCTATCTATCTATCTATCTATCTATCTATCTATCTATCTATCTATCTATCTATCTATCTATCTATCTATCTATCTATCTATCTAT
Source organism: Cyprinodon tularosa (assembly GCF_016077235.1). Classification (NCBI taxonomy): domain Eukaryota; kingdom Metazoa; phylum Chordata; class Actinopteri; order Cyprinodontiformes; family Cyprinodontidae; genus Cyprinodon; species Cyprinodon tularosa. Next base: position 233,904 of record NW_024039488.1, on the reverse strand, counting down.
CTATCTATCTATCTATCTATCTATCTAGATTATTATTATATATTCAACTTTTGCGAAATAGAGTTAAACTTTCTTCTAACAGCAACAGGAAAGTTTTACCAGCATGAACCATGAGAACAGCAGGAGGGATTGCTAAAGGTTGCACAAGCTGAAGAAGAATAACATTTTCCACGACAGGAGCCCTAACAAGCAAATTGCAAGACTTACCTAGCTTCATCTGAATATTTCGACTGCTCAAAGGGCCCAAGTTTTACAGGTTGGACAAGACAACCAACAGGTTGGAGCTCACAGCTCAGCAAGCATTGAGGAATCTCAGCCAGCAGCACAAACAGAATGGGTTTAAAGAGTCACATCATCAAAACAATGCTTTGATTAAATGCTGTGGAAGAAATGGAAAGCCGAGCCATATAGCAGTAATGAGCAGTGACAGTGGTTCTTTTGAAATTATTCATTTTAATATTAATCATTTGAGATTATCCAGATGTGATAGTCATTTTTACCAGTGCCACTACTGGTACAAACAGAAGCCAACATTTACACATCAGCATGCATACCAAAATGTCTCTATTCTAATTGGCCATGGCCCTTAGATTCACTTTTGAATTCATTATTAAAAAACCTTTTGAGAATTTGAGAAACATTAAAGCAACTAAAATATTGCTTGAATGTAACATGTTTTGTGAAGCAAGAGCGAGAGCAACGCTATGAGTAAAAGGCTATTTTAATACATATTAAAGGAAAAGTTCGGTCATATTTAGAATTCAAACTTCTGAAAGTAATTTAAATATGAAATGATTCCATCCTGTTCAATAAATGATCAGTGTTTTTAATTCAGAGTAATTTTCATGTGAATGTGCTTTACTGGAGGCATCCATGTTTGTCAAAGAACACTACTGCCACCTACTGGTTAGTGACGTCACGGTGCGGTATCGGCTGTTGATCAAGTCCCAGTGCTGTATCTGGTGTTTGTCACAACGCGCTATTATCCAAGTCATTTTGAAAACATTCTTCTTCCAAATGTTGGCTACATATTACGGGTTTTTTCTCTGGCCAGAAGTTCGATGGCAAATCCTCCCTCTTCAAGTTGGCGATCCAACGACCAACCCGTCCGTGGAGGATCAGGAATCAGAAAGGTGGAATAACTCTTTTTTTTCCACTTTTCCCCGATGTATTCCAGCATCCAGCTGCCATGCACGTGGGCATTGTCAGTTTCACTATAGCTCTGGTGAATTTCAATGGTGAAGTCCTCTGGAAATCTTCAATAATTGTTGTTGATTGCAGATGTGTCTAGTAGTTCCCATTGATTTAGCTTGGAAAGCGGGGAGAATGGCGCTAGGCTTACCGCACCATGACGTCACTGCTGGAAGATGGCAGGAGGGAGGGGCTACTATATTTGGGCAAAAATGGCCGCTCCCAGACTTAATTTTTTTACTGATTAACACTAAATTCATTAAATTACTGTGAACGTATTAGTTTTAGGTATAATTAATGATCCATCGATTATTCTTGCTGACTAAACTTTTTCTTATAAAAGAGCTGCTGCTGATTCCTCAATATCTGAGTGTTAAGCTTTGTAGTAGCAGTAGTATTTGTTCCTTTTCTGATAATGTGTTGTTTTACTTTTGTGTCTGCCTCGTAACATCTTCTGCAAAAGATCAATTAGATCAAGATCATGGAGGACTTCAGGAAGAAGCGGCCTAACCACGCTCCACTGCTCATCAGCAGCTCAGCTGTAGAGGTGGTCAGCAGCACCACATTCATCACAGACACCCTCACCTGGACTGGAAACACCGCCTCACTGGTCCAAAGGGCCCAGAAGCGCTTGGACTTCCTGCCCCCCCCCATCCTCCCCACCTTCTCCAGAAGCACCATAGAGAGCGTTCTGAGCAGCTGTCTCACTGTGTGGTGTGGAGGCTGCAGCGCCTCAGACTGGAAGAAGGTGAGAACAGCAGAGAGGATCATGGGGGCTCCTCTTCCCTCCATTAAAGACATTTCATCCCAGCGCTGCGTGTCCCGAGCCCGTGACATCATCAATGACCCCCCACCCCCCCCACCATGGACTGTTCTCCCTGCTGCCCTCTGGGAAGAGGCTTCGAAGCATTCAATGCCGGTGGTCACTTTTTAATGACTTTATGATGTTACAACATTATTCTCATAATTTTATGCCTTTATTCTCGTAATATTATGACTTTATTCTCATAATATGACTTAATTCTCATAATATTACGACTTTATAATGTTACAACATTATTTTCATAGTTTTATGCCTTTATTCTCGTAATATTATGACTTTATTCTCATAATATGACTTAATTCTCATAATATTACGACTTTATAATGTTACAACATTATTCTCATAATTTTATGCCTTCATTCTCGTAATATTATGCCTTTATTCTCATAATATGACTTAATTTTCATAATATTATGACTTTATAATGTTACAACATTATTCTCATAATATTATGACTTTATTAAGGTCATTTAAAACAAATCCCATGCCTGGCTCTAATACTATTAGTCCTGAAGAATCTTATTTTGAGTCTGTATATTTTTTCCAAAGTTGTGTTTGTGGGATTCTGGTTGCTGCTGCCTCCATTCACAACTACTAGGGATGCATTCATATAATTAATAAAGTGTGTTTTTATCATCCGTTTCATCACCATCACGATAGTACCACAACATATTGTATATTTATGTATTTATTTTAATTTTTAACTTTGCTCGCATAATAAAAAGATAATAATGAGCGTAGCCAGAGGAACTGCAAAATCCTATTTGTTTCGAGGCACGTGAAGGCAGCTGTAGTCACGCGACGCGTTGTTTCTCTCCGACAGAACAAATATGGCGGATGATGGAGAGTCATTGGAGTCTTGGCTCAGTAAGTAGACAGTTCTTTAAAAACATTCTACGCTTTGTGTTCATGCTGCTTGTTGCTACGAATGTGCTTTTTGTCCACATCTATCAGAATAACCAGCTGGACTGGCGTGACATGACGGTAGCTAAATATTAGCATGCTAAATGCTCTGTGTTGTCAGGAGAAGCTAGCTAAGCTAACTAGCAAATGATGAGTGTCACAAGCTAATTTCTCGTCTGTTCTTTGTCTGGGTAGAGATAGCAGGGTTACTGGGTGGACTAGAAAGGATTGGAGATGTTGCTTTATGACTGATTTTTAATATTAATAAGACAAGGTTCTGATATTTTTACTAATTGATCAGGAAAATAATGGAAATCTGGAGTCATATCCTTTGCTGAAATGGGCTGAATCCTGTTTTCAATGGTTTCCTCTACTTAAGGGAGTAACTTTGTGATGAAAGTTGGTGGGGACACTCTAAGGGTGGAGGCTGATGGACCTACAGTAACTCCAACCAAACGCTTTCATTAGGTTTTTTCTATTTTCTTAAAAATGAGCTCAAACATATATTTACTGAATGTTTTTCTATTGTTGTATATATAAATAGGGCCCAAAAACATGACTGTATTAAAAAATAACCAATAACAGCCGATTCTGATGCCAAAATCGATATATCATGCATCCCTAGAAGTACAATTTCAATTCCATCCATCCAGAAAAACATGGATATGCTGCATTTTAAATATAGCATAGCAGATTTATTTTCTTGCAAACTGTGTGGAAAACTCGGAGAGATATTTTATTTAATGTTACATATCTCAGTAAGTCTGTTTCACCTTTAAATCTGCAGCTCTACCTGCTTCTCGCTGTTTAAAAGGATTTATGAACCTCTTTTTTTGTGAACAACTTTTTTATTATTTTAAAGAGAAACAGGTACATTAGTCCGATAAAGGTAAAAGGGGTATATTACAACCTGATCCAACAGAAAGGAACACAGAAACAAAACAACAAAAAACAGGACCTAAGAGACCATATTCCAACATCATATGTAAACAAAAATGGTGATTACAGGAATTCCTGGATCTTATCTGCCATTGTTTGCCATGCTTGAATAGTATTAGCTCCAGCACCGTGCATTCTTGCCACTGAAAGTTCCATATTTATTATGTCAATGTACGTGTTAATCCATTGGGGCTTGGTAACTGTATGTGGAGGTTTCCAGCGTAAAGCCAACATCTTTTTGGCAGCAGTGATGCCGGTTAGGAGAATACATTTTTTCCAGCATGTCAATTTTAATGAGGTGGTATCATTCAGGAGTAACACAACTGGAGAACATGGTACATCAACCTCCAGCACATTAGATAAAGTAGAGCAAACCTCACCCCAGAAAAACCTCACATCCATGCATTCCCAGTACATATGTAAATAGGATCCTATAAATCCAGATTTATGAATGTCTTTAGTAATATAATGATGCCAGAAACTAAATTTCAAGCTATGTAGAAGCTCTGCAGTCTGATTCTGTCTGTTCAATAAGAAAACATTTTAACCTGTAACTGGGAGTCATGGTCCTCTGAGAAGCCAAGCATTTTTAACTAGTAAAGAAGAACAAACTTTGTTTTCTCAAGCTTCTTGTGTTTTAATATTAACTAGACTGTTGCTATTTTTAGCTGCAACATCTCCTTATGTCTAACAAGATTTTTCACTGGCATCTCAAATTATTTTAACTAACTTTTACTTCAATATCAAAGTAGCTCCTGGTTAATATTCAGTGAGTGCTGCTGTGTGTCTCTCCTCCAACCACGTAGCCACTCTGTACGCAGTGAAATGCGAACAAATCCGATGTCTCAAAGCGACAGATCTGATGATGTTACGCCGAGAGGCGGGAAACTGGAGCAACGCGAGAGAGGGGCAAAAAAACACAGACTGAAAACGCTTCTAACACAGTTAGCTGCACCCAACTACTGTTACCTTTGGCTAAAGTAAATGAGCGGAAAGGGGGGGGGGGGAGTGGAGTCCTTCACAAAGTCACGCCTGTGCCTCTACTAGGTGATTCAATTCTCCCATTTGGAAACCTACAGAAACTCACCAAGAAGCAAACGCATCAGCTTTAAAGGATTAAGCTTTTTTTTATTTTATAAAAAATCTGAAAATATTCCAAGTTGAAGTTACACGTGTAAACAGTCTTTAATGAGTTAAGAATTAAAACAGATATTTTAATGGAGCTTTACTAGGGTATGAATACATGTGTTATCTCCCCTACTTGTCATTCAAAATGCTTTTAAGCAATATTAAAGAATAACTTTTGAAAGGTGAATGAAAAATAAAGCTATTTTGTTTCCGATCATTAGAACCAAACAAGTCAAAGAAAGATCATTAAATGATATCTGTCTGTATTTTTATAGACATTTCTAAGCTGCACATTGTTTGACCTCTTCTACTGTAAGCACCACAATCTCCCCATTGTGGGACAATAAATGGATTTTCTTTTCTATTTTATATAAAATACAGTGCTTTACAAAAATGTTTTCCTCTTTAGAGAATAGTTCTGTTTTCTAAATGTTTCCGCACAGCAGTTGAAGTTTAATCAATCATTTAAAGGTAACCTGAGTAAATAAGAAAGTCATTTTCAAATTCATGTCTGATTAATTAGAGGTAAATTGATTGAACAAGAGAAGCGTGTAACCTTTTAGATCAGTGATTCATGTGTGAAATGGAAACCGGATATTTAAGTTTAGATTGTCTCTTTCTGTTGACGAAATGGGAAAAGCATAGAAATCTTTTTCATTTTACTGTAAATGGCCGAGGCACTTTTCAAATTGAACCAGTGAAAAAAATATTATAGGATTGCTATGGTAAACAATAATGTTGGTTTGGTTCTCCTGGAGATTTTTTCAGATTTAGGATTCACATTGACAGCTTTTTGCTGTCTCTGCGGTTCTTAGCTTTCATTAAATCTGTATCCTGTGACCAAAAAACAATGAACTGTCTCTGCAGCATTAAATTGGAGGAATTTCTAAACCCGCCCACCGTGGACTCACTTATTAACTGCAGTCATGTGTTGACACAGAAACACAAAAGGATGTGGCAGATTACTAATCTTCAAACATGCTTACAGTTCAGCCAGGGTGAATCTGCTGATTGGAAATGCACCGTAGATACATCAGCGTACGTACACCTAGTAAATAGGTTTTTTTTCTTCCTATGTTCTTGTAGCGACATAGGAATGTGAAGCGCAAATTTAGTTTTTCTTTTTTTTTATTTGTTAAGCAAACCTGAAACTAAACAACAGAAAGCACTGCTTTGTTTTTGATGGATAAATTCTTTGACTGGTTAACAATAATCAGCTATGAAGCCGAGATAATATATTTAGAATATTCAGAGAGGTCACTGGAAGTTATCGGGAGATTATTGACCTTTGTGATTGTAGTGCTAGCTTAGCCCCTAGCCCGTAGCACATTGTTTCCAAGTCTGCACATGATGAATAATTGCAGGCTCCAAAATAGGGCTACAACTAACCACTATTTTGCAAATCCATTAATCTGTCAATTATTTTTTCGATTAATTGACTAATAATCAGATAGCCAAAGATTCCCTTAAAGAATATTTTTTATGAATATAAACCAGATGAAACTAAAACTTTTCCATTTGAGGAATTCTGGATAGAGCAGATGACACAGGTTCCTCTGTCAGCTAAAGGCGTGTTTTACAGTCTCTATACTCAAGTTAACGATTAATCGATTACTAAATTAGTTGATGATTGTTTCAATAATCGATGAACCACAATTGTTTCAGCCTAGGGGTAGGCGATTGATTGAATATACTCAATGTATCTCCAGGTTTCCCACGTACGATAGTTAAAATGACTCTTTCGCAGCCATAGAGTAAAAATTCGCATGGCGACATTAAGACGTCTGCATCTATTTCACTGAGAGTTTTATTTTTCCCACACACACACACACACCCACAAGTATCATAAACCCCTCCTCCAAACAGGATTATTTTCTGCATGGCACACACACTACAGCAACCGGTAAACGAAATATGGCGACAGCAGGTTTTTCAGCTGAGCTGAGCAATATACGGCAGTGGTTTGAATTTTATGCCAAGGACGCTGAACAAAAGGAGCTAATTTGTAAATCAAAAAACCATTGCTGCAAAAGGTAGCAATACTAAATTTTTTCCTCTACCTAAAAAGTAATCCGCTGCAAAATGAGGACTGTGGTAAACCCTGAATGTCAGCGTCTCCCCACTCACCAATTATAATGTTCAATAAATGGAGTTGGCCTCGTGGTTTGAAAAAGCGATCTCATATGAGAGAAACAGGAAGAGATGGAGGGAAATCAGACACTATTTATTACGTTACTCAAATGTTTTTTAGATGCTCTAATAGATGTGATGTTTAGAGGTTTTGCTGTTCTCTAAACTTTGCAAAGTTCTCAAACTTTTTGTGCTTCTTTTAAATCCCCACCACATAACGATCAGTGCTAATAGTTTGGAGACGCTCTGATAATGCTGTAACTTTTGGACAGCATTTCCACTTTTAATTCTGTAATTTTAGGTCAATTTCTTTTTTCATTATGCACAAAAGAGCCCTTTTTTAATTTTGCATTTTATTTAGTATTGCGCGTTTTTGCTTTGTTTCCTGTTTGGTTGCTGGGATCTTGTTAAAGTCATAGGGAAATCATATTTAAAGGTCAAATAATTCTGGCTTAAACATGTATACAAATGTACCCAAAAGTTCGAAAATTTATATTTTACAAAAAAATCATGTCTAAATCCTGTCGGCCAATCATATATCGACGGTCATCTGTCAATCAAATGTTTTCGGTCATAGCATCTTGATTCATATGTCGCAGCTAATATACGCAGCGGTTGAAATCAGAATCCTTTACTTTCCGATTGAGTTGCGTCCCAGTGTTCACGGGGATGGACGTCTGTGTCTTCGGCAGGCGTAGAGCTAACAGAACTGGCAGCGTTGCGAGGCAAGGGCTCAAACATGTACGGCTGGAAGCCTTCTACACCAAACCAAGCTTCTGCCGCCCTGGCGTCCTCTTCCACAACATCTTCGTCCCCGCTTTCCTCCTCTAAATAAAAAATGGATGACGGAGGAGACTCATCCACGACCTCCGACACTAAACTCTCCTCCTCTTGCATGTTTCCGCTGTCCATAGCGTTCCTTGACAGCGTCGTTTCTAAGTCACCAATTTAGTGCTACTTGGTCCCAATGGAATTTCCCATTGGGAACCTGCTAGCACTAAGTAGCTAACTGGTTAGCAAGATGCTTCCCACAAACCGGCTACAACCAAACCTGCTTTCGAACCTTCGGCCACAACAATCCCGCCCCCTTGATAATCAACCAATCACATTCACTTTATTCACTCTTGTAAAGTCGGGCACCACTCGGGAGAATTTGAAATTCAATGGTAGGAACTGCCGCTTCACTACGACTTTAAAGTTTTATTTTAAGGGACAAAAAAGGTCTTAAATTTAACTTACCTTATGTTGTAGGAACCCCCTTTCAGAGACATAGACAGGTATGGGGCATTACAGGCTAACAAAGAAGCCAAACGACCCCCATTCCAAAGGGGGGGACCCGTTCATCCGTTTCTATTTGCATGTTTTCTAAACTAAAACCAGGCTTTGTTGGGCTGCTGGATAAAACCTGGAACTAAACGCTATTTCTGACATTTTGAATTAAAAAAAGCTTCCTGGATGGAAGAGAAACGTCTTCAAACTTGGAAAGAAAGTCCAGTGGATTGTTTTGGAATGACTATGACCTGGATAAGTTGCTAACTGGTTAGCTAGATGCTTCCGACAAACCGGCCACAACCAAACTTGCTTTCGAACCTTCGGCCACAACAATCCTGCCCCCTTGATAATCGACCAATCACATTAACTTTATTCACTCGTGTAAAGTCGGGCACCACTCGGGAGAGTTCAGAAATGCAGCTGTTGGAACAGCCGCTTCCGTACGACTTTAAAGGTCTAATTCTGACACCCAAAGACATCAAGTGACAGAATTATTTGTGGAAAGCTTTAAGGTGATAAAATAAAATTTGAAACAAAAAGTAAGAGTATATCAGCACAATTTTATGCTCTATTGTTTTGAAGGTAATTTAAACATATCGCGATATATATCATGTAGCGCGATATAGCCCAAATATATCGTGATATTAGATTTTCTTCATATCGCCCAACTCTAATTCAGGACTACCTCAAAGTCACCCGGACGTAAAACATCTGGTTCTGTGTTAAATGTGAACGCCAACGGGGGGAAATGGGATTCACCTTATATGTTCTCTTTTTCAGACAAAGCCACCAATCCCTCCAACAGACAGGAAGACTGGGAGTACATCATGGGTTTCTGTGATCAAATTAATAAAGAGCTTGAAGGGTACGGTCACATTCCTTTAATAAGCTTAATCTGTAGCTATAACGTTCAGTCGCGCGCATTGAATGGAGTTATAAGCTGCCTTGTTGCTGTGAGCACGCACCCCTTTGCATGAGCTTTTAAAATGGAAATTCCTTTTGCTTTCTTACATTCTGTGATATTTTCCAGCCATCAAATATCCGTCAGGCTGCTGGCGCACAAGATTCAGTCCCCTCAGGAGTGGGAGGCATTGCAAGGATTAACGGTGGGCAGCTTTATTTCTTTAGTGTGTTTTGTTGTTTTTCTGTCCCAGCGTGAAGCTAATGGTGCTTTCTGTTCTTCTGTAGGTTCTTGAGGCGTGTATGAAAAACTGTGGCCGACGGTTTCACAATGAAGTTGGAAAATTTAAGTTTTTAAACGAGTTGATAAAAGTGGTCTCACCTAAAGTAAGTAAAATGTTTTTTTGTCTTATAATTTTTAGACCGTTAAGTGTCTTTGGTTGAACGATGAACAACCTGAAAGGTTCAGATCCTCAGTAATCATGGCGGCGTTCTGTCAGACCAGCATACCAGCTTAGTTCTTTAGTTTATCCCCGTTTATCTCTGTAGTTTATCCCTGTTTATCTCTGTAGTTTATCCCTGTTTATCTCTGTAGTTTATCCCCGTTTATCTCTTTAGTTTATCCCTGTTTATCTCTTTAGTTTATCCCCGTTTATCTCTGTAGTTTATCCCTGTTTATCTCTGTAGTTTATCCCTGTAGTTTATCCCCGTTTATCTCTGTAGTTTATCCCCGTTATCTATATAGTTTATCCCAGTTTATCTCTACAGTTTGTCCCCATTTATCTCTGTAGTTTGTCCCCGTTTATCTATATAGTTTATCCCCTTTTATCTCTTTAGTTTATCCCTGTTTATCTTTTCAGTTTATCCCCGTTTATCTCTTCAGTTTATCCCCGCTTATCTCTGTAGTTTATCCCCGCTTATCTCTGTAGTTTATCCCCGTTTATCTTTTCAGTTTATCCCCGTTTATCTCTATAGTTTATCCCCGCTTATCTCTGTAGTTTATCCCCGCTTATCTCTGTAGTTTATCCCCGCTTATCTCTGTAGTTTATCCCCGCTTATCTCTGTAGTTTATCCCCGTTTATCTTTTCAGTTTATCCCCGTTTATCTCTATAGTTTATCCCTGCTTAGTTCTGTAGTTTATCCCCGTTTATCTTTTCAGTTTATCCCCGTTTATCTCTATAGCTTATCCCCGCTTATCTCTGTAGTTTATCCGCGTTTATCTTTTCAGTTTATCCCCGTTTATCTCTATAGTTTATCCCTGCATATCTCTATAGTTTATCCCTGCTTAGTTCTGTAGTTTATCCCCGTTTATCTCTATAGTTTATCCCTGCTTATCTCTGTAGTTTATCCCCGTTTATATTTTCAGTTTATCCCCATTTATCTCTATAGTTTATCCCTGCTTAGTTCTGTAGTTTATCCCTGTTTATCTTTTTAGTTTATCCATGTTTATCTCTTCAGTTTATCCCTGTTTATCTCTACAGTTTGTCCCCATTTATCTCTGTAGTTTGTCCCCGTTTATCTCTACAGTTTGTCCCCTTTTATCTCTTACGTTTATCCTCGTTTATCTCTTTAGTTTATCCCCGTTTATCTTTTCAGTTTATCCCCGTTTATCTTTTCAGTTTATCCCCGTTTATCTTTTCAGTTTATCCCCGTTTATCTCTTCAGTTTATCCCCGTTTATCTTTTCAGTTTATCCCCGTTTATCTCTATAGTTTATCCCTGCTTATCTCTGTAGTTTATCCCCGTTTATCTTTTCAGTTTATCCCCATTTATCTCTATAGTTTATCCCCGCTTATCTCTGTAGTTTATCCCCGCTTATCTCTGTAGTTTATCCCCGCTTATCTCTGTAGTTTATCCCCGCTTATCTCTGTAGTTTATCCCCGCTTATCTCTGTAGTTTATCCCCGTTTATCTTTTCAGTTTATCCCCGCTTATCTCTGTAGTTTATCCCCGTTTATCTTTTCAGTTTATCCCCGTTTATCTCTATAGTTTATCCCTGCTTAGTTCTGTAGTTTATCCCCGTTTATCTTTTCAGTTTATCCCCGTTTATCTCTATAGTTTATCCCCGCTTATCTCTGTAGTTTATCCCCGTTTATCTCTTCAGTTTATCCCCGTTTATCTCTATAGTTTATCCCCGCTTATCTCTGTAGTTTATCCCCGTTTATCTTTTCAGTTTATCCCCGTTTATCTCTATAGTTTATCCCTGCATATCTCTATAGTTTATCACTGCTTAGTTCTGTAGTTTATCCCTGTTTATCTCTGTAGTTTATCCCCGTTTATCTTTTCAGTTTATCCCCGTTTATCTCTTCAGTTTATCCCCGTTTATCTTTTCAGTTTATCCCCGTTTATCTCTATAGTTTATCCCTGCTTATCTCTGTAGTTTATCCCCGTTTATCTTTTCAGTTTATCCCCATTTATCTCTATAGTTTATCCCTGCTTAGTTCTGTAGTTTATCCCTGTTTATCTCTTTAGTTTATCCATGTTTATCTCTTCAGTTTATCCCTGTTTATCTCTACAGTTTGTCCCCATTTATCTCTTACGTTTATCCTCGTTTATCTCTATAGTTTATCCCCGCTTATCTCTGTAGTTTATCCCCGCTTATCTCTGTAGTTTATCCCCGTTTATCTTTTCAGTTTATCCCCGTTTATCTCTATAGTTTATCCCTGCTTAGTTCTGTAGTTTATCCCCGTTTATCTTTTCAGTTTATCCCCGTTTATCTCTATAGCTTATCCCCGCTTATCTCTGTAGTTTATCCGCGTTTATCTTTTCAGTTTATCCCCGTTTATCTCTATAGTTTATCCCTGCATATCTCTATAGTTTATCCCTGCTTAGTTCTGTAGTTTATCCCCGTTTATCTCTATAGTTTATCCCTGCTTATCTCTGTAGTTTATCCCCGTTTATATTTTCAGTTTATCCCCATTTATCTCTATAGTTTATCCCTGCTTAGTTCTGTAGTTTATCCCTGTTTATCTTTTTAGTTTATCCATGTTTATCTCTTCAGTTTATCCCTGTTTATCTCTACAGTTTGTCCCCATTTATCTCTGTAGTTTGTCCCCGTTTATCTCTACAGTTTGTCCCCTTTTATCTCTTACGTTTATCCTCGTTTATCTCTTTAGTTTATCCCCGTTTATCTCTATAGTTTATCCCTGCTTAGTTCTGTAGTTTATCCCCGTTTATCTTTTCAGTTTATCCCCGTTTATCTCTATAGTTTATCCCCGCTTATCTCTGTAGTTTATCCCCGTTTATCTCTTCAGTTTATCCCCGTTTATCTCTATAGTTTATCCCCGCTTATCTCTGTAGTTTATCCCCGTTTATCTTTTCAGTTTATCCCCGTTTATCTCTATAGTTTATCCCTGCATATCTCTATAGTTTATCCCTGCTTAGTTCTGTAGTTTATCCCTGTTTATCTCTGTAGTTTATCCCCGTTTATCTTTTCAGTTTATCCCCGTTTATCTCTTCAGTTTATCCCCGTTTATCTTTTCAGTTTATCCCCGTTTATCTCTATAGTTTATCCCTGCTTATCTCTGTAGTTTATCCCCGTTTATCTTTTCAGTTTATCCCCATTTATCTCTATAGTTTATCCCTGCTTAGTTCTGTAGTTTATCCCTGTTTATCTCTTTAGTTTATCCATGTTTATCTCTTCAGTTTATCCCTGTTTATCTCTACAGTTTGTCCCCATTTATCTCTTACGTTTATCCTCGTTTATCTCTATAGTTTATCCCCGCTTATCTCTGTAGTTTATCCCCGCTTATCTCTGTAGTTTATCCCCGTTTATCTCTATAGTTTATCCCTGCTTAGTTCTGTAGTTTATCCCCGTTTATCTTTTCAGTTTATCCCCGTTTATCTCTATAGCTTATCCCCGCTTATCTCTGTAGTTTATCCGCGTTTATCTTTTCAGTTTATCCCCGTTTATCTCTATAGTTTATCCCTGCATATCTCTATAGTTTATCCCTGCTTAGTTCTGTAGTTTATCCCCGTTTATCTCTATAGTTTATCCCTGCTTATCTCTGTAGTTTATCCCCGTTTATATTTTCAGTTTATCCCCATTTATCTCTATAGTTTATCCCTGCTTAGTTCTGTAGTTTATCCCTGTTTATCTTTTTAGTTTATCCATGTTTATCTCTTCAGTTTATCCCTGTTTATCTCTACAGTTTGTCCCCATTTATCTCTGTAGTTTGTCCCCGTTTATCTCTACAGTTTGTCCCCTTTTATCTCTTACGTTTATCCTCGTTTATCTCTTTAGTTTATCCCCGTTTATCTTTTCAGTTTATCCCCGTTTATCTTTTCAGTTTATCCCCGTTTATCTTTTCAGTTTATCCCCGTTTATCTCTTCAGTTTATCCCCGTTTATCTTTTCAGTTTATCCCAGTTTATCTCTATAGTTTATCCCTGCTTATCTCTGTAGTTTATCCCCGTTTATCTTTTCAGTTTATCCCCATTTATCTCTATAGTTTATCCCCGCTTATCTCTGTAGTTTATCCCCGCTTATCTCTGTAGTTTATCCCCGCTTATCTCTGTAGTTTATCCCCGCTTATCTCTGTAGTTTATCCCCGTTTATCTTTTCAGTTTATCCCCGCTTATCTCTGTAGTTTATCCCCGCTTATCTCTGTAGTTTATCCCCGTTTATCTTTTCAGTTTATCCCCGTTTATCTCTATAGTTTATCCCTGCTTAGTTCTGTAGTTTATCCCCGTTTATCTTTTCAGTTTATCCCCGTTTATCTCTATAGTTTATCCCCGCTTATCTCTGTAGTTTATCCCCGTTTATCTCTTCAGTTTATCCCCGTTTATCTCTATAGTTTATCCCCGCTTATCTCTGTAGTTTATCCCCGTTTATCTCTATAGTTTATCCCTGCATATCTCTATAGTTTATCCCTGCTTAGTTCTGTAGTTTATCCCTGTTTATCTCTGTAGTTTATCCCCGTTTATCTTTTCAGTTTATCCCCGTTTATCTCTTCAGTTTATCCCCGTTTATCTTTTCAGTTTATCCCCGTTTATCTCTATAGTTTATCCCTGCTTATCTCTGTAGTTTATCCCCGTTTATCTTTTCAGTTTATCCCCATTTATCTCTATAGTTTATCCCTGCTTAGTTCTGTAGTTTATCCCTGTTTATCTCTTTAGTTTATCTCTTCAGTTTATCCCTGTTTATCTCTACAGTTTGTCCCCATTTATCTCTTACGTTTATCCTCGTTTATCTCTATAGTTTATCCCTGTTTATCTCTTTAGTTTATCCCCGTTTATCTTTTCAGTTTATCCCCGTTTATCTCTTCAGTTTATCCCCGTTTATCTTTTCAGTTTATCCCCGTTTATCTCTATAGTTTATCCCTGCTTATCTCTGTAGTTTATCCCCGTTTATCTTTTCAGTTTATCCCCATTTATCTCTATAGTTTATCCCTGCTTAGTTCTGTAGTTTATCCCTGTTTATCTCTTTAGTTTATCCATAATGAATTTTATTTATCATGCACTTTACATTTGATTTCAAATCTCAAAGTGCTACAAAACAAGTTTAAAAGACCATAACATTAAAAACAGAGTAAAAAGACAGTCATTAAAATCAATACATTAAAAGGCATACGTAGCCTATTAAAAAAAATCTAAAATCAACAATTGTAGGAATTTCTAAAAAGGAAAGTTTTTAGTCCTTTCTTAAAACAATCCACCGTCTGTGGGGCCCTAAGGTGGTCTGGGAGGGCATTCCACAGACGGGGAGCTGCGGCTTCGAAGGCCCTGTCGCCCATTGTTTTTAGCCGTGTCCTGGGTGGGGCCAGACGGTGCTGTTGGCCTGATATTTATATTTATATTTATCCATGTTTATCTGTTCATTAATATTTATCCATGTTTATCTGTTCAGTTTATCCCTGTTTATCTCTACAGTTTGTCCCCATTTATCTCTGTAGTTTGTCCCTGTTTATCTCTACAGTTTGTCCCCTTTTATCTCTTACGTTTATCCCCGTTTATCTCTTACGTTTATCCTCGTTTATCTCTTACGTTTATCCCTGTTAATCCCTTTATTTTATCCCCGTTTATTTCTTTAGTTTAGTTTTTGTATGAAAAATAAACTTTAAACTATCTTAACGGGCGTGTATCCCTTTAGTCATGCACAAAAAAAAAAATATATCTATTTAGTTCCTGGTGTTTTTTGAAGCGTTATGGCGATCTGACATTAAATTGTTTTTTGTTTGTTTTTTCGTACATGACTAAAGGGATACACGCCCGTCTAGGTAGTTTAAAGTTAATTTTTCTCACAGAACTAAAGGGATAAACGCAAATCTGACATATTGCTCATCGACTTATAGTCGATACGCATGCGCAGGCTGGTCTGATAGAACAGCAGGAATCCAGTCCGGAACCTTCTTGCTTCAAGGCAGCGGTGCTTCCCACTGTGAAACTGAGCAGCCTCTTTTTTTTTTCTAAATGAAATACAAATTTTAGATGACAGAAAAAAAAGTTGTGCAGCTATGAATATTATATGCAACGATGTTTGCTGTTACCTTAAATTGACTCATAACTGTTTTCAGTACCTAGGAGACAGAGTGTCTGATAAAGTGAAGACGAAGGTCATAGAAATGCTGTATACTTGGACCGTGTCTCTCCCCGATGAAGCAAAGATCTGCGAGGCATATCAGATGCTCAAATCTCAGGGTAAATTAGTTTCACTCCAATAAAAAACAGCAGAATGGTTAAAGAAATATTTCTATGCAAGTTATTTTGTGTCCTTTCCTTTTATTTTAGGTATTGTTGTCGTCGACCCAGAAGTCCCCCTGGACGCCACGCTGATCCCCTCACCGTCTCCACGACCCAAAAATCCTGTGTTTGACGATGAGAAAAGGAGCAAGGTCAGTGAAAGCATCATGTTCTGGTTCTTTCTAAGATACAGGTTCTGGTTTTCATCCAGAAGCAGTGGATTTTTTTCTCACCTCAGCAGAGGAGATCCTGATCAACAGGCCTGTCTGCCCCACATGGCAGCTGGAAGCCAGAGCTCCTCATCCTCTTGCTGTAACTGAATCCATCTGTCCTTTAGAGGAAGCTAATATTAGGGTTGCAACTAACAATTATTTTGCAAATTGGTTAATTGATTTAATCGATAATAATCGGATAGCCAAAGGTTCCTTAAATGGGTGATAGAATGATTCTATAGGGTATCTGGTCCTTCAGGTCTCTAATAGGGTGATAGAATGATTCTATAGGGTATCTGGTCCTCCAGGTCTCTAATAGGGTGATAGAATGATTCTATAGGGTATCTGGTCCTTCAGGTCTCTAATAGGGTGATAGAATGATTCTATAGGGTATCTGGTCCTTCAGGTCTCTAATAGGGTGATAGAATGATTCTATAGGGTATCTGGTCCTTCAGGTCTCTAATAGGGTGATAGAATGATTCTATAGGGTGTCTGGTCCTTCAGGTCTCTAATAGGGTGATAGAATTATTCTATAGGGTATCTGGTCCTTCAGGTCTCTAATAGGGTGGTAGAATGATTCTCTAGGGTATCTGGTCCTTCAGGTCTCTAATAGGGTGGTAGAATGATTCTCTAGGGTATCTGGTCCTTCAGGTCTCTAATAGGGTGATAGAATTATTCTACAGGGTATCTGGTCCTCCAGGTCTCTAATAGGGTGATAGAATGATTCTCTAGGGTATCTGGTCCTTCAGGTCTCTAATAGGGTGATAGAATGATTCTATAGGGTATCTGGTCCTTCAGGTCTCTAATAGGGTGATAGAATGATTCTATAGGGTATCTGGTCCTCCAGGTCTCTAATAGGGTGATAGAATGATTCTATAGGGTATCTGGTCCTCCAGGTCTCTAATAGGGTGATAGAGTGATTCTATAGGGTATCTGGTCCTTCAGGTCTCTAATAGGGTGATAGAATGATTCTATAGGGTATCTGGTCCTTCAGGTCTCTAATAGGGTGTGTAACATTGGTTGGGCTGAAAATGGCATATTAGCTGTTCTATGAGCCCTAATGCAGCCTGGTTAAAAGCCCTAGAATGAAACCACAGGTTTTCTTTCTTTTATGGTATGATCATGAATATTTAGATGAGCTGTGCTCTGATTGGTTGCTTTACAACGAGCAAAGCTGCTGAGCAAAGACGCATCATAGCAACAAGCACCTTATGATGGATTAATTGTTCAGGATCTATCTTCGTTCACAAGATTTTTATCGTCCAGATTCAACAACAGAAGGGGAACTTTCTTCTGCCATTTTGTTGTTGTACTTCTTGGAAATAATTGTAGTTTTTCTAGCCTCTGTGTTTACTTTGAAGTAATGCAAACCTCCTGATCTTGACTTTGGCTTCTGAAGCCTGGTGGTTCTGCTTTTCGCTTTGGCTGGACGGATCCTCTTCTCTCAGCTCCTTTGAGGACCCTTTCAATTTATTTTCCTAGTTTTTGGGTTTCTTTTTTGCTACCTGCCTGACAGCAGGTCCTGTCTGTGCTGAGCAGAGCTGTTTAATTATTACAATGTGCGTGGCCAGACAAATGAGACCTTATGACGCCTACAGCTGTTAGCTGGCTTTACCGCTAATTTAATACTACGGACGCCCAAAATTCACCTGTAAAATATTCATTGTCAAATGTAACTCACTCAACTCACTTTATTTTTAGTAAATTATCCAACATCACAACAGTAAACGAAACAACAATAATCAAACAAACCCAACATTTACCAAAGATAGATGGATATATGGAGCAGAACGTTGGAGATTGAACTGACAGATTCAGCAGAGTGGGAGAATAGAGATAGAATGAAGCAGAATGATGAAAAAGGGGTCCCTATGTCCTCCAGCAGTCTAAGCCAATAGCAGCAGAACTATAGAGATAGCTCAGGATAACCTGAACTATAAGCTTTATCAAAAAAAAAAAAAAAAAGTATCTTTGCCGAATGGCTGGTTATAAATGTTGTGCTTCTAGAGCTCACTGAGGGATGGCGGGGGGGACTCCATTTGTAAGGTACATGCAAGTGATCAAAAACGGTAACTTGCACTATAAGGGGTTAATGTAAAGTAACAGAAAGGAATAGGCTAAAGCAAAGCTTATTCTTGCCTACCCTGTGTTATACTTAAAACCGTACCAGGTTCTTCACAGTATGTATATAAATATTCAGATCTATATAACAACATCGGAGTTTATCATTTTACATTTTAAAGCTCTTTTAAAATTCACCAAGAAAGGACATAACTTAAACTCATCATTCAATTCATTCCACGGTTTCACACCAATAGCTGAAACACAACTAGCCTTTATCTGGCTCTTCTCTTTTGCACATTCAAATATAAACAAACCTCGCCAATTGTATTTATTCTCTCTTAATTCAGTTTAATTTAGTTCTATAGCACCAATTCTTAACACATCTCATCTCAAGGCACTTTCCAGTTCAACCAGATCATCCAGTCAGATTGATTCAAAGTTTTTAATCTAAGGAAAACCAGTTGATTGCATTTCCTCATTGACTCAAAACTAAGCATGCCTGTAGCGACAGTGGAGAGGAAAAACTCCCTTTTAGTTTGAGCGGCCATCTGCTGAGGCTGACTGGGGTTCAAGGAGAAAGAAGCAGAGATGCAAAAGGCAACTGTAACAAGCAGAATGATGAAAAAGGGGTCCCTATGTCCTCCAGCAGTCTAAGCCTATAGCAGCAGAACTATAGAGATAGATCAGGATAACCTGAGCCACTCTAACTAGAAGCTTTATCAAAAAGGAAAGTTTTAAGCCTAGCCTTAAAAGTAGACAGGGTGTCTGCCTCACGGACTAAAACTGGTAGTTGGTTCCACCTCCAGGAGAACCAACTTTAGTGTGAGCGGCCATCTGCTGAGGCCGACTGGGGTTCAAGGAGACAGAAGCAGAGATACAATAAGGCAGCTGTCAACCAGCTCCACAGAAATGCTTCTATGCGTCACTTTGTTAGTTTTGTATGTAATAGAAGCGAGTCTAAAGATTAAAGAGAATATATTTAAGGACATTCATGGGCAGGTTTTGTTTTATTTCTTAACACTTTTTAGAATCTCTGGAATCTAAAAGATGAGTCTTAAAGTAAAGGAACAGAAGAAAAAAGCATCTCTTCAAATTTTTTCTTCTTTTGAGAAAATTCCTGTCGGCTCAATTAGTTTGCCTCACATTTTGGAAAATATTTGAAGGTTTTTTTAGTTAAAACTTTCCATCCATCCATTTTCTGTCACGCTGATCCCAGGCGGTGTGGCGGGGGGTGCTCTTTCTCCAGCTGAGAGGTGGGGTCCATCCTGGACAGGTCTCCAGTCCATTGCAGAGCAACAAAGAGACAAACAACTTTTCATGCACACACTCACACCTAAGGAGAATTTTTTTTTTTGGACTGTGGGAGGAAGCCGAAGTACCTGGAGAGAACCAACGCATGCACAGGGAGAACATGCAAACTCAATGCAGAAAGACCCGGCACCGGGAATCGAACCCGGAACCTTCTTGCCACAAGGCAGCAGTGCTACACACTGCGACACTGAGCAGCCCACTTTATACCATTGGTCGAAGTGCGGAGTAAAATAAGTCACTGTACAATACTAGTCTGGCATAATATTATCGTTAGACTGCTAAATTTTATGTAAAATGGGTTATAAAAAAAAAGAAAAAACCTGAATTGTTGGAACTGTAACTATACAGTCATTTGTTTACGTCGCTTTCTTTCATCAAAATGTTTTTATCACTGCTGCTCACCTGCACTTAAAAAATGAAATAGTCTACAGAGCTTTACTTAACAAAATTTCTTTTTGTTTCAACTTGTGTACAAAGTGACAAAAAAAAATCTAAGTCTAATAATATCAATACTAAATACTAGTGTTGTTTGCATATTTGATTATTGTTAATTGTAGATTTCTAGATCATTTGTAATTTAAAAGAATAAAGGGCTGGTTATCCTCCAGCAGCAGTGTGTCGCAGTTAGCTTGTTGCAGGTATGACGCAGATATTTTAGATTTATGCCCAATTTTGAGTCGTGGTCACAACGAAAGAGAGACAATCAGGAACTAGCTAGGATTGTGGGCGTCTGTGTGTCGGTTTGATGAGCTTGTTCGCTGTCTACAACCCCTTATCCAATGCCGGACGACACACAGTTCACCCGTGAATGTTCCCCAAAGACCGGCCGTGGCGCTGCGTGTTTTGTTTTCAGGTGAAAAGCAACAGACCGTCGCACAGAGCTACAAAATGGCATCCTGCACGGTGTCTGGGATAGTAGTAGTCAAGGTGTGCAAGGCGTTGTGGACGGCGCTACAGTCAGAGTTTCTGACATTAGGTACCAAACAGGAAATACGCATAGCGTAGAGCGGATGTAGAACTGACCAATCAGAGGCCTCCTTTCACTCTTCCCTGGGGCACTATCTGTGGTCACCTACAATTTTTGGGGAGGTGCACCAGATTACAGTGGCGTTGGATATAGGAGTTTGCCCTGAAATCGAAGGATTGACGGTTCAAGCCCCGGCTCTGACTTTCATTGTCACCTGCATTGTCTACTGATGGTGGTCAGAGGGCCCGGTGGCGCCAGTGTGCGGCAGCCCCGCTTCTGTCAGTGAGCCCCAGGGCAGCTGTGGCTACAGTGTAGCTTGCCACCATCAGTGTGTGAATGGGTGAATGAATGTAGTGTAAAGTGCTTTGGTCAAGTCTCCTGACTTGAATAAAGGAGCTATATACAGGGTTCCCGCGGGTCCTTAAAAAGTCTTAAAAGGCATTGAATTCTTCAGAATAAAACAAAGGCCTTAATTGGTATTAAAATGTCTTAAATCCGTCTTTCGCAGGTCTTAATTTTTTAAAACATCATAAATAGGATTATTTTTATTTCGATTTTTTTTGTAATCTAAGTAAAACATTAA
Source organism: Cyprinodon tularosa (assembly GCF_016077235.1). NCBI lineage: Eukaryota > Metazoa > Chordata > Actinopteri > Cyprinodontiformes > Cyprinodontidae > Cyprinodon > Cyprinodon tularosa. Next base: position 212,803 of record NW_024039488.1, on the reverse strand, counting down.
AATTGAAAACATTTTTTTTTTTTATTTAGAAAAAAAAAATAACGCTCGCCATTATTGGTTCCGTCCCGATAGCGGAACCAATAAAGCGTTGTTGCGGCCGGGACATTTGGGAGATGCACCATTAACTTTTTGTCTGGAAAATATGAGCAAGTGTAAATGTAACCAAAATTGTCTCCAGCCAAGAGTTTTCTCCATGGCTAAAACCAGGGAACATACATGAGGCTCAGCTGATTTATGCAAGAAGTCATTCCAGCTCAGAACGATGGGAATTAAGGCAGTGGAGTCGCACATGCGAAGCGCGAAACACAAAGCGTCAAAATGGAGTTACAGAGAAACAGCCGGTATTTCTCAGTTTAGTTCCACCCTTGTCTCTGCAACGCCTCCACTTATCACCAAATCAAACATACTAAGAAAACCATACAAAGAAAAATAGCTGCAAAAAAGACTTAGCACTGGTTATGTTGGGGCTTTAAAACTGATTTGTTTTGTTCCCTGCTAAAACAAAGTTTGTGAATTCAGTTAAATAATTGTTAAATTATATCTGTCATTTGTGTGTTTTTAGCTTTCTTCCTGTATGGGAAGCTTTTCAACATTTGAAACATTAGTGCAGTGGTTTATGTTAAAATAAACCTTTGGGTTAAGTTGTCGCAAGAAGGTTTTTCTTGTGAATTTTGTCTTAAATTTTTATTTCAAGTGGCATTAAAAAGTCTTGAATTTAACTTGCCTTATGCTGTAGGAACCCTGTATATAAGTACATGCCATTTACCATTTATTTTACATTTATGTCATGGTAATAAACAAGCATGTCTTTATGCCTTTAATTATTTTCAATTTTCTTTTGACTGGGGTATCAAACAACTTCACCATCAACATGAACGAGACGGACGTTGTTTATATTGTGCTGACAGCATATGATCTAGAATTTTCTTTTTTTTAATGTGGAAGATTATCACATTTGCATGTGAAAAACTGAATGAGTCTAATTGAAGGTTTTTCTTAATGGGTCTGCAGAGATTAGCTGAACTCCTGAAAAGCAAAAGGCCAGAAGATCTTCAAGAGGCGAATCGGCTCATCAAAAATATGGTGAAGGAGGTGCGTAATGAGGTGTCTTTGTTCGGAAGCATTTTAGTGCATGCTGATAAAGATGTGCTGTTTGGACGGATTAATGAGTTCATTTATCAGAAATGTGTCCCTTTTGTTTATCGCAGGATGAGGTGAGATCTCAGAAAGCAGCAAAACAAAGAAGCACGCTGGAGGCCGTCAACAACAGTGTGAAACTCCTCAATGAGATGCTGGCTCACTTCAGCCCTGAAGACTCCACCGAAGCGGATAAAGAGCTTATTAAGGTTTCCTCTTTGTGATACGAGCCGACAACCCTTAGAAATATTAGAATTTCCTACCTTTTGCAACATGCTGGTGAATATTCTGTCATCCAGGTCATAGTCATTCCAAAAAAAGTAAAAAAAAAAACAACCTACTGGACTTTGTTTCCAAGTTTGAAGACGTTTAGCTTCCCATCCTTTTGAATGGGGGTCGTTTGACTTCTTTTGTTAGCCTGTAATGACCCATTCCTGTCTAAAAGCTTCCTGGATGGGACGCGAAACGTCTTCAAACTTGTCTATGTCTCTGAAAGGGAATTGTTGGTCTGGCTGAATAGACGGGGTCTTCTGTTCCCCTGTAAAGGGGTTGGGGTTGCGATAATAGCGGGAAGGAATCAACTCAATTGATGCATTGTAGGTTTTTGAAAGCTGGAAGAGTCCCCCCCATCTGTTTAAGGTTGGTTTTTCTTTCTTAGCATAGATGGCTTCCGTCACGCCCCTCTCAAACCACCTATCTGCTTTGTCCAAAACGTGAACATTCTTTTCCTCAAAAGAATGTCCTCTGCCCATAAGGTGAAGGCCAGGCCAATAATTCCCTCTAACGACCCCCTTTCAGAGACATAGACGGGTATGGGGCATTGCAGGCTAACAAAGAAGCCAAACGACCCCCATTCCAAAGGGGGGGGACCCGTTCATCCGTTTCTATTTGCATGTTTTCTAAACTAAAACCAGGCTTTGTTGGGCTGCTGGATAAAACCTGGAACTAAACGCTATTTCTGACATTTTGGATTGAAAAAGCTTCCTGGATGGAAGAGAAACATCTTTAAACTTGGAAACAAGGTCCAGTGTTTCTTGGAACTCACCTTTGGCAGTATTTATTGTGCGGAAGTACTGCTGTATCTGTCAAAGAGTCGCTAACATGCAAACGCCGACCTGAGTCATAACTTCTTTATAAGTCATTCCACGTATCAAAAATGTTTTCAGAGAAATCCTGTTTTATGTAGTAAAAATAAAAAAAAATGTAATTACTGAACAGAATGAAAGGTTGGGTTAATTAAAGATCTTTTTCTGTTTTCCTACACTAAACACAGACTCATAATTTAAATCTTGACATTTTTAACGTCTCCCTGTTTTTCTAGGAATTGTACAGCGACTGTGATAAGCTCAGACAAACGGTATTTAAACTGGCCACCGAGACGGAGGATAATGACAGCAACTTGGGTATCATTTCATGCTCTTCTTACCTTTGCTGTCAGAGCAGAACATTTTACTAAAAGTCGTTTTCTTTTCCTAATCTTTCATAATATGGACTCTTGTTTCTTTGATGTTTTTAATACACACACCAGGAGAGATCCTGCAGGCCAACGATGACCTCTCCACCGCAATGAACTCCTATAAGAAGATTGTTGAAGGCCAGACCGTCAGCGGAGACCCTGAAGTCGCACAAGGTAAAGTCTGGATTACCGTGATGTGATGCTCCGATCAGAAACATCCCGAATATCCTGCTCAGAGTTACGGTTAGATCTCACATCCGTCTGTCCGATGGATCCATTGGAAGGGTGCGGCCAGCCACCCTGCGAAGGAAACTCATTTCGGCCACTTTTATTCGCGATCTTGTCCTTTTGGTCGTTACCCAGATCTCATGATCAAAGCTGGGAACGTGGATCGAACGGTAAATCAAGAGCTTCGCTCCCCGACTCAGCTCCCTCTTCACCACGACAGTCCGATACACGCTCCAGCCGTCCCTCACTAGTGAACAAGACCCCGAGATACTTGAACTCCTCCACTTCAGACAAGGACTCTCCACTGACCTGAAGAGGAGAGTCCACCTTAGAGAACCAGGGGCGTAGCCAGAAATTTTTTATAAGGGTGGCCAGGCAATAACCAATGTAGACTGAGGGGTGGCAGAAAGCGGATAGGCGCCAACAACCCTAGGGTCAAGCCTAATATGAGAATAACTATACTTTCCTACAGCCTTTGCTAACTAATAGACGCATATATTTAAACATCCGTGCTTTCTGGATAAAAGGTATGGTGGATACTTTCAGAGACACATTATTTTCTCTTTACTCCATAAAACAAAAAAATTTAGTTCTAAAAAGAGCATGAATTCTGTGTTTATCATCTTTAATGTTAGTGTGAGACACTGATGATGTGTATTCACATTATTGTTTGTTGGATTTTAAGAGAGAGACTGATTTTGGGTAATAATTTGTTTGACTTGTAGTTGCACACACACACCAGAAGGTGGCACATTGCTCCATGAGACGCCAGAGTGAGGCCATAGGCTCTGCTTCTTCAATGCGGCAGAAGCGAGACATGGGCCAAATGTCAATATGCGTTCTTGAGCGTTCTCGTGTACTCGTGACACGTCATCAGCCTCAGCCCGAGTACCGTTCCAATTCTCGAGAACGCCAGATCGAGAACGCATCAAATCCCCGGATGTTGTTCTCGTCCCGCCCTCTTTATCGAGCATGCATCAGAGCAGACTTGTGCGTTCTTCAGACTGACCGCTTCCCCAGAATGCCCCACGGCCGCAGCTTGATTCCAGACAGCGCTCACAGTGGTAAGTTAAACATTCCCTTTTCTGCTGCTGTTGTTCTTCAAAAGTACGTTTTGAAATCGTTTGAGGCGATAACATTATACATTGAAGCCTCCCTGTGTGGCCTGTTTACAGAGTTAGTGCGAAAAAAAAAAAAAAAGTCCGACGTTGAGCGGACCAGAGTGACCAGCAGACCTCCGAGGGTAACCGCAGCCACGGCTAAATTTACCCCGTCTGTAGTGCACTTCTCTCGGTCTAGTTATGTGTGAACTACCGCTCGTTCTGATGGCGGTTTTTTGCTTTAATTCGGCCAAACGTCGAATTTTTTAAAATGTTTTTTAAGCTTTAGAAATTAAAAATATTGTTTTCAAAATGTTTTGTGTAGGGAATAAATAGTTTTGAGTGTTAAAGAAATGCTAATCAACGTTGCATGTGATGACGTCACGAGTACGCTTCTGTTCCAATACACATACTTGCGTGCTCGCGTTCTCGTGAAGTCCGATCTTCCTGCGTTCTCGCCAAGAACGGACTTGACGAGAACGCGAGTACGTACTCGCGTTCTCGTGAATTGAGAAACGGCCCTGGAGAAACTTCACCCGTCGCTTGTCTCATTTATTCTCCTGTTTTACAGAAACATTTATTCTGCCCAACGAGTCTGTTACAGTAGTAGTATATTGATGTGTGTAATTAACCACAGTATTTGTGTTGTCAAGAAATTAGGAATACATGAAAAAATAGTAATATATGAAAAATGAAAATGAGACTATTACTGCTGCCAAAATCTGTATTAGAGGGAAAAAATGGTAGGGGTGGCCAAAGGGGTGGCCAGTGATTGGCTAAGGGTGGCCACCCATCTAGCTCCGCCCCTGTTGAGAACCATGGAGGTGCTGATCCTGCTGAAACATCACAGCATTATTCACATTTAACAGCAGAAAAACAAGACATGGCTCCTTTAGAGAAGGTTGGCTTCATCATGGTGACAGAAGCACAAGCACTTTTTTTTTTTTTTTTTACCCCGTAACCTTTGGATAAAAGAGTTTAGGCTGATAATTCTGCTAATTAATTTTATCCTTCTTTTATTAGTCCTTTTAACAGTTCTGTCTGTTTAAAGCTTTTTTGTTTTCTCTGTGTTGATCAGTGCAACCTTGAATCTAGGACTATGCAAAGAGAGATTTCTTTTTTCATTATTTTCTCTCTACTTCCTTCCTTTTTGTTTTTTATTTTTTTACCTAAACCTGGATGATCATGCTCTGCAGAAATTAAATATGTAAAAAATGTCTTGAATCAATTTGAGCAGGTAAATATGATACTTTGCCAATGGAATTAGTCATTTTAATAAGTTAACTGGATAATGTACACTGGAATAAGACAATGCAAATGTTTTTTTTCTCATTTTAAATGTAGATTGTCTTGTTTCATTGGTGTCTGTGTCTCATTGACCTCAATATAAGAAAACAAATCACTTATTTTAAGAAAAAAAAATACTTATTTAGCTTTAAAAGTTTTGCAGTGTACTGGAGGTGTGTAAATATTTGTAGGTCCTAGCAAGATCCTTAAAAAGAAACTAGTGCATCCTAAAGACAAAACCCCCTGACCAAATATGAGCGGAGTGTAGTGAGGAATGCTCTGCACTGTAAAAACGATCTTGAAATAAGTTAAACTTTCTTAAATTAAGTGTATTCCACCTTAATTTCAGTAGGTAAATGAGATGTTTTGTCAATGAAATTAGTATTTTTACTCTTAAATCCAAAGAGAGATTTCTTTTTTCTCCTTATTTTCGCTCTACTTCCTTCCTTTTTGTTTTTTGTTTTTTTGCCTAAACCTGGGTGATCTTGCACTACATAAGTAAAAAATGTCTTAAATCAATTTGAGCAGGTAAATATGATACTTTGCCAATGGAATTAGTCATTTTAATAAGTTAACTGGATAATGTACACTGGAATAAGACAATGCAAATGTTTTTTTTCTCATTTTAAATGTAGATTGTCTTGTTTCATTGGTGTCTGTGTCTCATTGACCTCAATATAAGAAAACAAAATCACTTATTTTAAGAAAAAAAAATACTTATTTAGCTTTAAAAGTTTTGCAGTGTACTGGAGGTGTGTAAATATTTGTAGGTCCTAGCAAGATCCTTAAAAAGAAACTAGTGCATCCTAAAGACAAAACCCCCTGACCAAATATGAGCGGAGTGTAGTGAGGAATGCTCTGCACTGTAAAAACGATCTTGAAATAAGTTAAACTTTCTTAAATTAAGTGTATTCCACCTTAATTTCAGTAGGTAAATGAGATGTTTTGTCAATGAAATTAGTATTTTTACTCTTAAATGCAAAGAGAGATTTCTTTTTTCTCCTTATTTTCGCTCTACTTCCTTCCTTTTTGTTTGTTTTTTTTGCCTAAACCTGGGTGATCTTGCACTACATAAGTAAAAAATGTCTTAAATCAATTTGAGCAGGTAAATATGATACTTTGCCAATGGAATTAGTCATTTCAATAAGTTAACTGGATAATGTACACTGGAATAAGACAATTCAAATGTTTTTTTTCTCATTTTAAATGTAGATTGTCTTGTTTCATTGGTGTCTGTGTCTCATTGACCTCAATATAAGAAAACAAAATCACTTATTTTAAGAAAAAAAAATACTTATTTAGCTTTAAAAGTTTTGCAGTGTACTGGAGGTGTGTAAATATTTGTAGGTCCTAGCAAGATCCTTAAAAAGAAACTAGTGCATCCTAAAGACAAAACCCCCTGACCAAATATGAGCGGAGTGTAGTGAGGAATGCTCTGCACTGTAAAAACGATCTTGAAATAAGTTAAACTTTCTTAAATTAAGTGTATTCCACCTTAATTTCAGTAGGTAAATGAGATGTTTTGTCAATGAAATTAGTATTTTTACTCTTAAATGCAAAGAGAGATTTCTTTTTTCTCCTTATTTTCGCTCTACTTCCTTCCTTTTTGTTTGTTTTTTTTGCCTAAACCTGGGTGATCTTGCACTACATAAGTAAAAAATGTCTTAAATCAATTTGAGCAGGTAAATATGATACTTTGCCAATGGAATTAGTCATTTTAATAAGTTAACTGGATAATGTACACTGGAATAAGACAATTCAAATGTTTTTTTTCTCATTTTAAATGTAGATTGTCTTGTTTCATTGGTGTCTGTGTCTCATTGACCTCAATATAAGAAAACAAAATCACTTATTTTAAGAAAAAAAAATACTTATTTAGCTTTAAAAGTTTTGCAGTGTACTGGAGGTGTGTAAATATTTGTAGGTCCTAGCAAGATCCTTAAAAAGAAACTAGTGCATCCTAAAGACAAAACCCCCTGACCAAATATGAGCGGAGTGTAGTGAGGAATGCTCTGCACTGTAAAAACGATCTTGAAATAAGTTAAACTTTCTTAAATTAAGTGTATTCCACCTTAATTTCAGTAGGTAAATGAGATGTTTTGTCAATGAAATTAGTATTTTTACTCTTAAATGCAAAGAGAGATTTCTTTTTTCTCCTTATTTTCGCTCTACTTCCTTCCTTTTTGTTTGTTTTTTTTGCCTAAACCTGGGTGATCTTGCACTACATAAGTAAAAAATGTCTTAAATCAATTTGAGCAGGTAAATATGATACTTTGCCAATGGAATTAGTCATTTCAATAAGTTAACTGGATAATGTACACTGGAATAAGACAATTCAAATGTTTTTTTTCTCATTTTAAATGTAGATTGTCTTGTTTCATTGGTGTCTGTGTCTCATTGACCTCAATATAAGAAAACAAAATCACTTATTTTAAGAAAAAAAAATACTTATTTAGCTTTAAAAGTTTTGCAGTGTACTGGAGGTGTGTAAATATTTGTAGGTCCTAGCAAGATCCTTAAAAAGAAACTAGTGCATCCTAAAGACAAAACCCCCTGACCAAATATGAGCGGAGTGTAGTGAGGAATGCTCTGCACTGTAAAAACGATCTTGAAATAAGTTAAACTTTCTTAAATTAAGTGTATTCCACCTTAATTTCAGTAGGTAAATGAGATGTTTTGTCAATGAAATTAGTATTTTTACTCTTAAATGCAAAGAGAGATTTCTTTTTTCTCCTTATTTTCGCTCTACTTCCTTCCTTTTTGTTTGTTTTTTTTGCCTAAACCTGGGTGATCTTGCACTACATAAGTAAAAAATGTCTTAAATCAATTTGAGCAGGTAAATATGATACTTTGCCAATGGAATTAGTCATTTCAATAAGTTAACTGGATAATGTACACTGGAATAAGACAATTCAAATGTTTTTTTTCTCATTTTAAATGTAGATTGTCTTGTTTCATTGGTGTCTGTGTCTCACTGACCTCAATTCAAGAAAACAAAATCACTTATTTTAAGAAAAAAAAAGTACTTATTTAGCTTTAAAAGTTTTGCAGTGTACTGGAGGTGTGTAAATATTTGTAGGTCCTAGCAAGACCCTTATAAACAGGGTTCGTACAGGTGCTGGAAATCCTTGAAAAATGCTTGCATTTTGACGTTGTGTTTTCAAGGTTACTTGAAATTGTAACTATTTCTTTCGCAACAAATCTCTATCTAACTGAATCGAGTGTTTATTAAATGGAGAAATAAAATGTTGGAGAGCCCGAAAATGAAACCTGCTCGCTTATGTGTGACTGCGATCTGGCAGTCTATTTCCATGTGTGACTCCGCCCCCATGAAATCACTGCTGCACCATGCCGGGAGGTTGTCGTTTCAATGAACGTTGACTGGAAGATGGAAAATACAAATTATGGATTAAACGGGGACAAACCCCACGAGTTGCCTCTTGTAAAGTCTGCAAAAAAAGATGTGCAGCTTTTCACAACTGGTTCCGGTCGACAACTCAGCGCCTCGCCATGTAAGGTGCTGGAAAAAGTTTTGAAATGGATCTTGAAAGTGCTTGATTTGGACTTTGGAAAAGGTGTACGAACCCTGTAAAAAGAAACTAGTGCATCCTAAAGACAAAACCCCCAGACCAAATATGAGCGGAGGAAGTGTATGCTATCTAATTATCTTATTTTAAGAGTAAAAATACTCATCCTATTGGCAAACTATCTCTTTACCTACTCAAATTAAGGATAAATACACTCAATTTAATGATTTTTTACTTATTTCTAGATAGTTTTGCCAGTGATTGGTTGTACTTATTTTGCTCAGGCTACTCGTAAGTCCACAGCCCGCCAAATGTTGAAAGGGCAATATAATTCTATACCACAGTAATGGCATGTTAATATATAGTAGAGATTTTACACATTCAGTATAAAATGTCACAGGGGACGGTATGAAGGGATTGTCATTTAAGAAGAGGGATAATTTGTAAGATTTCTTTTTAAAAGTGGGATGCCATCCCTCCTCAACTCGAGTTCTGACAACCCCTCTTTCAGAAACGTAGACAGGTATGGGGCATTGCAGGCTAACAAAGAAGCCAAACGACCCCATTCCAAAGGGGGGGACCCGTTTATCCGTTTCTATTTGCATGTTTTCTAAACTAAAACCAGGCTTTGTTGGGCTGCTGGATAAAACCTGGAACTAAACGCTATTTCTGACATTTTAAAGTAAAAAAGCTTCCTGGATGGAAGAGAAATGTCTTCAAAGTTGGAAACAAAGTCCAGTGGATTGATTTTTATCTTTTTTGGAATTCCCTAAAGAAGGACTGATTTTGGAGAGGGATGAAATTTTAACGTGGAAATGTTGAGTAATTAAGAGTTTAGCCCCGTTAGTCTGACACCCCTACATATAGTCCAGTCTTATACTTTCTGTATTTGTCTACGGTGCGGGTATGTGAAGATTGCTCACATTAAAGGCTCAATAGAAATGCATCATTATAAGATGTTAAGATGCTCTAATGGTGGGAAAAGTTTCCAAGCAGGCTCTGTGCGCTTATTTAAATATTTTTTTCTTTTCAATTTAAACTTCTGCTTTTTCTCTCAATCAGGCTCTGGAAGCACAAACGATTCAGAGATTCTCATCGACCTGGTGGGTCTTGACAGGAAGACTCCCTCTCAGCCTGAGCCTGAACCTCAAGCCTCTTCTCTGGGTTTTTCGGGCAATTTGCTTTGCGAAACGGCGCCCGCCGAGCTTCGTTCTAAGAGTGCCGCTCCGCCTTCTGCAGCCCTCTCCCTGCTGGATGAAGAGCTGCTATCTTTAGGTACCTTCTACATTCAAATGCTTGCATCCTCTTTTCTTTTTTTCAGGGGTCTATGAGGGTCTTTTTATTGAGAAAAATTAAACTTGTGTAAATTCCCAGGCCTGAATGATCCTGGTCCTGTAGTTAATGAATCAAGCACCTCCAATCAGAGCAATCATTTACCACCTCAACAGGTATTTAAATTGAGACTAAGACCTTCAGACTGTCTCACGTTCTTCTCTGCTGAAAATAACAGTGACATTAACGTTTCCTTTTATTTTTAGGAGTCCAGTCAACCTTTGGACCTTTTTGACTCCAGTTTGCCCGCCTTTAATGCACTGTCGACACCTTCGCTCTTTCAACCAGCCCTCTCTGCGACGCTGACCTCAGTGACTCCCACCAGAGTGGCTGCCGCTTCCTCTGCCTCAAACTTCCCCAGCGCTGCCTTTTCAACACTCTCCGCTGGTGCAGCTTCAGATTTTCCAGCATCGGCTTCGTTCCCACAGCCGCCGGGCTCGGCTCTGAGCGGCGCGGCGCCTGCAGGTCCTTCGCCGTCACGCTGCATGACCGCGCCGGCTCTCTCCACCGGCCTTCAGCACGTCTTCCAGCCTGGTCCATCATCTCTCAGTAACAATTTACAAGACCTGGCCATGCTGGATCTGGGTAGTAATGATATGTGAGTAGAACTCAGTTCAAATATCACACCTATAAATGATGTGCCAGCTCTATCCTTGGCTCAGCTCAGCAAATGGTCCTCACCTGTCATTCATCTGTGTTTTGCTCTGAGGATTAAGCGTAGAAAATGGATATTGGCACTGGAAATTCTTTTTAGGGGTTTAACTGTGACCGTGTTTCTCGTAAAGCCCCGTCAGAACTTACGATAAAAATCTGAAAAAAAATGCTGGCATACGTTGGATTAGTTATGGGTAGGGGTGTAAATAATAATCGTTTTGTATCGATGCATCGATCCAAAAGCCGACGATCCGATGCATCGACACGTCCGCAACAGAATCTATTTATGTTTTTTTTTTCCTCCGGCCTATTTTTATCTATTTGCTCCTGGGCGTAATCCTCCCTCCCGTGCTGCGGTGGCGCTAAACCTACTTTGCCCTCCTACCTCGCTTCCTGGTTATACTCTTACAGCAGTGTGTTGCAGTGAGCTTGATGCAGACATTTTTAAATTATGCTCAATATTGAAGCATGGTCTGTGCTACACGCTGTGGGTCTAGATACGGCCGAGGCGGAGAGGAAGTGGGGGCGAGTTTAGTCCGACGACGGAGCGACATGAGGGCCAAAAAGAGCGGAGATCCAGGTGGAAAAAGGGTCCCAGCGTTCTCGCGCACCTCGCTCTTCTAGCGGGTCAAACTTCACGAGTTGTTTTCCGCAATTTGGGTCATAAAAACAAAACAAGCCGGCACTCATTGCACTGATTTTCTGCACTATTTTTTGATGCAACTTTTCTACTTCTGTTATTTGCTGTTGTTTCTAAAAAAAAATGCACAACGATATTACAGCTTTCATTGATTTATATCAAACTTGAAATTTTGTTTAGACTGTAAGGTGTAAAAAAAATAAAAAAATAACAACCGATGAATCGAATCGAATGATTTCGTAGTGTATTCTTGAGTATCGAAAATATTAGGGATGCACGATATTGGGATTTTGGCCGATATCCGATATGCCGATATTTTAAAACTCATGTAGCCGATAACCGATATCTATACCGATGTTAAAGCTGGACAAAAATAAGTAGTCATTGAAAATAGCAGTTTTGTTATCCATTTCTGACACTTTGAAAAATAATAAACTCAAATATATTTTCATATGCTGATATCAAATCGATTTGTAAAAACGCGGTATCGATCTATTTTACTTTCAAAATCTCGTGAAATTTCATCGTTCTGTTACAAACTCTCGTGATATTTTGCTAATTCTTGTGAGATTTTGTTAGTAAAATAGATCGATACCGCCTCAATATATCGACATATAAAAATATGGCAACATTTGGTGAATTTTCGGGGGATTTCGTAGCATAACGATGACATATAGCAATATTTCATTAGTAAAAGAGATTGATATGGTGTTTTTAAATGGCAATATATCAGCATATGAAGATATTGGGATATTTTAATGTATCAATATTTTTTCCCTCGTCTTTAGAAGTTTTTAAGTCTGTAAAAAATAAGTTTTTGAGGAAGAAGAAGAAGTAGTATTTTTTTTTTTTTTTTTGACTTTAGAAACTCAGAAGCTGATCAAATATCGGGTTAAATATCGGTGGGGCGGCCGATGTCCGATATTCAGTTTTAAGGCCGATACCGATAGGGGTCGTGCATCCCTAGAAAATATCGCTATGATGGATGTAATTTACACCCCTAGTTATGGGTACGTTTTGTATAAGTTATGAGCACGCTAAAGCATGCTGGCTAACGTTGATAGAGTTGGTCCCGGCGATGCCAGTGGATGCAATACGTGGGGCATAAGTTACAGGTAAGTATCTGATGGTTGACTGACGTTAAGTTACTCATAAGTCGTGGCGTCTAGCTTATCTTAAACCTATGAGTAAAGCCTGGTTTATGCTCAGAAACCAGGTCCTCTGCGTGTGACAATCTGGTGAACCTCCCCAAAAGTTTGGGTGACCATAGACAGTGCCACGGACAGGAGGCCTCTGATTGGTCAGTTCTACATCCGCTCTACGCTATGCGTATTTCCTGTTTGGTACCTAAAGGCAGAAACTCTGGCTGTAGTGCCGTCCATAACGCCTGGCACACCTCAGACACTATCCCAGACACCGTGCAGGACGCTAGTTTGTAGCTCCGTGCGACGGTCTGTTGGTTTGCACCTGAAGCTAAAACACGAAGCGCCACGGCCAGTCTTTGGGGAACACTCACGGGTGAACTGTGTGTCGTCCGGCGTTGGATGAGGGGCTGTAGACGGCGAACAAACTCATCAAACTGACACACGGATGCCCACAATCCTAGCTAGTTCCTGTTGTCCCTGGATAGATCTTAAAATTGTCTCCCTGAAAAAAAAAAAACAGCAGTAATCATGCTACAATGTAAAATACAAATATAAAAAAAAATAAAAACAGCTATAACTTCTCACAACTGATTTAAAAATACAGAATAAGTGTTCATAAACTTTAAATTTCAGCTTCAGGTTTTCTGTCACAGAATAAGAGCGAGTTTGAATGTCATTGCCGTCATCTTTTATGGCCTCCAAACGGTGAGCATTAATAAGACCTTTCTGGTTAATTCTTTGACAGTAAGAATAAAATAGCAAAGTAGTGAAAGGATTATTCGACTACAACCTTCAGGCTGATTTTTATACTTTAGAGCAGATTTAATACATTTTAGAACACAGAATAAATTAAAAAAGGATTCTTTTTTTCTTTCTTTGCAAAAATCCTCAAAGATGACTCCATCTTTTCAAAAAAAGGTGATATCTTATTTCCTCCCAGTCACAGTGGCAGCTCCACTTCAGCGATGGCGGCCGAGATGCCAGGATGGTCGACTCCTCCGACTCTCCGGAGCCTCTCTGACAACAGCCCCCTGCTCCGCTCCATGTCTCCCATTCAGCCCCTGAGCCAGACCAGTCCAAGCAAAGGAGACGAGGCGTCCCTGGCTGCTGTTTTCGTCCCGCTGGAGGCCATTAAACCAAGTGAGTTTAGGAAAAGATCTTAATGACATCTGCCGGGTTTGTTCTAGTACTTTCTTACCTTTTTATTACTCATGTTTTCATGAACAAAGAGAGGCTCCTTAATAAATGCTCTCAGCTAAACATCCGTAAAAGTAAAAAAAAAACAATCCACTGGACTTGGTTTCGCTTCCCCTCCAGGAAGCTTTCTCAATTCAAATTTCTGGATCCGCAGTGAGTTTGAGGCTTTATATAGACAAGACCTTGTATCTCTTGGAAACATGTAAATTGAAACCGATGAGTGGGTCGTTTGGTTCCATGGTTAGCCTGTAATACCTGGAACCTGTGTATGATTGTGAAGGTCGATCGTTAAAGGCGGGATTGTTCACCTGGCTGAAGAGAGGAGGTACTTTGTTCCTCTGTGAGAGGGTGGGGGCTGTGGTGATACCTGGAAGGAGTCAACTTAATAACTGAATTATTATTATTTATTCCTTTATTTAACCAGGAAAAGTCCCATTGAGATTAACAATCTCTTTTTCAAGGGAGTCCTGGCCCAGACAGCAGCAAAAGATTACATTACAAATTACATTACAGTTTACAATCACATCTATCTATAATTAGAAATTCATAAAACAGTTGAGCAATTGTTTACAATGTCCGATCGGAATCAAATCCTTCAACTTCCAGTCTTTCTGAAGATTGTTCCATGCTGTGGGGGCAGAGTACTGAAAAGCTGTCTTTCCAGCTTCAGTGCGGACACTAGGTACAGACAGAAGCAAAGACTTGAGAACGTAGAGAATACGGTCCAGCCGCTCTTGGTTGAATGTACTCTCAGAGGTATGAGGGGAGCAGACGCAGAATACCCTTATAAATGATCATATACCAGTGAGTGAGTCTACGAGTCTCTAATGCTGGCCAGTCCACACGCAGAGATGGGAAGTAACGAAGTATAAATACTTCGTTACTGTACTCAAGTAGATTTTTCTGATATTTTTACTTTACTATACTACTTATTTTTATGGCGACTTTTTACTTCTACTCCTTACATTTTTACACAAATATCTGTACTTTCTACTCCTTACATTTAAAAATTGTCTCGTTACTTTAGTTTTGAATCATTTCAATGGAGTTACCGTTATTATTTTTCACGTCATCAATACCAAATTCAATCTAATTGGATGGGAATCTACGTTGCATTTGACGCACCGCTACAAGATGAATCGACAGATTCGGCGGTATTCATTGGCGGCAAATCATTGCAGCTTGGTGGCGGTGGCGTTAGCATAGTAGCATGGACGACGAGATGATTGAAAATGAACACAACGGAGATCTAGTCCTATTGGCAGACATCCATTTAAAATGTAGGCAACGGCATGAAAAAAGTGGTTTCTACTTTTACTTTTATATTTTAAGTAAATTTACAAGCCTGTACTTTGTTACTTTTAATTGAGTAAAGAAGTTTAATCAGTACTTCCACTTTTACCAGAGTATTTTTTAACACAAGTATCTGTACTTTTACTCAAGTACGGAAAGTGAGTAATTCAATTCAATTCAATTCAGTTTATTTATATAGCGCCAAATTCACAACACATGTCATCTCAAGGCACTTTACAGTTCAACCAGATCATACAGTCAAATTGATACAAAGTTTTCTATCTAAGGAAAACCAGTTGATTGCATTGACTCATTGACTCAAATACAATCCCCCACACTAAGCATGCTTGTAGCGACAGTGGAGAGGAAAAACTCCCTTTTAACAGGAAGAAACCTCCAGCAGAACCAGGCTCAGTGTGAGCGGCCATCTGCCGAGGCCGACTGGGGTTCAAGGAGACAGAAGCAGAGATACAAAAAGCAGCTGTAAAAGGCGGCCCCGTCCAGGAAACACACAGCCAGGCAGACGAGCTCCAAGGCAGCTCCCATGCCAGAGGATGAAGAGAGCACATCCACTCAGTCACGGTCAGAGAAACAGGACCACACTGGAAAACCGGCCGATCTCCAACATCTATAAACAAGGGTGTTGATAGAAGCAGCACAGCTGTTTCTTTCCAGGATGACGTCACAGCCAAACAGGAACAGACGAGGCAAAGCTACTCTGAGGAAAAGCAGAGAGAGCAGAAGGTTAGAGATTGAACTAACAGATTCTGCAGAATAGGAGAACAGAGAGAGAATGAAGCAGAATGATGAAATGGGGGTCCCTATGTCCTCCAAAAGTCTAAGCCTATAGCAGCATAACTATAGAGATAGCTCAGGATAACCTGAGCCACCCTAACTATAAGCTTTATCAAAAAGGAAAGTTTGAAGCCTAGCCTTAAAAGTAGACAGGGTGTCTGCCTCACGGACTAAAACTGGTAGTTGGTTCCACAGGAGAGGAGCCTGATAACTAAAAGATCTGCCTCCCATTCTACTTTTAGAAATTCTAGGAACGATTAGTAAACCTGCAGATTGAGAGCGAAGTGCTCTGTTAGGAACATAAGGAACAATCAGATCTCTGATATAAGATGGAGCTTGGCCATTTAAGGCTTTATATGTGAGAAGGAGGATTTTAAATTCTATTCTTGATTTAACAGGAAGCCAATGAAGAGAAGCCAGGATAGGCGAGATATGATCTCTCTTTTTAATTTTCATTAGAACTCTGGCTGCAGCATTTTGGATCAGCTGAAGGCTTTTAACTACAGTTTGTGGACTTCCTGATAGTAAAGAATTACAATAGTCCAGCCTTGAAGTAACAAATGCATGGACTAGTTTCTCAGCATCACCCCTGGACAGGATATTGCTCATTTTTGCAATATTCCTCAGATGAAAGAAGGAAATTCTAGAAACCTCTTTGATCTGGGATTTAAATGACAGGTCCTGATCAAAAATAACACCAAGATTTTTTACTTTATTATCTGAAATCAGTTTAATCCCATCCAAATGAAGTGACTGGCTAATCAGTTTCTTTTTCAGAGACTCTGGTCCAAAGACTATAACTTCTGTTTTGTCTGCATTCAGGAGCAGAAAGTTAAGAGTCATCCAGGTTTTTATGTCTTCAAGACATGCCTGTAATCTATGTAATGGGTTAGCTTCATCTGGATTTATAGACAGATATAGCTGGGTATCATCAGCGTAACAGTGGAAATTAATCCCATGCTGTCTAATAACTCTACCAATTGGGAGCATGTATAAAGTAAAGAGAATTGGTCCTAGCACTGATCCCTGTGGTACTCCACAGGTAACCTTTGAGCGTGTTGAAGATCTATCATTAACATGAACAAACTGAATTCGATCAGATAGATAAGATTTAAACCAGTCTAGTGCTGTTCCTTTAATTCCAACAAAATATTCAAGTCTTTTTAAAAGAATATTATGGTCAACTGTATCAAATGCAGCACTAAGATCCAACAGGACGAGCACAGATACAAGTCCATTATCTGAGGCCATGAGAATATCATTAGTGACTTTCACCAGAGCTGTTTCAGTGCTATGATGAGCTCTAAAGCCAGACTGAAACTCTTCAAAAAGTTCATTATGGTGGAAGTGATCGCAAACTTGTTTGGCAACTACTTTCTCAAGAATTTTGGATAAGAAAGGAAGATTGGATATAGGTCTATAATTGACCAAGTCATCTGGGTCAAGAGACGGTTTCTTAAGCAGAGGTTTAATTACAGCAACCTTAAAAGCTTTAGGTACATATCCCTGTAACAGAGATAGATTAATCACATCTAAAATGGAGGAGGAGATCAAAGGGAATACCTCCTTAAATAACCTGGTTGGAACTGGATCTAACATACAAGTTGAAGGCTTAGATGAAGACAATAATTTTGCTAATTCAGAGAGTTCAACTGGATCAAAGCAGTCTAAACCCGGTTCAGATTCCATGACTACCTCAGGTACAATCGCGGATAGAGGAGTGCTTATGATCTTATTTTTAATAAGATCAATCTTATTTATAAAGAATCCCATAAAATCATTGCTGCTAAGAGCAGGTGGAATGGACGGTTCAACAGAGCTATGGCTCTGGGTGAGTTTGGCAACTGTATTAAAAAGAAATCTAGGATTATTCTTATTCTCCTCTATTAATGAGGAGAAGTATGCTGCTCTTGCTTTACAAAGAGTCCTCTTATACAGCAGTAAACCATTTTTCCAGACTAGGAAGGACTCTCGCAGGCCTGTGGAGCGATATTTTCTCTCCAGTTTCCTAGCATTTTGCTTCAAAGTACGCAGCTCTGCATTAAACCAAGGAGCAAGCTTTCTATTTTTAACGGTTTTCATTTTCAAAGGAGCTGCGTTGTCTAAGGCAATACGCAGAGAACTAGCAACCCCATCAACAAAATCATCAACCTGTGAAGGGGAATAAGCTAAGCTTTTGCACTCTGCAGCACTGCTCAGTGACACAGATGAGAGAGAAAGTGAAGCAGATTCTTTAAAATTTATAACTGCACTATCTGATAAAGATCTACTAAAATTGAACCTTCTTTTGGGGGAGGAGAACTCTGTTAAAGTAATCCTGAAGGTTATTGGAAAGTGGTCAGAGAGGACAGGGTTGTGAGGAAATACTGTTATTTCTTCACATTCTATGCCGTATGTCAGCACAAGATCCAAAGTATGAAGATGAGAATGCGTGGGACTATTCACATGTTGAACAAAGCTAATAGTGTCTAAGATAGCATTAAAGGCTGCTCTTAAGCTATCGCCTTCAATGTCAGCATGGATGTTAAAATCTCCCACTATGATGACCCTGTCAGTATTTAATACCAAATCAGAAAGGAACTCTGAAAACTCATCTAAAAATTCAGAGTAAGGACCTGGTGGACGATACAAAGTTACAAAAAGAAGAGGTTTTCTTGCCTTGAAATTTGGATCAGGGAAATTAAGGGTTAAATGTTCAAAAGAGTTGTAGGTATTAACTGTTTTGGGAGTAATCAGTAAGTCAGACTGGAAGATTGTTGCTACTCCTCCTCCTCGCCCAGAACTTCTGGGGATGTGAAAATTTAAATAGCTTGAAGGAGTTGCCTCATTTATGCTCACATAATCCTCTTGCTGCAGCCAGGTTTCTGTAAGGCAAAACAAGTCAATGTGATTATCACAAATCAAGTCATTAACTAGTAGACTTTTAGAGGAAAGCGATCTTATGTTAAACAGACCGCATTTAATTGTTTTAACTTTTTCCCCAATTGGAGTTATTTTGATTTTAATTAGATTATCATGATTTACTCCTTTGGGAATCTTTGCTAATTTATTAGATTTTGGTCGTGGGCAAGACACTGTCTGGATGGAGTAAAGAGTGGGTAACAGTAGAGAAGCTGCAGAGATGTGTGTTAAACTACAACTCTGCTTCCTGGTCTGCACCCTGGGTGGTCAGGGTTTTGGAGGACTAATAAATGTGGCCAGATTCCTAGAAAGAAGAGCTGCACCATCCAAAGTGGGATGGATGCCGTCTCTCCGAATCAGACCAGGCTTTCCCCAAAAGGATTGCCAATTACTAATGTAGCCCACGTTGTTTTCAGGACACCACCTAGACAACCAGCGGTTGAATGACGACATGCGGCTAAACATGTCATCACTGGTCAGATAAGGGAGGGGACCAGAGAAAATTACGGAGTCCGACATTTTTTTGCCAAACTTACACACCGAAGCCACACTAATTTTAGTGACCTCCGATCGGCGTAACCGGGTGTCATTACCACCAGCGTGAATAACAATCTTACTGTATTTAACCTTATCCTTAGCCAGTAGTTTCAGGTAGGATTTGATGTCGCCCGTTCTGGCCCCCGGCAAACATTTGACTATGGTCCCTGGTGTCTCTAATGCCACGTTTCTGACTATGGAGCTGCCAATCACCAGAGTGGGCTTCTCAGTGGGTGTGTCACTGAGTGGGGAAAACCGGTTAGAAACGTGAACGGGTTGGTGGTGACCAGTGGGCAGAGATCCACGACTACGCTTTCTGCGTACAGTTACCCAATCGCCTGGCTGCTCAGGCACTTTTGGAGGACAGCTACGTGGGGGGCCTACTTTAACTCCTGGATGTTCAACAGCCTGAAGCCTGGATTCTAACTCTGACACCCTCGCCTCCAAAGCTACAAAAATACTACACTTATTACACATCCCATTATCACTAAAGGAGGCAGAGGAATAACTGAACATCTGACACAGATAGCAGGAGAGAGGAGAGGAAGAAGGAAGAGTTGGAAAAGAGTCAAGGGAGGGAGAGAGAGAAGCCATAGCAATGCTAAGCTAGCGCTAGCCTAGGCTAGCTACTCCTTGCTATCAGAAATAAAACAGTGTGAAACTGACAAGTGCTCAGTAGAAAAGTGCAGCAGAAGGTGCTATGTTTTAAAGTAGTCAGTTAGAGTTACTTAGATACAGAGATATCACAGAGAAAATAACTTAACGTCAGATGGAGTTCCTCTGGACAGCTGCAGCAGCTGCACACTCAGTTAATCCAAACAGGAAGCTATTGTCTGTGGTTTGAAAGCCATGTCCTTTTGCCATCTCTGCCCACACGTATGTAAAGTTCACAGTTGTGTGTGCGAGGCTTACAACTTGTGATAAATGGTAGGGAGGCATTGTAAACTGAGTCTAACATTTGTAGAACTTGATCTGGGGTATTTATATAGATTTGGTCACCATAGTCCAGAATGGGTAAAAACGTTGCAGCTACCAGTCTCTTCTTCGAATTAAAAGAGAAACAAAGCCTAATTGTAAGTTTTTGGAGGTTGGAATCTGAGTGCCAACCGTCAGCAGTCTAATAGCGGTGGGGAAGAAGCTGTTGCAGAATCTGCTGGACCTGCATCAGATGCTGCGAGCCTCTTCCCATTGATTCACAGTTTTCTATTTAAGGAAAACCAGCTGATTGCATCGACTCATTGACTCTTCAGCAATCCCTCACACTAAGCAGGCTTGTAGCGACAGTGGAGAGGAAAAACTCCCTTTGAAATAACATTAGAGAGAACAGTCCGTGGTGGGGGGGGTTAGGGGTCATTGATGATGTCACAGGCTCGGGACACGCAGCGCTGGGATGAAATGTCTTTAATGGAGGGAAGAGGAGCCCCCATGATCCTCTCTGCTGTTCTCACCTTCTTCCAGTCTGAGGAAACAACAATTTTTATGTCTAAATCAGGGTTGGTGGGTGGGGCGGCGTGGTGCCCTGGCGCCCTCTATTGGCCAGCCGCCACTGCTGTAAATTTCTCAAAATAATCCAATTCTTCTTTTAGACTCATAAAACCTTTTGTTAAAACAAAAAGAAGCAAAAAGTTAATCAATTTTTTGTTGGGCGGATGAAGCAAAGATTTGTGGCGGTGCGGCTAAAATTACCTGCGGCTGATGAACGTTCCCTTGAACTAAAATGCTCTGCATGGGTGGCAGTGAATGCCTCATGGCGGATTGTTAAAAGCATTGCGGTAGCAGCGGACTGACGGGTAGCTTTTAGCTTGTGTTCTGTTTTTCTTTAGCATCGCTCAGTCTCAGCTTGGGGTTAGCGGTCAGGATGTCAAGTTAACACTGCTGAAGTCTTCAGGAGTGTCATTATTTTTATTTTTTACTATAATTAACCTGAACTTGCAGGATTTTGCTCTTCTTGGTACTGATTCATTAACATGTCAGAAACTTTCCTCTGGGATTTTTTTGACTGCAGTAATGCGATAGTATGATGCTGCTTCTTCTGCACATCCAGGATTTCCTGTTCCACCATGTGTCAAAGGTGCTCTGTGAAGAAAAAGAGGAAAGAAACGAAATATTTTCTCCAAGAATGTTGACGTTTGGTTGTAGCGGCACAGAAAGGTCGATGCAGAAATTTGAGATCTTGGATCTGTGGAGTCAGTCTGAACGTGGTGGTGGGAAGAGTGGAACCTCACACCATCTTCTTCTGTGGCTCATCTGCTTCTTAGGGGTTTGAGTTGTTTGTTCTTCCTCATCTAATGGTTGTAAGGACTGGTTGTTTTATCTAGGGCTGAAACAATCTGATTAGTGGATTATTGAAATCTGCTGGCCATAACATTTCAGAAACCAGAGAGTTTCAGGCATCTCTGGCTCTAAAAGTGATCAGAAAAAGATCAGACATCCAGCAGGTCTCTGTGGATCCATCATATTCAGGATCAACCTGTTTGCGATGATAGAGAAGCCAGCATTAGATAAAAATGGGGCTTCAACTAACAATTATTTTGTAAATTGATTAATCTGCCAATGATTTTTATTGATTATTAATCGGACAGCAAAAGATATTTTATAGGGATGCACGATATAATCGGCCCCCTATCGGTATTGGCCTTAAAAGTGAATATCGGACATCGGCCACCCCACCGATATTTAACCCGATATTTGATCAGCTTCTGAGTTTCTAAAGTCTAAAAAAAAAAAAAGATACTACTTCTTCTTCCTCAAAAACTTCTTTTTTACAGACTTAAAAACTTCTAAAGACGAGAGAAAAAATATTGATCCATTAAAA
The DNA here is from genome assembly GCF_016077235.1 of Cyprinodon tularosa. NCBI lineage: Eukaryota > Metazoa > Chordata > Actinopteri > Cyprinodontiformes > Cyprinodontidae > Cyprinodon > Cyprinodon tularosa. The sequence continues at coordinate 190,759 of NW_024039488.1, read as the reverse complement.
TATCCCAATATCTTCATATGCTGATATATTGCCATTTAAAAACACCATATCAATCTCTTTTACTAATGAAATATTGCTATATGTCATCGTTATGCTACGAAATCCCCCGAAAATTCACCAAATGTTGCCATATTTTTATATGTTGATATATTGACGCGGTATCGATCTATTTTACTAACAAAATCTCACAAGAATTTGCAAAATATCACGAGAGTTTGTAACAGAACGATGAAATTTCACCAGATTTTGAAAGTAAAATAGATCGATACCGCGTTTTTAAAAATCTATTTGATATCAGCATATGAAAATATATTTGAGTTTATTATTTTCAAAGTGTCAGAAATGGATAACAAAACTGCTATTTTCGATGACTACTTATTTTTGTCCAGCTTTAACATCGGTATCGATATCGGTTATCGGCTACATGAGTTTTAAAATATCGGCATATCGGATATCGGCCAAAATCCCAATATCGTGCATCCCTAATATTTTACGAAATCAATCCAGGTGAAACAAAAATTTTTCCACTTTGGGAGTTCTGGATAGAGAATACTGACAGATTAAAAAAAAGTGTTTTTACCTTTTTTTTTTGTTTTTTTTAACAATTTTTATATCATTTCTGCTCTTAAGTTGGTCGCTCCCTCAGGCATGTTTAAGTCTCTATACTCCAGTTAATGATTTATCGATTACTAAACTAGTTGAAGATTATTTCAATAACCGATTATTGAAATAATTGTCAACTAATTTAGTAATTAATTAATTAATCGTTAACTGGATTATAAAAACATGCCATTAGTTGACAGAGCGACTCACTTAGAGCAGGAATTATTACAAGTTTGTAACAGAAATATAAACATTTTGCATTTAAGACAAACTTTTCCATCTCTATCCAGAGTTTCATCTGGTTATCATTAAAAAAGATCTTCTTTAATGAACCGTTGGCCATGCGATTATTAATCAATTAATCGAAAAAAATGGTTGACAGATCAATCGATTTGCAAAATAATCATTATTTGCAGCCCTAGTTTGATCATCTCTGGTCTTCCTCTGCGCACCTTCCGCTGGTTTCCATGGACACCAGGAGCCTTCTGCCATCAGCTCTGCTCTGGACTCAGGAACAAGCTGTCAGGCTGTGCAGGGTTGCTGAGATAATGATTTTTTCAGAAACATGATGATGCCTCGGGGGTCTCGGGGTGGAGATGCTTCCACCTCACGCAGAATCATTCCCCTCTGCGGATCAGAACCTGCTCCGGTTGGAAGTCGCTCCTTATTAAGCTGAATGTCAGCAGCGATCCAGGAGCTCAGAGGCAATAAAACGTGCTGAGATTTAACTCCAGGCCGGGATTTTTGATCCTAATGCAACAAAACCCACATTTGCACCTAATGATGATATTTGTGGACTTTTCAGACCTCTTCTAAGACTTAATTTTAGTAATATCTTAGCTTTCTGCAGCTTTAGAGACTCGTCCAAGTGTGTGCCCATCTGGACGACCGGCGGGTCTCCCTGCTCCCAGAGCGCCCTCTTGTCATGCAGCAGTCCTTCGCTCACTAAAGCCTGACCCTCTACTCTGCATTCAGAATGCTAATATATCACAAAGGGGCAGGAAGGAAATATGAGGATAGAAACATATCTCTGCATTTCTATTGTCTATTAGGGGCGGGCCCATGAAATGCTCCCTATTTATTGGACCAAATCATGAGTTTCAGAGCTAAATAAGAGGGAAGGATTTATGTTGCTAATTAGCTGTTTTTCAGCAATAATTGTTTTTTTTTTAAACATATTGACTTTAATTAAAACATAATTTAAATGTAGACTCCCTTAGTCAGGTCTAGAAGCACAAGATCTAGATCCAGCCCCAAACATCCTGCTACATGGCTGTACTTCTTATTTTGGCATTTGACCAATCAGATGAGCCCTGACCGATTTATTACTTACTGTAAATTAAGTTGAAAATAAGTTCAGAAAAACAGTTAAAAATCAAATTAAAAGGTTAAAATGTTAATAAGCTAGGTTAAAATAAAGTGCCAGTATCAGCATTAATGCCTCTAAGGTTATGTTGTACCGAGAATAATTGTTTATTTCACTCTCAGGCAGTTATTCATGAATTTCTTATAGAAGCATATTTTTGTAAATATATCAGGGTAAGTGGTCGTTTCATGTTATTACATTGACATACATTTTTGCCATTAAAATATATCTACAAATTAGCGATGGGCATAGATTATTTAAAAAAAAATCTAGATTAATCTCACTTTAATCTTGGAATTAATCTAGATTAAAATTGCTCATTTAAATTCTGTCAGAGGCATTCATGGTGTGTGTGTGCTACCTAAAGGCAGCGCATTTCACTCTAGTGAGCTTCATATTCCTCTTCTACTGGTTTAGCTTCCGGATAGACGAGTCCGAGTAGCGCCATCTCACTGCGGAGCCGAGTCCCATCTGGTTTTTAAACGTACAGCGTGAGCAGGTAGATCGCATCAGAGCGTCGGGTCGCACAGTGTGAGAACAAACATCGTGAGCTGTGAACTTTTAAACCCTGAGGTTTCATCGTACAGTGGGAGCTGTAGCTGCGTGCAGCGATCGAAATAAATTGCACAGTATATGTCCGGCTTTTGCTATTACTGTTCCACACACCACAGTGGTTTGATTAGAAATGCTGCTGGTTATCGGGCATGCAGGTGGCGCAGTGGTCAGCGCGTGCGACCCATCTACGGAGCCCTCAGTCCTCGATGTGGCCGACCCGGGTTAGAATCTGACCTGTGGTCCCGCATGTCTCTCCTGTTCTCTCATACCTCCTTTCCTGTCAGCCGACTGTCGAATAAATGAACCACTAGTGCTGTAAAAACTCAAAAAAAAAAAAAAAAGGCTAAGTCCTAAGTGAAGGACAATATCCAAACAATGTAATCTGGGGTTCTGGAATCAGGGTGCACTTCAGAGCGTTTGTTTTGTTTTTTGAGCGCTCCTAGAAACTTTCTCTGCAATAAGTGTCCTCTAGCCTGCATAGTAATGTTTCTCCAGCAGCTAATGGACAGAAAATTAGCCCTCAGCACAATTTCCACTTATGCTGCGGCTGTTCGCCCTTTCTGTTGCTCCTTTCTGTCTCAGCGTACCGGGAGACGGCAGCTCAGCTGTGCTGCGTCCTAATCCTGCTTTCACATCCAAGAGCATCACATGTTCTTTCAGGTCGAGGCTGATAACTCTGAAGGGCTTCTATCCTCCTCCTCATAACTCCGAGGAGGAAGTTATGCACCATTGTTAACGGCTCTCGTGTTACGTGGCACGCACGGCTGCACTGCGCCGCACAGAGCAGAGAGTGCATGACAGAGACAACTCTCTCAGTCTGGTTCTTCTTGATTGTTTGAAATGTTTGATTTCATGAATATTTACCACAATAAATGTGCTTAATGGCTTAATTTGTGCATTTCATAAAGGGAGAAGGATGTTCCTTTTTCTTCACAGCCATTTTGAAGTGCACTAACATTTAAATTTTAGGGTGACCACAAAAGTAAAACATTTCCTTCTCAGATAGTCTCAGAATGCCCCATTTTAGCTTCATAAAAAAAAGATATCCCACCGTACTTATACACTTCAGAAAAACATTTGAAAATGTCGCACCAATATGAAAGAGCTAGGAGCATGACCAGAACAGACGAGTCAAGGAGCCGTCAGCGGACTCGCATCCATCACATTTTGGGGATATTGAGGGAAATATCACAAGTCTATGAAAAACCTTGAACTGAGTTAACTGGTGCTTTACACACTTTTTCCGCGGGTCATTGAAAGTCATTAAATCACTGTTTTTCAAATGAAGGCCTTAATATGGCATTAAAATTGATTATATATGATTATCGTCGTATTTAAAATGCTTTAAAAAAAAAAAAAAAGATTTATAAAAACAATTTTGTCAGATGTATTATATCGCAATATATTTGTGTAGAACTGCTTCCGGTTGATCCTAAAGCCGTTTGTTCGGAAAATAAGCTCGAGGCGGAAAAAAAGCTAGAGAATAGGAAAATACAAATTTCAACAAAAGTGGCTGGAAAACGAGGAATTCTGGACTTGGCTGCAGGCTGTCGACGGTAAAGATTAGGGATGGAACGGTTTATGAAAACCGTCCGAACCGTTCGGTTCGACTGTCTCGGTTCGGTTCGCGTGTGTTGCGTTCGGTTCAAGCGCTGCTCCTTTTTCGCATAGGCGAAGCGTTTACACTCCAGAGCAGAAGGTGGCGGTACTGCGACCAAAGCCAACCACCAGTAGTAAACAAGTAGAAGAAGAAGCGAAGCAGCGTAGCCGGGTGTAGCAGGAAAAAATCAGTTGTTGTGGAGAATTGTGTGGGTATGGCGAGTGGGAAAGAACAGGAGTTGGAAGACGCGCCAGCAGCACTTTATAGGTCTGCTGTATGGGACCACTTTGAATTTAGAGTGACCTACGATGACGGCGGAAAGAAAGTGGTGGATAAAAGTGCAACAGTGTGCAAGCATTGTGCAACACGTTTTGTTTATGCTAACAGCAACATGACCAACATGTCATGCTAACCCCCAAATCCCTCATACTCCGTCAGCGCTCCGCCCCGCTGCGCTCCAGACTGGCTGCTCAAAGCAAAGCCTACAGCCTCCACTGTGGCTTCGTCCGCTCCGCTCTGAGTTCCTTGGAGATCGTAGAGGGCATGCGCCAGATGATTAAATTCAAAGCAGCAAAACATGCGGAAATGATCCAGGGTTTCCGCGGATCATTTAAAATAATTACAATTCATTAAGCTTTTTGGATTTTTTCATTTATTTCATAAATTTTAATTTTTTCATTAATTTTTATAAATTTTATGAATTTTTTTATTTTTCGGTGTAACAATAAACATATACCGAACAGAACCGAAAACCGTGACCACGAAACCGTGAACCGAACCGTGGATTTTGTGAACCGTTCCACCCCTAATATATAAAAAATATATAAAAACCCTGTTACATTAATAGAGCATGACCGAATCCTCCATGACTCCCAACCTGCAAGCCCAGCTCTTCCTCCCATGCAACCCTGTGACATTAACAGTGATATTTTTTTTAATCGCCTGATAACGGCCCACCAATAATATATATATTGATTGTTACAAAAGTAATAAGGTGTTTTGTCCCGGACTCCATTAACATTGTTGTCTTTGAAATTTTGATTTTCAAAGTATTCCACTGAGTGCCCTCTAAAGGGTTAATACAGAGTGAATATTCATACCTACTGAGACATGGTTTTACACTTTGCAGTGCTGAAAAAAGCTGTGTTTTTAATGGCTAATTAATAAAGGGGCTGCAAAATGATCCCATCTGTGATGCAGATGGTGCTGAAGCTCCTGTTACTCTGGACTTTAACGTTCCATATGTGCACATTATCAGATAAACTATTCAGAGCTGGCAGTTAACAAAAAAAAAAGGTTTTACTTTATAATGGCCAACATTTATTGCAGACACAGACATTTAGATTGCATGATGATGTAAATATTTATAGTTAAAAACCTCCAGTTGATTCATGTTTCCTCCACAGCAGTCTTTTTACTGAGTGTTTCTCAGACAAACTGTTTTTCTTTTGATTTCTACTCTGAAAGCTGAACTGTTGGGTTCTACTGCCACCTAGTGGGTAAAAGAGCAAATCATTAGAATAAAGAAGAGCTGGTTAAATTGTTGAGTACATTGATGTTACTGTGGTAAACATAATCACTTCTTCCTAAAATGCGTTTATGATTCAGTCCAACATAATAAACTTTCTCTCAGGGGTTAAAACAAAAGTATTTCTTTCAGTGGTGTAACGTCCCGGTTGAAAAGGTCTCTCAAACTGATGGTTCATAATCCTTTTTTATTGAATAGCCTTGCTTGTGAACACACCGTAAAAATTTTTTTACCTCATCAATTTACCATGAATCCTTTTTAACCTTGAATTATTACAACCTTTTTAATCTGGACAATTCTTACCTTTAGTGCTATCACCATCTTTTGCCATGGATATTTATTAAACCCTTTAGTATTTTTATAATGTGTGTACCATAAAATAAAATGCATAATGTAACCATCTGTGATTTCACATAGCATATAATTTGTGTCGCTGAATAAGCGTGGCAAACTTAACAGACACCATTAGCCCCGTCTAGTGGACGAAAATGTAACTACAACAAAACATAAAGCAACATGTAAGCTTCCTGAAATATGACTAAATATGCTTAAAAAAAAAAACACTGATAAGAACTTTGTTCCGTCATCAACCAGGTTCTAAGGACCTTTTGCAAATTTAAATTACTCTGTAGCAATATAACTTTTTTCTGTTTTTAACTTTAGAACACAGCTTCTCTCTGCACACCGGTGTTTCGCTTCACTGCTGTACACATTGCGACAATCTATTCACATCACTTTCCTGCTCTGGGCCTTTCATAATAAAAGCATTGGCTGTATTACCGCTGGAGCAAAATAAACATTTTTACGACACAGAAATATTTATAATGACATTTACAGTTTTCTTTTACAGTACATCAATAACTATGTAATAACATAACAAGTTACACTGTATTATTAGGTAACTTTTTATGGATAATTCTGGGAAGTGCTCTGCTTCAAATTTTAGGGAGACAAGGTAAAGTCAGACTTCTTAGATTTCAAACTGCTATTACCAGGTAACTCAGTCATTTCACCAACAGCACTAAACTAATCTAATATTTTCTAGTAAAATGCAATTTATTACTTGGCTTATATGAGAAAACTAAACCTAGAATACAGAGAGCCAATCCTCTTAAACGTATAGTGGAGGATGTTAGTTTTCCGGTTGGATCCTCAAAATAAATGGTCCTCCTAACTGTCAATCATTCTGGTGATATGTTTACGTAAGGCCATCCTACGCGCTCGTCACCATTTTCACCTACCGGCGCAGAGTCTCACATAGTGGGAAAATTGCCAATCTTAAGAAAAGTAAGCTTGTATGAACAGCGACTTCTCAAACAGAATGATGAAAAAGGGGTCCCTATGTCCTCCAGCAGTCTAAGCCTATAGCAGCAGAACTATAGAGATAGCTCAGGATAACCTGAGCCACTCTAACTAGAAGTTTTATCAAAACGGAAAGTTTTAAGCCTAGCCTTAACCCTTTAAAGCCCGATCCAAGAATAAAACAAAACAGAAAATTACTTTTTTTTTTTGTTTGAAGTCCTTATTTGGCCTTTTAACAAAATATGTAAAAAGAAAGAACAAAAATACATTTTTGATATTAATAAATTATTACTATGCGATAAGTCAGGATTATTTTTGTGTAGTCTTCTGCCCTCTTTTATCAGGTTTATCTGATTATGTACAATAGAATTTTGAGCAAAGTTTTTACCATTAAATTATGCAAAAGGTGTCAGACGCAAAACATTTCAGAAACCGTATGTATCAAATATCATACATTTGGCATTATAGGGTTAAAAGTAGACAGGGTGTCTGCCTCACGGACTAAAACTGGTAGTTGGTTCCACAGGAGAGGAGCCTGAGAACTAAAAGATCTGCCTCCCATTCTACTTTTAGAAATTCTAGGAACAACTAGTAAACCTGCAGATTGAGAGCGAAGTGGTCTATTAGGAACATACTGTTTACTTTGTTAGCCATTGGTAGGTGGTGGCCAATAATAGAAACTGTTATACGGTAACCCACGTCTCCATTGATGCATAATGACGTACAATTGTAATAATTACATAAAATTACTTTGAAATTATATATCTTAATTTTGAGGTAATTACCAAATAGTTTTTCTTGTTACCAAGTTATATAGTGTGACTTATTATGTAAAAGAAAGCGTTACCTTTCTCTCTGAAGGAGCTGGTGACTGTTTGGTCGTCATCCTTTGCTTTTCGTCTGTCCTGTTTATAGGTACGCTCTGTCCTGTGACGGCGTACGACAGAAACGGTGTTCGCGTCCTGCTCCATTTTGCCTCCGACTGCCCGCCTAGCAGGCCTGACGTGCTGGTGATGGTGACCTCAATGCTCAACACAGCCCCGCAGCCCGTCAGGAACATTGTTCTCCAGGCTGCTGTGCCCAGGGTAACGCCTCACATCTCTTATTTTGAAGCTGGAATAAAGCTTACTTTGTGCTCCTGGATTACTTTTTTTTCAATCATGTCTGTAGACGATGAAGGTGAAGCTGCAGCCGCCCTCTGGGACAGACCTGGCTCCTTTCAATCCAATTCTCCCCCCTGCTGCCATCTCTCAGGTCGTGCTGCTGGCAAATCCTCTGAAGGTAGACCTCTACTTCAAGCTGTTATTTTAAGTCTTGCATGTGATTACCTCAGTATTGCACCTCACCTATCCCGTTATTTTCCCTTCCTCCATTTTTTCATGTTCAAATCTATGCTGCAGGATTTAAGTAGTACTATTGCTGCTCCAGCATGCTTCTGTCTTTCTTTCTTCTGCAGGCCAGTTAGTTCTACGTCAGCCTGAACACCTAAATTTTGGCCAATCATATATCAAAGGTCATCTGTCAATCAAATGTTTTCGGTCATAGCATCTTGATTCATGTGTCGCAGCTAATATACGCAACGGTTGAAATCAGAATCCTTTCCTTTCCCATTGAGTTGCGTCCCAGTGTTCACGGGGATGGACGTCTGTGTCTTCGGCAGGCGTAGAGCTAACAGAACTGGCAGCGTTGCGAGGCAAGGGCTCAAACATGTACGGCTGGAAGCCTTCTACACCAAACCAAGCTTCTGCCGCCCTGGCGTCCTCTTCCACAACATCTTCGTCCCCGCTTTCCTCCTCTAAATAAAAAATGGATGACGGAGGAGACTCATCCATGACCTCCGACACTAAACTCTCCTCCTCTTGCATGTTTCCGCTGTCCATAGCGTTCCTTGACAGCGTCGTTTCTAAGTCACCAATTTAGTGCTACTTGGTCCCAATGGAATTTCCCATTGGGAACCTGCTAGCAATAAGTTGCTAACTGGTTAGCAAGATGCTTCCGACAAACCGGCTAAAACCAAACTTGCTTCTGAACCTTCCGCCACAACAGTCCCGCCCCCTTGATGAACAACGAATCACATTCACTTTATTCACTCGTGTAAAGTCTGGCACCACTCGGGAGAATTCGACTTTAAAGGTTTAATTCTGACACCCAAAGACATCAAGTGACTGAATTATTCGTGAAAAGCTTTGAGCCAGTGAAATTAAAATAACAAAAAATTTAAAACCAAACGTTTGAATCAGTATATCAGCACAATTTTATGCCCTCTATTGTTTTTGAAGGTAATTTAAACATATTGCGATATATATCATGTAGCGCGATATAGCCCAGATATAGCGTGATATTAGATTTTCTTCATATTGCCAAACTCTACTTCTGGAGACATCGCTGGGAATTTTTTTTTTTTAATGAAGCTAAAATGGGGCATTCTGGGACTATCTGAGACTTTTGTGGTCACCCTAAAAGTAAAATGTTAGTCCACTTCGAAATGGCTGTGAAGAAAAAGGAACATCCCCCTCCCGATATGAAATGCACAAATTAAGCCATTAATCAAAAATCAATTGCCTCGTCCTTGACTGGTCCTTGACTGGTCCTTGGCTGGTCCTTGGCAGGTCCTCTACAATTCCTTAATAAACATCAATCTTTGTACTAAAATTTTCTTTCTGTCTTGATTTGTGGACATTAAGAGCTAAAGAGAAGCGCCATCTGCTGGTCAGACCCTGTAATTCGTTGGAAGGGTGGAGTCAGATAAAAGATATGCAGGAGGGGGTCACTCCTCCTACCGTGTAAATTAATCTAACAATGTCTGCCTTTTTTCTACTTTTCTGTCTTTCAGGAAAAAGTTCGGATGAGATTCAAACTGATGTTTACGTTGGGAGAGCAGCCGTTCACAGAAGTGGGGGAGGTGAACGACTTTCCGCCTGCTGATAGATGGGGGGCTCTATAAGTGCTGTACGTCAGCTCATCGCAAACACCGCAAGCTTAAAAACCGTTTTATTGTATATAGAAGGTTGGATTAAAAACTTGAATAAACCAGGAGCAGGCTGAGATGCAGAAGGCATGAAGTGTGACTGGTGGTTAGAAGCCAGTGAGACTCCAATATTAGTCCATAATGGTGTTAAAGTCATTTTATCTTAATTTAAATCCTACATTTCTACAGAAGAGGATTAGGGCCACTGGAAAAATAAAAAAAAAGTTAATTGATTTTTAAAATTTTAAAAGTTTAAATAAAATAATGACTTTTTTTCTCAGAATTCTGACTTTTCACCACTGATGCTCTTTCATTAATGGAAGAACAGAACGTGATTAAAAGAAGAGAGTGAGTTTAGTCACTAAAACAGACATGGCTACGGCTTGATGCTAACATGTTTGTTAGCTGGCAGAATTCTAAGATCAAAGTCAGAATTCTAAGATTAAAATCTGAATTCCGAGATTAAAGTCAGAGTTCTAAGATTCAACTCAGAATTCTAAGATTAAAGTCAGAATTCTAAGATTAAAGTCTGAATTCTGAGATTAAAATCTGAATTGTGAGATTAAAATCTGAATTGTGAGATTAAAATCTGAAATGTGAGATTAAAGTCAGAATTCCAAGATTAAAGTCAGAATTCCGAGATTAAAGTCAGAATTCCGAGATTAAAGTCAGAATTCCGAGATTAAAGTCAGAGTTCTAAGATTAAACTCAGAATTCTAAGATTAAAGTCTGAATTCTGAGATTAAAATCTGAATTGTGAGATTAAAATCTGAATTGTAAGATTAAAATCTGAATTGTGAGATTAAAATCTGAAATGTGAGATTAAAGTCAGAATTCTAAGATTAAAGTCAGAATTCCAAGATTAAAGTCAGAATTCCAAGATTAAAGTCAGAATTCCGAGATTAAAGTCAGAATTCCGAGATTAAAGTCGGAATTCCGAGATTAAAGTCGGAATTCCGAGATTAAAGTCGGAATTCCGAGATTAAAGTCGGAATTCCGAGATTAAAGTCGGAATTCTGACTTTTATCCCATTGTAAACTGAAATAATGAAAAAAAAAAATCAGTTACCTTTTTATTTTTTTCAGTGGCCCTAATCCTCTTCTGTACGTTTCCTCTTGTTGAGGAATGCTGAATAAACCGAGATGAAGAACAGACTAAAACTCCTCATCGTTCCAATGTGATCCTCATGTTTTGTCTGGTAGCATTTTGATGAAAAAAGACTTAATTTAATTAATGGATTTAACTGAGGTTTGACGCTTAGTGTTTTACACCAAGCTCTGCTTGTATCTGACACTAAATTATTTGTCTCTTTACTTAATTGATGAAACTTTCAAATGGAAAAATTGCATCTGGTAATTTTCTGTGAGATGTAACCTGAACAAACAAATTATTCTTCATAATCCTTTGAAATCCTCTAAAGAGTAATTTTCATGTGAATGTGCTTTACTGGAGGCATCCATGTTTGTCAAAGAACACTACTGCCACCTACTGGTTAGTGACATTGTCACGGTGCGGTATCGGCTGTTGATCAAGTCCCAGTGCTGTATCTGGTGTTTGTCACAACGCGCTATTATCCAAGTCATCTTGAAAACATTCTTCTTCCAAATGTTGGCTACATATTACGGGTTTTTTCTCTGGCCAGAAGTTCGATGGCAAATCCTCCCTCTTCAAGTTGGCGATCCAACGACCAACCCGTCCATGGAGGATCAGGAATCAGAAAGGTGGAATAACTCTTTTTTTTCACTTTTCCCCGATGTATTCCAGCATCCAGCTGCCATGCACGTGGGCATTGTCAGTTTCACTATAGCTCTGGTGAATTTCAATGGTGAAGTCCTCTGGAAATCTTCAATAATTGTTGTTGATTGCAGATGTGTCTAGTAGTTCCCATTGATTTAGCTTGGAAAGCGGGGAGAATGGCGCTAGGCTTACCGCACCGTGACGTCACTGCTGGAAGATGGCAGGAGGGAGGGGCTACTATATGTTTGCCGCTCCCAGACTTTATTTTTTTACTGATTAAATTCATTAAATCACCTCAAACGTATTAGTTTTAGGTATAAATAATGATCCATTGATTATTCCTTGCTGACCGGACTTTTCCTTTAACAGCGAAGGAGGATCTGCTTAGAGGAGATGAGTTGCTGCTGACGGTCAAACTGTTTAAAATCAGAAACACGGCATTTATATCGTATGTTTCCTTCCGCCGCTGATGTTAAATGATGCTGAAACTCAGCTGAAGGGTCAGATGAGTGTAAATGACTTGTGTTGTGTGGGAGGAGCTTCATGTTTTAAATTAGAAATGTTATCTCTATTATTTATGTCTTCAAATAAAAGAAATAGTATGGGGGGGGGATTTAAAACATTAAAGTCTGTCAGTGGTACTTCTTTACATATTTCTTTTGAAAGTATTTATTTGGGATTGTTGAATTGTCTTTGCATATTTTTGAAAAGCTTTTTCTGTGCATGGGACCAATAAAAGTGATGGATCTATTTGTATTAAACGCTTCGCCTGATTTGCCTTTTTCCCCCAGCAATGTTGAAGTTTATAAACTGAGTCAGAGCAAAAAGAAGAGAAGGATCCTCTGTCCATTTCTCTATTTAGCCGTCCGTCCACCTGTTCACCTGTTTAATCCCAACAGCGAGGGAGAGAGAGACAGACATCCATTTAGTGAAAGCTGAGGTTAAATATCAGGTTTAACCCTTTATAGGGCAAGTTAGTGTTTTTGTTCACTTCCCTCAGTGTCTAGAAGCACAAGATCTATATGCAGCCATTCAGCAAAGATGCTGCTACGTGGCTGAACATCTGATTTTGGCATTTCACCTATAAGATGAGCCTTTGAATGATAGATCACCTACTAGATATTAAGCTGAGAAAAATTTTAACAAGTTAAGAAAAAAAGTTAAAAAGCTAATTGAAAAGTTAAAAAGTAAAGTTAAAAAGTTTATAAGCCTAGTTAACAATTATTTTAGGTTTATAAACTATAAAATGTAAGTGCCAGTATCAGCATAAAAGCGGTGATAGAATGCAAAACCTGGCTTAGGATCCCACCAAACTAAATATTTAGATTGTTAAATATTTGATATTTAGATTGTTAAATAAATATTTAACTACATATATATATATATATATATATATATATATATATATATATATATATATATATATATATGTTTAGTTGATTTAGACAAAGATCTTGTGCAGTGCTGCGGCATCCTTCTTCTGTTCTGCTTAAACCAGTAGATCAGAGCAGCAGGTCGACCTCCCCAAGATGGCGCCCGTAATTCCTGTGCCGCGACAATGCAGAGTCTACTCTTATACATATATGTCTATAGACTTCTACTGCCTGTTGAATGAAGCGTGCAGTGTTTGGCGCCCCATACAGCGCATGCGCAGAAGACCAGGCTCACGGCTAGCTTAGGTAGCATTAGCAGTGGTAGTAGTAACAGAAGAAACAACTACGATGGCGGACGAGAAACCCAAGGTGGGGAGCGGTTTGTAATAATTTACTCTCCATAATTCACACAAGATACTGGGTTTGTACGTAACCAGCCGCATTTAAACTAAAAATAAAAACAAAAAAAGCTAGCTTATTATGCTACTTTTAGCCGTTGCGGCTAAAGTTAGCATAATAAGCTAACGGCTCCGAGTCTATAGAATCAAATGAATATATTTGTTTTGGAGCAACTGTTAACAGCGGGTCCCCTTTAAGAAGTGTTTTACTTGATTGTTGCTCGAATGAAGAGTTTAAATCAGGTTCAGGATCAAAGGCGAGAGAACCGGCCTGCATTGTAAAACTGCAGCTAACATGACCGGCTAGGACAAAAAGCTAATGACTGGAGCGCATGTTTGATTCTGTGACTTGAACCCCAATTTTCTTTCTTTACAGTAAAATATGACAGGTTTAGATTGACCCCCACCCTGGTGATTGAGCCCCCACAGTTAAAGCTAGATGGTTTAGCTCTTTAATCTCCCCCTTACTGCTGGTTTCCATTGATGGTAAAATGCTCTAGTGTTTAAAGTTTGGTGACTAGATTTCTGCAATCTAATCTGGGGACATTTCCAGCTCGTAGATAAAGAACACAAATAAATTTCATGAAAATTAAAATAGGAAACTTGGACAACGATGCTTTCATCCATTTGTAAAATCCAGGAATGCACCTCTTCTATTTCCTAAGATTAAAATCGTAGGGAACTCCTAATAAATGTCAAATCATTCTGGCTTAAACATGTATATAAATGTACTTTTTGTTAGACCATATTGACCCAAATGTTAGAAAATTTTAAAAAACCCTGTCCTAAAATCAGTGTGTTTTTTCTTCATTATCTCATGCAGGCCAGTGAGTTATACGTCAGCCTGAACACCTAAATTTGGCCGATCACGTATCAGCGGTCAATCACATTCTTTCCATCAGACATGGGCAATGTGGAGTCAACAAGTCATCTCCATGTCATGTATTTAATCTACCCAGCAAATTAATCAGGTGAGTCCAATCTGCACAGGTTAATTCACGGTGAAGATTGGACTCACCTGCTTCAGCGGCTGGGGAGAACAAATACATGACATGGAGATGACTTGTTGACTCCACATTGCCCATGTCTGCTTTCCATCATAGCATCTTGATTGATATGTCACAGCTAATATACGCAACGGTTGAAATCAGAATCAGAATCTAACGACGAACGAGTCCCCCCCTTTGGAATGGGGGCCATACCTGTCTATGTCTCTGAAAGGGGGGTCGTTAAAGGGGATTGTTGGCCTGGCTGAATAGGTGAAGTCTTCTGTTCTCCTGTAAAGGGGTTGGAGCTGCGATGATGGTGGGAAGGAATCAACTCTATTACTGCATTGTAGGTTTTTAAAAGCTGAAATCTGAGTCACCCCCTCTGTTTATGGTTGTTTTTTTGTTTCCTAGCATTGATTCCTCCGTTTCTATTTGCATATTTTCGAAACAAAAACCAGACTTTGTTGGGCTGCTGGATAAATCCTGGAACTCAACGCTATTTCTGACATTTTATATGGAAAAAGCTTCCTTGATGGGAAGAGAAACGTTTTCAAACTATGAAACAAACTCCAGTGGATTATTATTTTATTTTATTTTTTTTGGACAACTATGACCTGGATGAATCTTCACCGGCACAATCAGCCCAATTCAAATCAAATAAACCGATTAACACGCTCACCATAACACAAGGCAGCTGCAAAGTGGTGCGGTGTGCTCCTTATCTTTACGTCAACAGCTGCCAATCAGCTAGCTAACAGCTGTTTCTGTGCGCTCTTTCTACCGTAATAACAGTCTACACACAACATTGTCCCCTTCATTCATAAAACGTCCCCAGAGATATGGGACATCTGGTCACCGTAGTTTAAAGGTTTTGGCTTGTTGCACCACAAAGTGACTTGTAGGTTTTGAAACGGTGCTTTGCTCTTTGTTAATTTGATTTCTTTTTTTTCCCCCAGGAAGGAGTTAAGACTGAGAATAACGAGCACATCAACCTAAAGGTGGCCGGGCAGGATGGTTCAGTAGTGCAGTTCAAGATCAAAAGGCACACTCCTCTCAGCAAGCTGATGAAAGCTTACTGCGAACGGCAGGTGAGACAACAGACTCTTTGACTCTGAGTACAGAAAGCTGCATCCACACCACAGGGATCTGCACAGATCTGGCTCCTGTGGAAATATGAAGGGACCAGGTTCTCGTAGGTGGTGATGAGTCCAGCAACACCGACGCGTCGAGTCCACAGAGCAAAACACTATCAGTGTGCGTGTCATTTCAAGGAAGTCATGTGACTGATACAGGAGGTGTTTCTAACTGAATGACTCCCTAAAGCTGGGGTGGAAACTTCCAGTTCCCGGGGGCCGGTACCCTGCAACTTTTAGATGTGCCTTTGGTTCAACACACCTGAATCAAATAATTATATGATTGAGAGGATTCTGGAGGACCTGACTGCATGCTGAGGAGGAAACTCAGCCACTGGATTCAGGCGTGTTGGACCAAGGAAGAATCTGAAGTTGCAGGATACTGGCCCCCAAGAAGTTGAATTGCCGACCCCTCCACTAAACTGTGCTTAAAGGAAAAGTCTGGTCAGCAAGGAATAATCAACGGGTTGTTATTTATACCTAAAACTAATACGTTCATTGTGATTTCATGAAATTAGGGTTAATCCTTTAAAAAACATTCAATAATTGATTGTCCCAATCACTGAGTCTGGGAGCGGCCATTTTTGCCCAAATATAGTAGCCCCTCCCTCCTGCCATCTTCCAGCAGTGACGTCACGGCGCGGTAAGCCTAGCGCCATTCTCCCCGCTTTCCAAGCTAAATCAATGGGAACTACTAGACACATCTGCAATCAACAACAATTATTGAAGATTTCCAGAGGACTTCACCATTGAAATTCACCAGAGCTATAGTGAAACTGATCCTGATCCTCCACGGACGGGTTGGTCGTTGGATCGCCAACTTGAAGAGGGAGGATTTGACATCGAACTTCTGGCCAGAGAAAAAACCCGTAATATGTAGCCAACATTTGGAAGAAGAATGTTTTCAAGATGACTTGGATAATAGCGCGTTGTGACAAACACCAGATACAGCACTGGGACTTGATCAACAGCCGATACCGCACCGTGACAATGTCACTAACCAGTAGGTGGCAGTAGTGTTCTTTGACAAACATGGATGCCTCCAGTAAAGCACATTCACATGAAAATTACTCTGAATTAAAAACACTGATCATTTATTGAACAGGATGGAATCATTTCACATTTAAAGAACTTTCAGAAGTTTGAATTCTGAATATGAGCGACTTTTCCTTTTAGAATCGTTTCTGATGCATGTAGTTAAAAAAGTCTCATCTTTTGCAGTTTATCATGAAAATGATCAATAATTTTGGAGCAGCCTAAAAGGAATAGGAAAGTTTCAGCCGTTTTAATTTTCTCATTGTGTCATCCTTTTCCTGTTATCACTCAACTTATCTGAATTAAAGTTCATTTCAAATTGACTCTTAGTTTATTTACTGTTTTTACTGTAAAAATATGATTTAAATTCTTAGTCCACCAGCATCCTCATTCACATTTTCCCCTAAATTTTCTCGTTTTAATATATATTTAATATTATTTATTGAGTGCACCTAAAATATCCCAGGATATTTTAAATTTAAACACAGGTATCACACAATACAATATAACCTCCAATAACTTCAAATATATAATTTTTCTAGGTCATCAAAACACTTCACTTTAGTCTGTAAGCTGCCTGTAGTGTCTTTAAATGTCCAGCAGGTGTCAGTATTCAGTGAGAAAGTATCCATCGCAGCGTCAATACAGTTTGGCAATGTGTTGAATCCCTTCAAGATGCCTCAATCAGTAATACCTGCGACACCCTGCGATTACATAAAGCGATTACTCACCCAGCTGACACAAGGCCTGGGCAGAAAATAGATTCAATTAATTCATTGAGTTTTGTTGTTTCCAGTTAAATGAAGGTTTAAAACACCTGATGTTGGTTCTGTCTCCTCAGGGTCTGTCAATGAGGCAAATTAGATTTCGATTTGACGGTCAGCCGATTAATGAGACCGACACACCTTCACAGGTAAGCTGATAAACGTTGATGTCACGTCTTTTCTTTCTTTAACTGTTTAAGTTATTTCAGGCCTCTGTCACACCTTGCCCACTTATACAGCGTCTGCCTGACGTCCCAGAATCTCCTAAAACGCTGCCGTACGCTGAACTTCTATGAGTTCTATGAACTCTATGATTTTCCAATCTAGGGCGTAAACATAGATTATTCATAACAAGTCCAGAAGTTCTGTCTAACGACAGCCTAACTTATACATAACGCACAGCAGCGTAATGCCCATTAAAACCAGCTGATTGCATTGACTCATTGACTCTTCAGCAATCCCTCACACTAAGCATGCTTGTAGCAACAGTGGGAGGAAAAACTATATATATATATATATATATATATATATATATATATATATATATATATATGTGTGTGTGTATATGAAATGATTAAAAAAAGCATAGTTAAGGAGGAGTTTAGGACAAATCCCCTTAGTTAGATAAGTTCAACATTCACTACCATTTGACAGTCTTGACAATGACAATAAATAAATAAAAATTAACATAGAATTAATAAAAAACAAAGGGGTAGGGTGACCAGACGCCCTCTTTTTCCCCAACATGTCCTACTTTTCATACCTAAAAAAAAAATGTCCAGGTAGAATTTCAAAATCGTCCGGGATTTTGGTCGACTGCAGTGCAGCAGAACCGAGCCGTCAGCTCCGGGCTGGTCAGGGAACAGAGCGACCGAACCCGACACCAGCGGCCCCATGCTTTCCCCTGGCTGTCCAGTCAGTAGCTGCGCATAAAACTTTGCAGGGATCTTCAGATGGACTAAAATAATCAATGCCTGTCGAGTCTTCAGATCCTTCGGAAGACTGTGAAAATGTTCTCCTTTCTTCTTGCAGCCTGGAACGCTGCATTTCCTCCCGTGGTTCTTTTTCAATAGAGAAACTTCCTGCTTTGTAATTCTTGTAGAATTAAACCCAACTGTAGGCTGAACAGCTAAACTGCTGTCTTCCATCGACCTCTATTCATGTTCCTGGGCCGTGAACCAGTGGGCTGGTCTCTGTTAATTTCAGGGCGAGATAAAAGTCCAGGCCAGAACCAAATAAGTCAACATCCCCAAGTTGACGTCAACTCTGTGCTTCATTTGGATTCACCCGTTTTATGGTGGAAGTTTAGAATAGTGGGATTTGCTGAGAAAGGAGGTGTTGATGGGATTTGATCTTCTCTGTACGTCTATTTCACCCACTGAACTATCGTTATTCATCTATGACAATAGAAACTGTTTTGCATCTATGACCCTTTAATGGATTGCGACTAAAACTGAGTGCCTCTGTGATTTGAAAATTGCATTTTTCTAAATTAAGATTATATGGAAAATAATGTGCATTGATGAACCTATGGAGTCAGAAAGGGATCAAAATGTTTGTAAACTTATAAAAAAAGCAAGCATAAAAAATAGAAATTGAATCTAAATTCTTTATCTCAGCTTGGAAAAAAAACTCATAATTCAGTTTAGTTTTTTAATCACACCTTTTCCTCTTTATTTTTTATATTTTCAGATTCAAATCCTTTTTTTTTTTTTCAAATTTCTTTTTCAGTTTCAGGTTTTTTTTTGTTTTGTTTTTTTTTTTGCTCTTTCATATCATTTTTGTTTTTTTAGATTCAGATTTTGACCCCAGCCTGATGGGAGTGGGCGGGGAAACATGATTGACAGCTTGCAGCACTGGAGATATGTCCTGTTCCATGTTGCATTCATGGACTGTGGGAACTCCCAACTACTTGGTGAACACATCCTCTGCAGCATTTATTTGCCTTTTCGGCAAAATCCCGTCAAAAATATTACAATAAAGACTTTTACACTAAAACTGTTACTAATCCGCATTCCAGGATGCGTTAATATATATAAAAATAAAAAGCCATTGTATAAACCACAAAAGTTTCCCACGACCATGAAGTAAATTCTGTCTGAAACTGAAAGAAAAGGATTTGAATCTGAAAATGTAAAAGTCTGAAATTGCAATAAATAAAAAAAAGTGCAATTAATATAGTAAACAGAATTTAGATTAAATTTTGATTTTTTTTTATGTTTACTTTTTTAATTTCTCACATTATAAGGTAAAAATATCAACTTCTATTTTTTCTGTGTCAAGTTTTATTTTTTTCATTTACAACTAAGACTTAGAATTTAACAAAAATTTTGACCTCTTTCTGACTCCATATAAACCCCCCCCCCCCCCCCCCCCTTTAAATTTACTGCAGTCGTTTTTGTTTTTTGTTGTTTTTTCAAAGGTTGCCTCTATTTGTTCGTATCCTAAAACAAAATGTATTTCCTGAGTGGTCTTTTGTTCACCTTATCTAAACCTGCCTCTACATTAATACTTTTAAAGTAGTGCTACATTAATAAATGCATTTGTAGACTTTTTTTTATCTAAAAATGTTCCATTTAACACACAGATTGCACTGATGAAATGTTTCTCTTGCAGCTAGAAATGGAAGATGAAGATACGATTGATGTGTTCCAACAGCAAACAGGAGGCTGGACTCTTTAAAGACTGTTTCCTGTGGACATCCCTACCTCCCGTTTGTTCCTTTGTCACACCCAGTCTTCATATGCTCATCACCAGTGTTTATATCATCCGTGGGAAACTTGTATGAAACGCCGAAAGGCAGCAGGGAGAGTTGACATAGACCTGCATCACATCCACCATAAGTTGGCATGTCTGAACCGTGAAGTGGAGGTATTAAAAGCTTCATGAGTTGGTTTTATTTTCTTCTTTCCAAGAGCCAGAAAAATAAAATAAAAATACTGTTGTTTTTTTTAATATGTTTGGTTTTTTGGGTATATTTTTTTCACACACGTCTGGATGAACCTCTCCAGTTTCACATCACTCCCGTCCTCTCCACCCTGCACTGGCTCCCCCTCCGTTTTCGGTTTGATTTAAATTTTAATACTTGTTTTTAAAGCCCTTCTTGGCTTCGCTCCTTTAAACTTAAAGGAATAGTACACCCAAAACATGATTAGCCTTCATTTTCTACTCACCCCCATGCTGAACAACACTCTGGAGTACTTTTTTGATATCTCAAATGCATCTGGAGATCTGGGAGGCTTCTTGCTGTCTGCTGACATTCAAATAATGGAGGTCTATGGCGCCCGAGGCAGAAAGGTCCATAAAAGTCCACAAAAAACGTGTCAATATTCCTCCATACTGCTCGTCCAATGTATTCCAAGTGTCCTGAGTGGGTAGCGTCCATAATTTACTCGAAACAAAGTCATTTAGAATGTTTTTAGAGCATAAACAGTAGTGCATAGGATTTCCTGAAAGCGCGATCCCGACGCTACAGAAGCCGGCAGACCAAACCAGCGCATTCAGCTCGGCAAAGAACTCATGCTCTTCCTCAACACTGAAGTCCTCAGACATTTTTCTTTCGTTGTTTCTTTCTTTGCACAGGTAAACAGCACATTTCTTCTTCTACGCTTGCATTATCGGCAGAGCAGACGCTGAATGCGCACTTTTATCTGGTTTGGTCTGCCGGCTTCCGTAGCGTCGTGATCGCGCAGGTGCGCGCTTTCAGGAAATCCTATACACTACTGTTTATGCTCTAAAAACATTCTAAATGACTTTGTTTCCAGTAAATTATGGACGCTACCCACTCAGGACACTTGGAATACATTGGACGAGCAGTATGGAGGAATATTGACACGTTTTTTGTGGACTTTTATGGACCTTTCTGCCTCGGGCGCCATAGACCTCCATTATTTGAATGTCAGCAGACAGCAAGAAGCCTCCCAGATCTCCAGATGCATTTGAGATATCAAAAAAGTACTCCAGAGTGTTGTTCAGCATGGGGGTGAGTAGAAAATGAAGGCTAATCATGTTTTGGGTGTACTATTACTTTAACTCAGATTTTTAATGCAGGTTACCCCAGCAGAGCAAATGGTTCTGGACGTGCCCAGATCCCAGTATAAACAGTGGGACGATCGTTCCTTTATATTTACCGCACCTAAACTGTGGAAGGGCCTGGCCCTCGGTCTGCAGGTTCTCACAGATCTGCCCAAGTCCAGATTAGAGACTGATTTTACAAACGGGCTTTTTAATACTTCAGCCGGGCATACGCTGTACGATTTAATTTTTTTACCCTTTTCTGTAGTGTTGTACCGATACCAGTATTGGGTGGATCCCTGATCCAGCACTAAAAGGCTGGTATCGGTACCATCAAACAGGGCACTGATACCATTTTGTCACCCATTCCAGGTAGGCAATAAAAAGTTCTACTGGTTTCACTTTTTTTTTGTCTTTTTCCTGCTTCACAAAGGTAGGCAGCAGCTTAACCAAGCCATTATGGTGAATATTTTACATCCAAGTAGTCTGCAGTTCTTCATATATACACACATTAATTTCAAACAGATGGTATCGTCCGATACCGCACAGCCACGTATCGGTATCTAAGCCAAAAAATGGCATCGGAGCAACACTACTTTTCAGGCTGATTCTCCAGTTGTGAGATGATTTTCTCAATCGGGCAGTTTCTGCTCCCTTGTGTTGTGTACAGGGGGGTAACGAGGGGCGATCAGCCTCCCCATCAGGAATCGTAAGGTCGGGAGAAAATCAAACGTTTGAAATTCAGCTGGGCTGTGGTCGTTGAAGCAGAGCTATGAGTGAATTTTCCAGAACCTTGAGCACTGTGCATGTTCAAACAACGGAGTTGTTCTGAATAGACGATTCCGGATAGCTCCATCTCATTGCGGAGTTAAGTCCAAAGTGGGTTTTTAGACACACAGTGTGAGAACAAACATCATGAGCTGTGAACGTTTAAACCCTACCGTTTTGCTGTGCAGAGCCGTATGATGAAACCACAGGGTTTCCGCAAGTGAGCTGCATGCAACGATTGAAAAAAATCACACTATCCCCGGCTAGGACACTGTTTTATTCTTAGGATTTTAGTTTTTTTTTTTTACAATGTCTTTAGTTTTCTGTGAAGCTCTTTGGTCTTTCTGGTGTTGCTGTAAATCGCTATACAGATAATCATTGACGTGCATCAGCAGGGATCTTCATTGGGAGGAAATATCGTCATTGAGAAACCCCGTGTTTTAATTATGCCAACATCTTTTGTTTTACAATGTGTTATTGAAATAAACTGACTTTTTTTTTTTTTTATGTTTGGTGTTCAGGTTCCCTTCTGACTCGTGGTGCCTTGCAGGAAGTATTCAAACCCTTAAAACTTCCTCCCATTCAGTTATGACCATTCATGTATCAAGTGCAAAACAAAAGTGGAGGAAACGCATGTTTTTTTTTTTTTTTTTTTACAGATGATGGATTTTCTTTTCTGCATCTTTTTAAGCAGATTCTTTTAATTGAATTATATCCTAAATAAAGTGCCACTTATTTCCCCAGGTAGTCGGTGTAAACAGAGTTCTGTCCATAGCTCACACATTTTAAGTAACATTGGAGAAGAATTCAGCCAGAGACGGAACAGGGGAATAAGCTGAG
This sequence comes from Cyprinodon tularosa, assembly GCF_016077235.1. Taxonomy (NCBI): domain Eukaryota; kingdom Metazoa; phylum Chordata; class Actinopteri; order Cyprinodontiformes; family Cyprinodontidae; genus Cyprinodon; species Cyprinodon tularosa. The sequence goes on along the minus strand of NW_024039488.1, from coordinate 167,786 downwards.
CGCTTTGGCAACAACAGAGACTGCGTCCGCGCTGCAGGCCTGATGCTCAATTCTGATATTTAGCACACCAAAAACAAAAATGATTATAACCAGCCCTAACTGCGCAGGAGGGACACTTAAGTTGTATGAGTGCAGTTCACATAAAAGCAGGGGTGAGGATTGGCATGGATGTTGCAATACGATACGTGTAACAATACTTGGGTCACGATAAGATATCACTATAAAGCAACATCATATACTGCAATATTTTTTCTACTATCAAAATTAAATGTATGACAACTACAGATATGGCGCTGCATCGCACAGCAAATAGGCTCCACAGCGCCACCTGCCAGAGTGGCGGTGCAGAGGTAGCCCTTTCCCCCTCAGTTTTAGGTAAAGTTTTGCTTTAGAAAAATCAGAACTAGGAACAATATATCAGGCAGCCAAAAAAAAATTCCCCCCACCCCTACATACAAGTCGCATACATTAGGAAATATGAACAACCACGCAAAAAAAAAAAAAAAAAGTGATTGTTTCTGAAAGCTGCATTGTCCAAGTTGGAAATAGCCTTTAGAAAAAGCATTTCTGGGACAGTTTCTGAATTTAATATCTTAATTCTCCTGTTCGCCCTGGTCCTTGAGATCTACTGTCTTGTGATGATGTGTAGAAATAATAACAATATATACGATCGTGCACATGCAATATTATAATTATAATATATACCATCATGCACATAGAATACTAGAATAGAATTTCCTCATTTGAATCCTGAGATTTTATGAGTTTTATTTTGAAGTCTCAGCCGGAAGTCGGACGCGGTTCTCGGGCTGGACTTCCGGCTCGGATTGCAGGCAGGTGGATGCTGATCCTTCGCGAACGCTAGCCTGTTCAGGCGATGATGAGGTGGTGAAGCATTGTTTAAATAAGTGCAGTTTAGTGACTCCTGACAGGTTTATCTTTAGCGCGCGGCGTCTTTGTGCAGAAATGACGACAACAACGAACTATCAGGGGATGGAGCCCGGATCTAAAAGCAGCTCCAGGTAAATAAAAGGCTTATTTCAGCCCGATGTGGAGCCTTTAGCCCCAACCGGTCAGCATCCTGACCACCATGGGACTATTGCTAACGGATAGATTCAAACACATTTTCCAAAGGCTCGATTAAATGTTTAGATAACCGAATAAAAAGCTTCCAGATGCAGAGAAATAACTGCTTTCGGTGTAGGGTGTAGGTTTTTTTTTCTATAGTTAGCTTGTTAGCAGGCATGGACCAGCCCTTTTTATAAAAAGGTACTAAGCTAGCTGCTCGGGGATCATATATAAAGGCCTCGTGTCTTTTCTACAGTCTGCAGCTCATTTCCCAGCCGTGGCTTGTCGTGTTTACAGTCTGAAAAGCGTTTCACACACGATAGAGAGCTCCATTAGGGTGGGGTCTGGGCTCATTTCAGATCGGTTGTCAAGACAACAGCTGATGTGGAGTGAGGTGGCCAGCACGCTGCCTGATCAGAAGCAGGGCCACAGGATAGCAGGCCACGCCTGGTGCTCAGGTCCAGCCCTGTGGGGATTTTATCTGACATGAAAGGTTTGAATTAATCTGGATCCTCACTAATCCCCTGAAATAGAGATGAAAGTCGGAGGGAAATCATGTTTAAATGTCAAATCATTCTGTCTTAAACATGTATATAACTGTACTCTTTATCAAACCATATTGTTCTAACATTTAGAAAATTTCTATAAAAAAAAACAATCCTGTCTTAAATCTGTTTTTTTCTCGTTATCTTCTGCAGGCCAGTTAGTTGTACATCAGCCTGAACACCTAAATTCGGCCAATCATATATCAACGGTCATCTGTCAATCTAATGTTTTCGGTCATAGCATCTTGATTCATGTGTCGCAGCTAATATACGCAACGGTTGAAATCAGAATCCTTTCCTTTCCCATTGAGTTGCGTCCCAGTGTTCACGGGGATGGACGTCTGTGTCTTCGGCAGGCGTAGAGCTAACAGAACTGGCAGCGTTGCGAGGCAAGGGCTCAAACATGTACGGCTGGAAGCCTTCTACACCAAACCAAGCTTCTGCCGCCCTGGCGTCCTCTTCCACAACATCTTCGTCCCCGCTTTCCTCCTCTAAATAAAAAATGGATGACGGAGGAGACTCATCCACGACCTCCGACACTAAACTCTCCTCCTCTTGCATGTTTCCTCTGTCCATAGCGTTCCTTGACAGCGTCGTTTCTAAGGCACCAATTTAGTGCTACTTGGTCCCAATGGAATTTCCCATTGGGAACCTGCTAGCACTAAGATGCTAACTGGTTAGCAAGATTCTTCCCACAAACCCGCCACAACCAAACCTGCTTACGAACCTTCTGCCATGTATTATGACATTTAGGCAGGATTGGGATGGTCGGCAATAAAGATGCACACAAAAAAAATTTCTGCTAGTGGCAGCTCACTGGTTTTGGTGGTCATGCTGGTTTCTGATCCATCTTTAATACTAAAGCAGAGTGTACACTGTAAGGCAAGGCAAGGCAAATTTATTTGTGTAGCACAATTCAGTACAAAGACAATGCAAAGTGCTTTACATGATTAAAATACAGGAAGATAAAACAGAATCAAAGCAAAGCTGTAGGATTTATTTATTTATTTTTTCCTTTTTCTGGCCAATTCTCCAGTAGTGTGACAATTTTTGGACCGGGCTGACTTTCAGCCTGATGGTCCGTGGTGTCGTGTACAGGGGGTAACGAGGGGAGATCAGCCTCTAACGACCACCTCCCCATCAGGAATCGTAAGGTCGGGAGAAAATCATAGATGTTTGAAATTCAGTCGGCCGTTGTAAGGTGGTCGTGGACAAATCTTGTGATTGAAGCAGAGCTACACTATATTGCCAAAAGTATTTGCTCACCCATCCAAATTATTGGAATCAGGTGTTCCAATCACTTCCATGGCCACAGGTGTATAAATTCAAGCACCTAGGCATGCAGACTGTTTTTACAAACATTTGTGAAAGAATGGGTCGCTCTCAGGAGCTCAGTGAATTCCAGCGTGGAACTGTGATAGGATGCCACCTGTGCAACAAATCCAGTCGTGAAATTTCCTCGCTCCTAAATATTCCACAGTCAACTGTCAGCTGTATTATTAGAAAATGGAAGTGTTTGGGAACGACAGCAACTCAGCCACGAAGTGGTAGGCCACGTAAACTGACGGATGCTATGCTGCATAGTGCGAAGAGGTCGCCAACTTTCTGCAGAGTCAATCACTACAGACCTCCAAACTTCATGTGGCCTTCAGATTAGCTCAAGAACAGTGCGCAGAGAGCTTCATGGAATGGGTTTCCATGGTCGAGCAGCTGCATCCAAGCCATACATCACCAAGTGCAATGCAAAGCGTCGGATGCGGTGGTGTAAAGCACGCCGCCACTGGACTCTAGAGCAGTGGAGACGCGTTCTCTGGAGTGACGAATCGCGCTTCTCCATCTGGCAATCTGATGGACGGGTCTGGGTTTGGCGGTTGCCAGGAGAACGGTACTTGTCTGACTGCATTGTGCCAAGTGTAAAGTTTGGTGGAGGGGGGATTATGGTGTGGGGTTGTTTTTCAGGAGCTGGGCTTGGCCCCTTAGTTCCAGTGAAAGGAACTCTGAATGCTTCAGCATACCAAGACATTTTGGACAATTCCATGCTCCCAACTTTGTGGGAACAGTTTGGAGCTGGCCCCTTCCTCTTCCAACATGACTGTGCACCAGTGCACAAAGCAAGGTCCATAAATACATGGATGACAGAGTCTGGTGTGGATGAACTTGACTGGCCTGCACAGAGTCCTGACCTCAACCCGATAGAACACCTTTGGGATGAATTAGAGCGGAGACTGAGAGCCAGGCCTTCTCGTCCAACATCAGTGTGCAACCTCACAAATGCGCTTCTGGAAGAATGGTCAAAAATTCCCATAAACACACTCCTAAACCTTGTGGACAGCCTTCCCAGAAGAGTTGAAGCTGTTCTAGCTGCAAAGGGTGGACCGACGTCATATTGAACCCTATGGATTAGGAACGGGATGTCACTTAAGCTCATATGTGAGTCAAGGCAGGTGAGCAAATACTTTTGGCAATATAGTGTACGATAACCTGACTCCGCCAGATGGATTTGCTCCGCATATCCATCTGGAAACCTTCCGTTGAAGTAATTTTGGGAAGGGGCGAAAATACTGGTTAGCTGATTGGCCTATGTTGGTGATAGACGGGCCAAATAAACCAATCAGATCAACGAAGCATATGACGTACTAACAGAGCGACGACGAAGAGGGGCCAATTGATAGATCAAACTCTTGCTGAAACCAGTCGGGAGAAGAGCAAAAACATCTTTTCCTCTGAGAAAAGCCTCCAGAGCAGTGTTTTGCTCTTCTTTCAGTGAAGAAATACTCTGTAATTCCCATAAAACTTGCTCGATAGCCACGCTAACGCTAGTTTCATCGGCTGAAGCCGCCATGTTCTTTAGACTGAACTGTCGCGTTTCTCGTTGCGTCACACCTCAACCCGCCTCAAAGCCAACGCTGATTGGACGTTCGTTTGGTGAACGGCTCCAAATTTTCTTTAACGGAGAGTCTCCAGACTGATCTGCGAGTGAAACCTTGAAAGCTCGTGAGATTAGGATGGTCTCATGAGGCTAGAGCTACGAGCCCATTTACCAGAACCTGGTGAACTGGATATGTGCAAACAACGGAGTTCTTCTTCCTCCAGATTGACAAGTCCGACGTGGTTTTTGGACGTACCCTGTGTGCAGGTAGATCGCTTCAGAGCGTCGGGTCATACGGTTTGAGCTGTTGCTGCGTGCAACCATTGAACGATCGTACCGCTTATGCCCGGCTTGAGCCAGGTCAAACTTTTCCATAAACAATCAATCCCAAGCAAATCTAAAATGAAATCAATGGTTCACAGCAAAAGCCATCATGCTCTCTGTTCACATTTATCTGTCATTTTAATACCAAAATGTTTTGTTTTGTTTGTGGTATTTGTATATTTTTAGGTCATTTCTCTAGATTTCTTAAAAAATAAAAAACCCTGAAGGAGCCAGCATTTGGTAGAACCGCTGTCTTTGATCCATTTGCAGGGTGTTGCGTCCTCCTGGTGGCGGCTCCAACATTTCACTCGGGTCGGACGAGGAGAAGCCTCCTGTCAGGAAAAACAAGATGGCCTCCAGCGTGTTTGCAGAGCCGGAAGACCCATATGCTAACCGAAGGAACAACCCTCCAGGTACGATCTGACATTCTGCTGATGCTTTTAGTGAATTATTGGAAAGGAAGTAATTTAATTGGTCACATAACACTTAAAACAACCCACTGGACTTTGTTTCCAAGTTTGAAGACGTTTCTCTTCCATCCAGGAAGATTTTTCAATTCAAAATGACAGAAATAGCGTTGAGTTTGAGGTTTTATATCCCAATCACAAAATTCCAGAACATTTCAAACCAAACAGAGACTATAGCATCCTAAGAAAAAAAACCAGACCTAATCTGAGCAGAGTGGTGTCTGCAGTTCAGTGCAGTGAGGAATGCTCTGATCTTTATGCTGGTTAAGATCCTCAGTCATCCAGGTCATAGTCATTCCGTAAAAGTTTAAAAAAACAATCCACTGGACTTTGTTTCCAAGGATAGAAGATGTTCTGTATGGAAGTAAATCTGTGTCGCTGGGATTTGAATTAAAAATGCTACTGAAATTTAAATGTTGTATGTTTGTTCTTACTGTTTCAGTGTTAAAATATATTCAGAACACATTTTTGAACTAAAAAAAATTCATTGTCATTATTTCTACACAGTTGAAATTTCATGTTATTTTCTCTTCAAGCTAAAAATTCACATTACTATTTCAAAGTGATACAATTTTCAATGCTTATTTTTCAGTTAAATTTTTCAGTGTTAAAAAAAAATCAGCATATATGACGTGACGCTTGTGGCGCTCATACTGAAGGAAAACCAGCATGACGGAGCCAGTCATGCTAGCTAACGCTAACTCAACTACAGAAAAATTAAAGTAATAAACTCACCGTTGAGTTAGCGTTAGCTAGCATGACCGGCTCCTTCATGCTGGTTTTCCTTCCGTACGAGCGCCACAAGCGTCATGTCTCGTGACTAAGAAAACGTAACGGGATTGGCTGGGTGTTGGACGCCACAATCCTTTGCTAATGTCTGTGACCTGAAGTAACCCTTCCCTTTTTACACTGAATTTAGACGCCGAATTTAAGACTGTGAAATAGAGCCAGTTGAATCTCAGGAGGCTGAAAATATTGAGTCTGAATTTTTTTATATGCAGATTTTTTTAACATTGAAAAATAAGTATTGAAAATTTTATCACTTTGAAATAGTAATGTGAATTTTTAGCTTGAAGAGAAAATAACAAATGAAATTTGAGCTGTGTAGAAATAATGACAATTATTTTTTTTTGGTCAAAAATGTGTTCTGAATATATTTTAACACTGAAACAGTAAGAACAAACATACAACATTTAAATTTCAGTGGCATTTTAATTCAAATCCCAGCGACACAGATTTACTTCCATAGTTTTGCTTCCCCTCCAGGAAGTTTTCTCATCTCAAAAAGCTTTGAATGGAGAAAACTTCCTGGAAGGGAAGCAAAATGTCTTGGAACTTCAAAGAAAAGTCCACTGGATTTATTTTTATTTTTTTATTATTTTTTATTTTTTTAACATTTTTTGAATAATTACGACCTGGATGACTGAGGATCTTCACCAACTCTAATTAGGGGTAAAACACTGACTTTCCCATTCAGAAGGACTGAAAGTTGCAGACGATGCAGAGCTCCATGTATCTTAGTGAAGTCCTGCTGAAATCTTAATTGAAATATCAATTAGAAGAAATAGTTTTTACTAAAATGGTTCAGTTGGTTTTAGGTGCTCTAAATTAATCTGGATCATCTTGTGAATTGTAAAGAGCCTTGAGATGACATGATGTGAATTGGCGCTATAGAAATAAACTGAATAGAATTGTAACTGAATTAACCAGCTGATTTTGATTAATCTGAGATTAGATGGATTAATCTGAGATTGATTTCTCTTCTGGCTTATTTTTTGTGAATAAGAATTTTAAACCAATACTAAGAGGGAATGTTTTTAAAATGTTCTTCGCTGTTTTTAGGACAGAAGGTTTTTCCCTTTCAGCCTCCATGTTTTTCTACAGTCCAGTGAACTGCAGTGAAACTATTGTGCTTTTCATTATACTAAGTCTCTAATTCTGTTCTTTTCTTTAAGCTATATAAATACTTTAGTCATACCTGAAGTATGCGTGTCGATCTGAGCTACACTTAAGATGGGAATTAAAAAAAAAAGTATAAAGAGATGTTTGTTCTCAACATTTAGGATTCACTGGGTTGTTTTTTCCACAGAGACGCACCTTTAAGAACAAATAGCAGGTTATCAGTGTAGGTCAATAAAACCAGATGGATTATTGTCGAGTCTCTTTATTTAGGGGATTAAATTATTAGGAGAGTGAGCTTTAGATGTAGATCCAAAAAAGTAAAAAAAACTTCCACTGGTGGATGGTTCTGGTTGGATTGTTTTTACTTTTTTGGATAACTGAGGATCTTCTCCAGCATTTGGATGTACAGGTGCTGGTCATAAAATTAGAATATCATGAAAAAGTAGATTGATTTCAGTAATTCCATTTAAAAAGTGAAACTTGTATATTATATTCATACATTACATACAAACTCATATATTTCAGATGTTTATTTTGTTTAATTTTGATGATTACAAATGACAACAAATGAAAATCTCAAATTCATCATATCAGAAAATTAGAATATTGTGAAAAGGTTCAAAATTGATGGCCCCTGGTGCCACACTCTAATCAGCTAATTAACTCAAACCACCTGCAAAAGCCTTTAAATGGTCTTTCAGTCTAGTTCTATAGGCTACACAATCATGGGGAAGACTGCTGACTTGACAGTTGTCCAAAAGACGACCATCGACACCTTGCACAAGGAGGGCAAGACACAAAAGGTCATCGCTAAAGAGGCTGGCTGTTCACAGAGCTCAGTGTCCAAGCACATTAATAGAGAGGCGAAGGGAAGGAAAAGATGTGGTCGAAAAAAGTGTACAAGCAAGAGAGATAACCGCACCCTGGAGAGGATTGTGAAACAAAACCCATTCAAAAATGTGGGGGAGATTCACAAAGAGTGGACTGCAGCTGGAGTGAGTGCTTCAAGAACCACCACACACAGACGTATGAAAGACATGGGTTTCTGCTGTCGCATTCCTTGTGTCAAGCCACTCTTGAACCACAGACAGCGTCAGAAGCGTCTTGCCTGGGCTAAAGAGAAACAGGACTGGACTGCTGGTGAGTGGTCCAAAGTCATGTTCTCTGATGAAAGTAAATTTTGCATTTCCTTTGGAAATCAAGGTCCCAGAGTCTGGAGGAAAAGAAGAGAGGCACTTCATCCACGTTGCTTGAAGTCCAGTGTAAAGTTTCCACAGTCAGTGATGGTTTGGGGTGCCATGTCATCTGCTGGTGTTGGTCCATTGTGTTTTCTGAGGTCCAGGGTCAACGCAGCCACATACCAGGAAGTTTTAGAGCACTTCATGCTTCCTGCAGCTGACCAACTTTTTGGAGATGCAGATTTCATTTTCCAACAGGACTTGGCACCTGCACACAGTGCCAAAGCTACCAGTACCTGGTTGAAGGACCATGGTATCCCTGTTCTTAATTGGCCAGCAAACTCTCCTGACCTTAACCCCATAGAAAATCTATGGGGTATTGTGAAGAAGAAGATGCAATACACCAGACCCAACAATTCAGAAGAGCTAAAAGCCACTATTAGAGCAACCTGGGCTATCATAACACCTGAGCAGTGCCACAGACTGATCGACTCCATGCCCCGCCGCATTGCTGCAGTAATACAGGCCAAAGGAGGCCCAACTAAATACTGAGTGCTGTACATGCTCATACTTTTCATGTTCATACTTTTCAGTTGGCCAACATTTCTATAAATCCTTTGTTTTTATTGGTCTTCAGTAATATTCTAATTTTCTGATATGATGAATTTGAGATTTTCATTTGTTGTCATTTGTAATCATCAAAATTAAACAAAATAAACATCTGAAATATATGAGTTTGTATGTAATGTATGAATATAATATACAAGTTTCACTTTTTAAATGGAATTACTGAAATCAATCTACTTTTTCATGATATTCTAATTTTATGACCAGCACCTGTAGATGAAGGGTGAACATTCTTCAGACTGTTTGCTTGTTTTCATTTTCTGCACACCAGGGGGGGCTCTTTACCTCACTTTCCCTTACAGCAGAGCTTCTCCTACTTCGTGCTCAAAGGTCCAAATCTTATCTTTTTAGATTATTTTGGAGAAGGTCCAGAACATGTGACGAGTAAATCCCCCCCTAAACTCTAAGCTTTATTTTTATAGCTCCTTTCTCAGAAAAGCGTCACAAAGTGTAAAACAATATGAGGCATAAAATACAAAACGGCAGCAGATTAAATACATGTAGACAAAATACATACAGTCATAGCAGCCCTTTATAAGTCAGTCTGCACTGCTCTAAAAAAAAAATAGAGCTTGGAATCCAGAGGTTCTGAGTTTGAAACCCACTCCCACAGACCAAAAAAAAAAAAGAAAATTAAAAACAATCTACTGAAAACTCAAAAAAAAAAAAACAAAAAAAAAAAACAATCCACTGGATTTTGTTTCCAAGTTTGAAGATGTTTCACTTCCCATCCAGAAAGCTTTTTCTACGGACGAAGGGGATCTGTTCCAATTTGCATGTTTTCTAAACTAAAACCCGGCTTTGTTGGGCTGCTGGATAAAACCTGGAACTCAACACTATTTCTGACATTTTGAATTTGAAAAAGCTTCCTGGATGAAAAAGAAACATCTTCAAACTTGGAAAGTCCAGTGGATTGTCTGTATTTTTGTATTCCGCGCAGCCAGAGCAGCAAAGATGCTTGCGTCAGAAATAAACTTGTAGAAGCATCAAAAATGAAGCGGCACGCTTGTTTTTGCCGCTCCCGCTACGTGCGGTCCGAATGTATCAGGAGTTCTTGCTTCAAAGCTACAGTGTGTAATAATTACAGGGATATACAGTCAGAAATGTAATATATTATACATAACTATGTTATTTATCATGATCTACGAGCTCAGCCTCTTAACCTTAATATTTGCGTTGCCTTAGAATTCGTTATTTATAATTACATAGGAGCGGGTCTCGCAGCCATGGAGGCAGACATCTTTGCGCTACGGCAGCGCAGAGCCAACAAACTAGCGATTGCGAGATCGCCCATTACAATAACATGCTGCGTGATGATGCTGTTACTCTCCAGTATATTTATTCAGCAACGTCCCTGACGTTTCACAGGTAATGATTCAGTAATTTTCTGTAAAATAATTTTCTGGATATACACCTCGGTTTCTTCTCTCCGGCTCCTTTGGAGATCTTCAAGCCTTTCCTCCTCTGCTCTAGTCACCCCGCTGGCACCCCTCCCTCGCCTGTCCCTGGCTGCACGCCCACCCAGGCCTCTCTGCCCTCTGCCTCGCCCTCTTCCTCTTCCTCGCGTTGTAACCCCCGTGCCACAAACAAGACTTGGACTCTGTAAACGGGGAATATATATTCTTCCAGCGAACACAATCTCTCTGTTAAACTAATGACTACAATTACTTTGTCTGTTTTTATCACCATGCAAAGCAGCTCACCAAAACGTCACAACGATGTAGAAAAAATAACAGGTATATTTATTATCTTAAGTCTACATGAAATCTATACCCTACACAGACTAATGAAATACTATCTGTAAAATTATCTATGTAAACAAACCTCATCACTTGAGAAGGTAGGTGATGCAGACGTCGTGGAAGACATTTTGTCCCGTAACGCTCGCCGTACTGTTGGGGGGGAGAAGCGGTGTGGGGGAGATGTTCATGTTGCTGCAGTCTGACCGCTAGATGTCGCTGAAAGTTACACACTGTAGCTTTAAACGCAGTAGCCTAACTTTTATGGCGCAGTATTAGCGCTGAAATTAAGCCTGTTTCTGCCCCAGTGGGGCCTACTTCCTTTGGCTCAGGAGACTAGATCCTTCTTTAAACAAATGACTGATCCCATTAATGGTCGGCCGGTCTCAGTAGCTGGTCGCTAATCAATGAAAGGTAGAAGGTGGCACCTGAGAAGGAGACGACTCACCCTTTTTTAGCCCTGTAGAGGCTGGTGATTCATGTTCAAAGCTTCCGGTTTGGGAAACGGCTAAAGGCCTATTCCACTTTTCTCACTTCTTCAGGAATCTTTAACACTGAGAGCATAATGGGAAATAAAAAGCAAGGAAAGTTTATTTTTGTAGCCTTTCAGTAGCCACACAATTCAAAAGAAAGTTGGTTGGAAAGGAGAGAAAATCATTGCAGTGGCATAAAGCTAATACAGTTATTAAAAATAAATGATTAAAGTTGATGAATAGAATAAAAGGAAGTTGGGCTATAAGCTTAAACCGTATTTATTCTGATACGTATTAAACGACATGAAGCTTGGGCTGAATGAGACCGAGCCGCGCACCAACATGCCTGCAGGATATTTTCCATCTTGTTTAATATGAACTGAAACTTTCACACGTCTGATATTTCCTCCTTCCTCCTCTGACCTCATGCATTTAAGCAGAAAACTGGAGCCTCCAGCTTTCAGGCTGTTTACTTCTCTGAAGCAGACAAATATTTCTCAATTCCTTCTTTTACTTCTCTTTCTTCACATGAAAAGGAAGCAAAGTTTAAACTTGAATCAATTACGTCAAAAGGGGTTTTTAAATCAATTAATTCCATGTTTTTCTGAACTGGGGTTTTCGCAGTGAAACTCGACTATCAGCTCTAGAATGACTGATTACAGATAGATTTGCTCAGCAGGGTTATGCAATATTTACCAAGCTTTATGAATTGGATAAAACTGAACTAAACACAATGTTTATAAATGTTCAACACATTACAAGTTCAGCTCCAACAGTTAGACGATCATTAAAGTAGTCTACTGTCTCCCATTTTTCAGAAAGCGAAACTCGCATCTTAGAGGGAAATATTTGAAGCATTTATTTTGTATAACAATGCTTAAAATATCCGAGATAATTGAAATTACAAAACTATTTGTCTTCTTTGTGTTCGGCACATTTTCTTTATTAGATATTTAAAGGAGCGCTCCGGTTAGCAAGCAAGGTTTCCGCTGGTCATTAAAAACCATTAAAAGTCATTAAGTTATTATTTTCTAAATTAAGGCCTTAATTGACATTAAAATTCATTAAATCTGATTATCGTATTTATTAAAAAACAAAAGTATTTAAAAACAATTTCGCCAGATATATTACATCCAAATATATTTGCGCGGAACGGCTTCCGGTTGATCGTAAAGCCGTATGTTCGGAAAGAAGTTTGAGGTGGAGAGAAAACTAGAGAGGAAAATGCTAATTTCAACATAAGTGGCTGGAAATGAGGAATTTGGGACACGGCTGCAGCCTGTCAACGGTGAAGGTGATTGTCGACAGGTCAGGTGTGTATGTGTGTGCATATATATATTATATATATATATATATATATTAGGGGTGGAACGGTTCACAAAAATCCTCGGTTCGGTTCACGGTTTCGTGGTCACAGTGTTCGGTTTGGTATAAGTTGATTGTTAGGAAAATCTATTATGTCTTGTAGGGTATAACACGTGTTGCACGATGCTTTTATTAAGTCAACAAACATTTACATGAAAAAATTAGGGATATAATCGGCCCCCTATCGGTATCGGCCTTAAAACTGAATATCGGACATCGGCCCCCCCACCGATATTCAACCCGATTTTTGATCAGCTTCTGAGTCTAAAAAAAAAAAAAAAAAATACTACTTCTTCCTCAAAAACTTCTTTTTTACAGACTTAAAAACTTCTAAAGACGAGGGAAAAAATATTGATCCATTAAAATATCCCAATATCTTCATATGCTGATATATTGCCATTTAAAAACACCATATCAATCTCTTTTACTAATGAAATATTGCTATATGTCATCGTTATGCTACGAAATCCCCCGAAAATTCACCAAATGTTGCCATATTTTTATATGTCGATATATTGACGCGGTATCGATCTATTTTACTAACAAAATCTCACAAGAATTTGCAAAATATCACGAGAGTTTGTAACAGAACGATGAAATTTCACCAGATTTTGAAAGTAAAATAGATCGATACCGCGTTTTTAAAAATCTATTTGATATCAGCATATGAAAATATATTTGAGTATATTATTTTTCAAAGTGTCAGAAATGGATAACAAAACTGCTATTTTCAATGACTACTTATTTTTGTCCAGCTTTAACATCGGTATCGATATCGGTTATCGGCTACATGAGTTTTAAAATATCGGCATATCGGATATCGGCCAAAATCCCAATATCGTGCATCCCTAGAAAAAATACTCAGGATAGCAAAGGTGAACATGAACAGATAAAGATCAGTTATAATAAAAGAAAAACCAAGTAAAACAACTAACAGAGGATTTTATCTTAGCAAACATTGAAAACAAACATAGACGGAGCCAGAGAAATAATAAAAACAGAAAGGTGAATGCACTTAAAATAGCAGATTTTTGGAGAAATCAAGTCTCAATTTTTTGTCATATTTGTCATTTTTTTATCTTCTTAAGAGAAGAAATTTTTATTTTAAAGTCATTCATAAACCAATGATTCTCCATTCTCCATGATTCTCCATTTCTCCATTTAGCGCAGTGGATATGATATCTACGGAAGAGGATTAGGGCCAATGAAAAAAAAAAAGTTAACTGATTTTTAAATTCTATTTCAGTTTAATTTGGGGAAAAAAGTCAGAATTCTGACTTTAATCTCAGAATTTTGGATCCTAATGTAGATGGGCACCATGAAGGCAGAGATGTGGAGCACTCAGCTTCCCTGACAAAGATGTGAGTTGTTTGAGGTGGCCAGTGACACATTGGTGGAAAATTACGGAATTAGGCAACTTTTTCCGTGCCCGAGGGGTCCCCTCGTTAATGGAGGAGCAGAAGGTCATTAGAACAAGAGACAAGTCTCTAAAACAGACATGGCTATGGCTGGATGCTAACATGTTTGTTAGCTGTCAGAATTATGAGAAAAAAGTCAGAATTCTGAGATTAAAGTTAAAATTCTGACTTTTTTCCCATATTAAACTGAAATACAATTTAAAAATCTGTTAACATTTTTTTTTTTTTTCAGTGGCCCTAATCCTCTTCCGTAGCTATTTACCCAACAGCAGGAGGACATTAATAGTATAAGAAACAGGCTGGGGAAGATGGTCCATTTAAAAAATGACATCATTTAGTGCAAAAGGAGTGTTGCACAATGCTTGCACACTGTTGCACTTTTATCCACAGCTTTCTTTCCGCCATCATCGTAGGTCACTCTAAATGCAAAGTGGTCCCATACAGCAGACCTATAAAGTGCTGCTGGCGCGTCTTCCAACTCCTGTTCTTTCCCACTCGCCATACCCACACAATTCTCCACAACAACTGATTTTTTTCTGCTACACCCGGCTACGCTGCTTCGCTTCTTCTTCTACTTGTTTACTACTGGCGGTTGGCTTTGGTCGCAGTACCGCCACCTTCTGCTCTGGAGTGTAAATGCTTCGCCTATGAGAAAAAGGAGCAGCGCATGAACCGAACGCAACACACGCGAACCGAACCGAGACAGTCGAACCGAAAGGTTTTAAAAAAACTGTTCCATCCCTAATATATATATATATATATAATATATATATATATATATATATATATATATATATATATATATATATATATATATATATATATATATATATATATATATATATATATATATATATATATATATATATATATTTTTTTTTTTTTCTAAATGGGCAAATTTTTCTTTTTAAGCTAATTTTTTTCTAGAAAATTTTTCTTTGAAGATTGATGGGTAAAGATCTGGATTGGTATAGTACAGACTGTACTAGCAGCTATAAATGTGATTGTCTCGAATGATATCTTGTTTTATTGATTTATTCGTCATAAAGTTGCATCCAGGTGCTTCGTTTTTTTTCTCAGATAAAACCCTGACGTCACAGCGGTGATTCCAGCCTTTTCCCACAGTCCATCCACTCTGATATTCACCATGAAACTCCTCTCATTTCAATGTTATCATTGTATCAGGGTTAGGCGATAAATTTATTTCATTAATTAATCAGAAACAGATTTACTTTTTGGAAAATCTTGATTTTTCTTTTCTTTTTTTTACCATTGAACTTCACGGGCTTCCATAGTTCAGGCTGATGTTCGTTCGTCGCTTTTTGTTCTTAGATTGATACCGGTAACCTATTGTGTAATATCTCTAGCTGCAGCGTTTGATGTGTTAGAGTTTGATCGTTTATTACCGCAGGGCCTGCCAACTGGATTTACAAGAATTTTTCACAGTTTGGATTTAATTGCACTTTGAAATCAGGTCATTTTCAGAAGGAGTAATTGAAATAAAAGGTTTATAACATAATTTATGTAATTTCATTTCAAGAATCTAAAAGAAGGGAGAGTTTAATTTAATCTGATTTGTTTTGTAAAAATCCAGAGAGTTTATTTTTATGCCGTATTACTGGGCTCTAAATCGAGCTGCCAGGACGGTTCATGTTGAGTTTCTGCAGATCACCAAGTGCAGCCCATCATTTTGGGATTTTATTGATTATGTCCCAAAGGGTCTTAGGATCAAATTTCACCTTAAATATGTGAATTAAAGCAAGTTCAGCTTCCAAAATATAAATTAGAAATACAATTGTTTGTATTTGTATTACAGAAAATCATTGAGGACAATTTTTCAGGTGGAACCACTATTTTAAATGTAACCAAGTCTGATTTTATATGTGTTTAAACAAAGAAGAAATTAAAAATATTTATCCTTGCCTAATTGTTTTACCGAAATAAACTCTGCAAAACGCCATGAAAGCCTATTAGAAACTCTGGATGAACCTCAGACTTTATAGATCCGCATCTTGACTATAACTGAAGCTGATTTAGACTGAATAAGTTGAAGCATATTTGTTCCACAAAGGTTTTTTTGGGCAGTGTGCTTGGAGGTATTGTGATTTTGGCTCAATACCAAAAGAACAAAAATGTATTTTTCCACTCATAAAAGGGAATCTGGTCAGACAAATATGCTGATTTACTTTATTGGAGACCTTCTGCATAAGAAAAAGCCTTTGCTGCTAAGATTGAGTCGTTGTTTCATTGAAATTTACCAATAAAATCACCAAACTGGATAGAAAATAAGAATAACAGAGCAAGCTTATGTAACACATGCCGGCTACATCACCTGAAATGGTCGCACAATGACCTCTGACCCCTCATTGGAAAGGTCTGAGCCTCTAGTTTCCAATGATGGCAGCCATGCGATAGCCTCGTGAGACCATCCCGATCTCGTGAGCTTTCAAGGTTTCACTCGCAGATCAGTCTGGAGACTCTCCGTTAAAGAAAATTTGGAGCCGTTCACCAAACGAACGTCCAATCAGCGTTGGCTTTGAGGCGGGTTGAGGTGTGACGCAACGAGAACCGCGACAGTTCAGTCTAAAGAACATGGCGGCTTCAGCCGATGAAACTAGCGTAAGCGTGGCTATCGAGCAAGTTTTATGGGAATTACAGAGTATTTCTTCACTGGAAGAAGAGCAAAACACTGCTCTGGAGGCTTTTCTCAGAGGAAAAGATGTTTCTGCTCTTCTCCCGACTGGTTTTACCAAGAGTTTGATCTATCAATTGGCTCCTCTTCGTCGTCGCTCTTTTAGTACGTCATATGCTTCGTTGATCTGATTGGTTTATTTGGCCCGTCTATCACCAACATAGGCCAATCAGCTAACCAGTATTTTCGCCCCTTCCCAAAATTACTTCAACGGAAGGTTTCCAGATATGCGGAGCAAATCCATCTGGGGGAGTCAGGTTAAGCCATTAGGGGGCGGGGCTAAAAACAAATATCTGCTGTTGCATTACTCCCACAGAGTCACACACATCAGGTGGAATTTTTTATCTAATTTTATTTGTTTACACAGCTATTAAACACAAAGTAATTGTGGAAAAAAATAATTTTGAAACATTTTTGTTAGAAATTTTAAAGCCCCTTTTGAAAGGCGTGTGGATGAAACACCATGTGACTGTTTGGGCCATTTCTATGAATAGATAAACATGAGCAGATGTCAGTTGGGCCCTGTACTGTACCAGCCCCGCCGGGTTTAAGGGGTTAAAAAAGATGATAAACCATTAAAATTGTGATGCTTTAGAACAAAGATGATTATTTATCCCACAGGAACTCCAGAAACCTGCATTAATTTAATATAAATATTTAAATGATTTATGTTTTGGAGATAATTGTTGTTTTTTTTCTCTCTCTTCCTGACAGTCTGTCTGTCAACATGTCATTATCACCTTTGATCACAATGTAGCGATACGGTGGTGCAAGTTTTGATTTGCTGTGGTATTTTGTGGTTCGAGAGCTAAAAAAAGCACCAAAAGCTGTTTGTCCAGGTAGTTTATGATTCCCAGATGCACACAGGAATGATTCAAGCTTTAATCTGGGTTAAATTACTGAAGAGGCAGGTGACATCCTATGATTCAATAGCAAACCAGGCTCCTCCCCTTTCTGCCTGTTCTCACTGTTCAACGATAAAAGCAGAACGTCTAAAATGAAAGAAACGGGCTACTACTGTGGCATGTTGAGATCAGTCGATTAAAGAACTCTCCTTGGATGTTTACTCTGTTTTTGCATACGAGTTTATAGAAGCAGTAAAAACCTACACATCAGGAAATGAGAAAATCCCTAGTCCAAAATAGATATTGTGAACAGACCTAGAGTATCAGCAGTTGATGTGAAAGTGACATTTTTAAGCTGAAAAAATGTCCCTGAGGCACGTCGCTGTGTGAGTGGGTCAGAGAACCTTAAATGGCATGCATAATGAAGGTCGCAGGGTCGGGTCGTTACATCACATTTAGAATTTATTAGACTTCTCATAATGGTGGAATGTCATTTCCCTTTTCAGGAGGAAACAGCAGAGCCTCAGTCTCTGTTGAAACACCAGAAGCAAAACTGATCCAATGATTGGAATCTGCTAGAACAGGCAGAAAGATCTGGGTCCGTTTCATTAAGCAGGGAAACCTGAAAACAGGGAAACTGACTTTCACAAAGAGTTTACTCTACCTGTTTTAGTCGACCATCAGCTAACCCACAGCTAACCTGGTCAGCAGCAGGTTTTCTTCTCTCCGCTCTCCTTACAGCCAATCACGCTGTTTTATTTCCTGATTTAGCCCAAATTTTGTTGTAGTCTTGTGAATAATAAAAAATATATATCTATCAATCACTAGGGCCATTTCTCAATACGTGTACTTGTGCGTTCTCGTGCTTGTGTCCTCGTGAAACATCATAATACTCAATACTAGCGCTGTTCCAATTCACAAAACAGCAGGCCGAGAACAGACAAATTCCCCGCATGTTGTTCTGCCCCCTCCCTCTTTACCCAGCATGCATCAGAGCAGACTTGTCCGTTCTCCAGTCTGACATCTGTCCCAGCATGCACTGCGGCAGCAGCAGCTTCCAAAAAACCTAAATATTTTACCTAAAACGAAGAGGGGAAATGGGAAAAATGTAGCACCATGGAGCCCTTTAGCGTCGTGTCTGTCGGTGAGGAAGCCACAGTGGAAGGCGTGGACTGACCACAACCCCAAACATGTGTCAGGTCTAAGCACCTAAAACATCATACATACATGCAGGGAAAGAAAGAAGGCACAGAGACAATTAATTTAGTTTTAGCCGCGAGGAGAGCAGGAAGAGACTGCAGAGTTTACAACCTCCACCTCTGCAGTCCCAGCGTTCTGCTCGCTATTTATTAGAAATCAGGCGTCCCTTGTTACAACAGCTGAGACTGCTCTAGAGATGAGAAACATGAAAAATTCAGACTTGCAGTCTCAGTAAACATCCTATAAATTTCAGGGTTCAGTCAAAGTTTAAGCTGTTGAAGCTTAAACTTCAACAGTCTGGTCTGTTCCAAACAGAGAGCAGAACGTTAGAGATTGAACTAACAGATTCTGCAGAGTGGGAGAATAGAGATAGAATGAAGCAGAATGATGAAAAAGGGGTCCCTATGTCCTCCAGCACTCTAAGCCTATAGCAGCATAATGGTGGAATTTTCATGCATTCTGAGTTATTATTTCTAAAACACTTTAAAACGAAAATTTATTGAGGATTGTTTTGTCATAGATTAACTTTCTATAGAATATGGTTCCTGTTGTTTATACAATAGTGAGGAAGGTGAATGGTTGATGGCTGCCAGCGTGGCATTCTTCCTATGCTGTCGCTCAGTGATGCAACCTTCCCAAAGCTGCTGGATCTGTGTCAAAAATGTAAACAATGCTGATTATGTTCTTATGCAAACAAGACTTTCCAGAACTTGCTGAATGTCCGGCTCTCATGTTTCCATCTCCTCTTCCTCTTGCAGGAGGCAAACCCACAGGCGTTCTGTGTGGAGAACCATCAGCCCCCCTGAGAAGAGGCATCAACCATGGCGCCAATCACCATGGAGAGGCTCCCTCCACAGTAAGACCTCCCCCATCCATCATGTGTTTTTATGGGCTAAACAGTGTATAAGGAATCTCTCTGTACGCTGGAATCTGAACTTAATGCTTTTTCAATTAGACAACATGATAAATAATAATAATTTAACTTTATTGATCTCACATTGGAGAAATGTACCTCTGCATTTAAACCATCCCCTCAGGGAGCAGTGTGGGGTTAAGGGTCTTGATCCGGGACCCAGAATGAAGGTCAGAGGTCACGGATTAGCAGACCGCGGTCCGGATCCGGATCCACCTGCTGGCTAATCTGGACCCAACCTGATTTAAAACATTTATAAATTACAGCATGTTGTCCGACAGTGTCTAACTTCACTTGCGCCTCTTCTCCTGTTAATACGGTAAAGCCCTGTGGAGCGTCCGGCTCCAGGCTGCACGTGATCCAAATGAGCCAATGAGCTGTCAGTCTGGGTTGCTGCTGCTGCTACTTTTAGACCCAGCAGGCAAACCTGTGGCAAGCCGGGCGATGGGAAAGAAGGAGAAGACCATGAGAAAAAGAGAGCAGAGAAAGTGTGGACTGCTGGAAGAACTGCGGTGAACTGGTGAAAGAAAAGTGAAATGGCGTGCTCAAAGATGACCCTGCACATTTAGAGGATGTTTGGCTCAACCTGCTGCTGTGAAGCAGGATTCTCCACCATGAACAGAATCAACAATAAATCTGGATCCAGGCTCAAAATGAGCTCCTTGATCTGTGCTTGAGAATGGCTTAGTCTCCGGTTAAACCCACCTGAGTGAAGTTGCCCCCCCCCCTCATTCTTCAAATCAGACAAAATTATTGTCAAACGTTTGTGCAGCAAAAATGTTCGTTTCTGCTGCTATCATTTTAAAGATATAAAGAAATATTTTTAGAGGTCATCAAAGGTCAGTGAAAATTTGTTTGTTCTGAAACTCTAAATTTCATATAAATAATACATTTCTCACCTATGATTACATCATTTTAAACTAAAAAAATTATAGCGGGACAAACAAAAATTCTTGCTGCACAAACCAGTAAAAACGTAGCACACCAATTTTGTCTAATTTGAAGATGGTGGGGGGGCTGGTTGACCTTTTGACCTTTACATTTTCATTAATATATTCAAATCCAAAGCAGCACAAACGCCAATTTTTGCTGCACAAACGGAGCCGAGTTAATTGACACCCATTTCGTCTGATTTGAAGAAGGTCGGGGGGGCTGGTTGACCTTTGATGACCTCTAAAAACATTTGTTTTTAAAATGATAGCAGCAAAAACGAAAATTTTTGCTGCACAAACGTTTGACACTAATTTTGTCTGATTTGAAGAAGGTGGGGGGGCCAACTTTACTTTTAAAGCCTTGCAGGGCAGCCTAAAGCCCACTGCCAACATTAAGACAGAAAAAAGAAAAAGAACAAACGGTAATTTGAGGTGTTTTATTTAAAAAATAAAAAAGTGACTCTGAAAATGTTCTGTATACCAAACTGAACGATTGTTGTTCTCTGCTTAAAAAAAAAAGATTTTAAAACGTAAAAACTAAATCTGTTGGGCTCTTTTTGGCATCAAGACAATTATTCTTATTGCCACATTGCCAGACAGGACACTGTTAAAAAAAAAAAAAATAAAAAATAAATACGGAAAAACTTTCAATTTTTTATGTTTTTTATTTAAAAAGTCAATGTATATCATGTATGCAGAAACGCATGCATTTTATTTCAGTGTTACTTTCTGTTTAAAGTAACAGATTAAAATAAAAAATGTCTCTAGACCTTTACTGGGTGATTATTTTCTTTATTCGGACCCCGCTGGGTTTTAATTACCGCTGCACGGGGCCAACGCTCCCTATAAGGTTGTGTGAATTTGTGCAACAGGTCAGTAACCGTAGAAACAAAGTCTCATTTTCCAGCGAAAGGAGCCTGGAGATTAAATGAAATGCATCAAAGCTGTAAAAAAAAAACATATGTCTTAGAAACTTGAGTAGGGTTCATAATCATGAGTGAGAATAACAAAGAAAGGCGTCCTTCATGCAGTGATGAGAAAAAAATTCCTTTGGCCCGCCTGGCCGAGCAGCTGCAGCAGAAACGGCGACAAACGGCGCTCCGCTGTCGAGCAACACGACGGAAAGTCTGCTTTTCTGGTCCTCCGGAGAGGCCTGCTCCACCGAGGGAGAAATCATCCCTAAGATTGAAGACGTGATGTCATCACTAGAGCAGCTGTTCTAGTGATGTCCTCACCGGGTAAAATTTCTATGAAGGGTTGAAGACCTGTGAACCGATGGCTGGAGCTCACGGCCTAATCTGCTGCAGGTTACGGCGATCAATCCAGGATTCTGATGAGTAATTTAATAAGTTCTCACCTTTTGCTTTATTATTGGCACCGCCTTCGCAGTAACCGCTGTTTCTCTCCATTCTCCCCCTCACACCCGTCCGGGTATACACATATCTCAGCCTGACGTCTAAAAGTCAACTTAGTCATGTCTTATTTATACATCTGCCTCTGTTTTTAAATTAGATTAGATTAGATGAGCTTTATTGGTCTCACAGCGGAGAAATTCACTCATAACATATTGGCATAGAAGTCAAAGAAGGTGCAAACAAGGAGGAAAAGGTGCATTAAGAATAAGCAGTATATATACAGTATATCAAGATAAATAAGGATTAAGGTGCAAGTGTACCTGTATCGCACACAATGAAAAACAAAATAAAAATAAGAAATAAAAATATGTACAATCCGGATGGCTTATATACAGGTGGATTTACTTTTACGTTAAAGTGTAGTAGGTGAGGAGCAACGGTGAGGTAGTGGTATGACTATTCTATTCACGTATATTGCACATTCAGCATATTGCACAGAATATTGCACAGTCAATAAATAAATAAAAACTATAATATAGCTGCACAGTGATTTTTACAGGAGTTATTGTGGTTATAGTGCATTATTATAGAGTCTGGTGGCAGCAGGAATGAATGACCTGCGGTAGCTCTCCTTCTTACAGACATGGTGTCTAAGTCCCTTACTAAATACACAAGTTTTCAGAAAGTCTGCATCTAAAAGGCTTCTGTTGATTCCTGGAGCTGTTCGGGTTTTAACCCTTTATAGGTCATTCAGTGAAATACTTTAAAAGTCAACATTTCCAGCCAATAGTGTCATTGGAATCCAGGACAAGACCTTGTTACCTTTATACCATTAAAAAAATATGGATATTATGGTGGCAAAAATGAATTTAAATGTAATGACAAGAAACGCCAACTTGTCTGAATATATATTAAGAAAAATAACAAAAGTGCTTCTAGAAGAAATTCATAAAAAACACTCGGAGTGAAAGAAACACATTTTATTTAGTCCAACATAACCTTAGAGGCATTAATGCTGATACTGGCACTGACATGCTTTAGTTTATAAACCTAAATACAATTGTTAATGAAGCTTTTTAACTTTACTTTTTAACTTTTCAATTAGCTTTTTACGTTTTTTTCTCAGCTTTATTTCCAGTAGGTAATCTATCATTCAAAGGCTCATCTAATTGGTCAAATGCCAAAATCAGATGTACAGCCATGTAGCAGGATCTTTGCTGAATGGATGGATATAGATCTTGTGCTTCTAGACCTCACTGAGGGACGGGGTGGTGGTGTTTTAGAGGAGCGATCATAGCGCTCTGCATCAGCAGTGCTGTGTCTGACTCCCTGCCAGCTCCCAGATCAGCTTCTCTGATTGGTTGATGAGGCGCGTCCAGCAGCAAAAGCTCAAATTTTCCAACTCCAGCAGCTGCTGCTTGTAAATTTCAATCATCTGAGCAAAGTTTCCGTGGGAGAAACAGGGCGTAGCAAAGCTTCTTTATTCTGCTAAGCTGCCAGTTGCTTAATCTCTCTCTGACTGGAATGACGGCTGCTGCTGACTGTAAAAGAAGCTGCCCGAACAGGTTGGAGTTTCTTTAACCAGTTACAGCATCAAAGCGGAGATTTTATCCCCATTCCTGCTCATCTGTTGAGGCTTAAAAATACGATCTTTATCTTGATCTATTTTTTGTTTCCTTAAAGAATTTTTTAAAAGCAACTCAGAAACAAGGCTTTGCTCCAAATGTCTCACATTTCAATTAAAGCTGTAGATAAACACGATAAAGGACTGAAATATAAAACCTCTGGCCTCAATAATAGTGACGTGATTAAAACATTTTGATATAAACAATAACGCCTCATTTTATTTCTCTTAAAAACAAAAAACCTTTACTTATTAAAATCTCAACACATTTTCCCAGTCTTGTACGATTTTTCGGGCCAATTCTACAGTTGTGCAAGAATTTTTCTGATCGAGCCGACTTTCAGCCAAATGGTGCGTGGTGTCGTTTACGGGGGTAACGAGGGGCGATGAGCCTCTAACGACCTCCTCCCCATCAGGAATCGTAAAGTTGGTAGAAAAACAAACATGTTTGAAATTCAGTCGGCCGTCGTAAGGTGGTCGTGGGTAAATCCTGCTGTTGAAGCAGATCTGCGAACCGATTTACCAGAACCTCGCACACTTCATATGTCCAAGCAAGGGAGTTCTTCTTTTTTTTCCCAGATTGCCCAACCCGACCAGCGGCGTCTCTCGGAGTACAGTGTGAGCAGGTAGATCGCATCAGAGCGTCGGGCCGCATAGTGTGAGACCAAACATCGTGAGCTTTGAACTTTAAAACCCGACTGAAACAACTGAAAGTATCGCAGAATGTATGCTCGGCCTAATGCTGCGTTCACACCGGGCGCAGCTGGCGCGACAGAAGCAGCGAGTTTACATGCAAAGTCAATGGTTGACGCGCGTCAAGGCGCAGCAAAAGGCCCCACAGCGCATTTTGACCAGCAGTTGAAGCAGCGCGTCGGGCGCGTTTAAGCATCTGACGCGCTGCTGCTTGAGATGGAAAAATTTAACTTTTGCTGCTCGACGCGCCGCGTCAACCAATCAGAGAAGCTGATCTGGGAGCTGGCAGCGAGAGAGACACATTGCTGATGATACAGAGCGCTGTGATCACTACTCTGAAACAGTTTATTAAATTAACTTAAAATGCAGAAATCTGCCGGCAGAATATGTTCGCTTTTATTATCCTGCTGCCCGCAGTCTGGATTACAGGTGCTGGTCATAAAATTAGAATATCATGAAAAAGTAGATTGATTTCAGTAATTCCATTTAAAAAGTGAAACTTGTATATTATATTCATACATTACATACAAACTCATATATTTCAGATGTTTATTTTGTTTAATTTTGATGATTACAAATGACAACAAATGAAAATCTCAAATTCATCATATCAGAAAATTAGAATATTACTGAAGACCAATAAAAACAAAGGATTTATAGAAATGTTGGCCAACTGAAAAGTATGAACATGAAAAGTATGAGCATGTACAGCACTCAGTATTTAGTTGGGCCTCCTTTGGCCTGTATTACTGCAGCAATGCGGCGGGGCATGGAGTCGATCAGTCTGTGGCACTGCTCAGGTGTTATGATAGCCCAGGTTGCTCTAATAGTGGCTTTTAGCTCTTCTGAATTGTTGGGTCTGGTGTATTGCATCTTCTTCTTCACAATACCCCATAGATTTTCTATGGGGTTAAGGTCAGGAGAGTTTGCTGGCCAATTAAGAACAGGGATACCATGGTCCTTCAACCAGGTACTGGTAGCTTTGGCACTGTGTGCAGGTGCCAAGTCCTGTTGGAAAATGAAATCTGCATCTCCAAAAAGTTGGTCAGCTGCAGGAAGCATGAAGTGCTCTAAAACTTCCTGGTATGTGGCTGCGTTGACCCTGGACCTCAGAAAACACAATGGACCAACACCAGCAGATGACATGGCACCCCAAACCATCACTGACTGTGGAAACTTTACACTGGACTTCAAGCAACGTGGATGAAGTGCCTCTCTTCTTTTCCTCCAGACTCTGGGACCTTGATTTCCAAAGGAAATGCAAAATTTACTTTCATCAGAGAACATGACTTTGGACCACTCACCAGCAGTCCAGTCCTGTTTCTCTTTAGCCCAGGCAAGACGCTTCTGACGCTGTCTGTGGTTCAAGAGTGGCTTGACACAAGGAATGCGACAGCAGAAACCCATGTCTTTCATACGTCTGTGTGTGGTGGTTCTTGAAGCACTCACTCCAGCTGCAGTCCACTCTTTGTGAATCTCCCCCACATTTTTGAATGGGTTTTGTTTCACAATCCTCTCCAGGGTGCGGTTATCTCTCTTGCTTGTACACTTTTTTCGACCACATCTTTTCCTTCCCTTCGCCTCTCTATTAATGTGCTTGGACACTGAGCTCTGTGAACAGCCAGCCTCTTTAGCGATGACCTTTTGTGTCTTGCCCTCCTTGTGCAAGGTGTCGATGGTCGTCTTTTGGACAACTGTCAAGTCAGCAGTCTTCCCCATGATTGTGTAGCCTATAGAACTAGACTGAAAGACCATTTAAAGGCTTTTGCAGGTGGTTTGAGTTAATTAGCTGATTAGAGTGTGGCACCAGGGGCCATCAATTTTGAACCTTTTCACAATATTCTAATTTTCTGATATGATGAATTTGAGATTTTCATTTGTTGTCATTTGTAATCATCAAAATTAAACAAAATAAACATCTGAAATATATGAGTTTGTATGTAATGTATGAATATAATATACAAGTTTCACTTTTTAAATGGAATTACTGAAATCAATCTACTTTTTCATGATATTCTAATTTTATGACCAGCACCTGTATTTAGATGAAAAACACCTACCAGCTGCCGCGGTGAACCGCGAGGAGGCGACCCGGCCAGAGGCTGCTGTTGAAGGGATTCCTTCTGTCGGCGCACCGCTGGTATGTGGGGGTCTGAGCGGCTCCGACAGAAAAAATATTGGAAGGTGGGATTGTAATCTGGATGAACTGACTGCACTGATGAAGTTTTCAGGTGTATTTTCTCACTTAAAAACATATTAAAACCACTTTATTCCCACTGATCACAGCAAATATAGCTGCAAGGCAGAGAAAGGATAGAGTAGCTCCGCCCAACGCGCGTCAGACACACTTTTGCACCGTGCAGCCAGAGCAGCAAAGCTGCTTCAGCCGCGCGTCAGAACTAAACTGGTACAAGCTGCAAAAAGGAAGCAGCAGACGTGATTTTGCTGCTTTTGCTGCGTCCGCTGTGAACGTAGCATTAGCCTCCTTCTTTAGATTAGAGCACTGTTCACGCGGGTCCTTAAAAAGTCTTAAAAGGCATTGAATTCTTCAAAATAAAACTAAGGCCTTAATTGGTATTAAAATTTCTTAAATCAGTCTTTCGTAGGTCTTAATTTTTAAAACATCATAAATAGGATTATTTTTATTACAATTTAATTTTGTAATCTAAATAAAATGTTAAAATTGACAATTTTTTTTCTTTTTATTAAAAACAAAATAACGGCTCGCCATTATTGGTTCCGTCCCGATAGCGGAACCAATAAAGCGTTGTTGCTGCCGGGACATTTGGGAGATGCATCATTAACTTTTTGTCTTGAAAATGTTAGCAAGTGTAAATGTAACCAAAATAGTCTCCAGCCAAGAGTTTCCTCCATGGCTAAAACCAGGGAACATACATGAGGCTCAGTGGATTTATGCTAGAAGTCATTCCAGCTCAGAAAGATGGGAATTAAGGCAGTGGAGTCGCACATGCGAAGCACGAAACACAAAGCGTCAAAATGGAGTTACAGAGAAACAGCCGGTATTTCTCAGTTTAGTTCCACCCTTGTCTCTGCAACGCCTCCACTTATCACCAAATCAAACATACTAAGAAAACCATACAAAGAAAAATAGCTGCAAAAAGACTTAGCACTGGTTATGTTGGGGCTTTAAAACTGATTTGTTTTGTTCCCTGCTAAAACAAAGTTTGTGAATTCAGTTAAATAATTGTTCAAATATATCTGTCATTTGTGTGTTTTTAGCTTTCTTCCTGTATGGGAAGCTTTTCAAAATGTGAAACATTAGTGCAGTGGTTTATGTTAAAATAAACCTTTGGGTTAAGTTGTCGCAAGCAGGTTTTTCTTGTGTTTCTTGTAAATTTGGTCTTAAATTTTTATTTCAAGTGGCATTAAAAAGTCTTGAATTTAACTTCCTGTTAGAGATGGTTATAAATAGATCAGCGCATGTTTCTGTCTGTTCCTCCATTTACTTGATTAAAATGACACAATAACAGATCAAACGTGAGTCAAGTTAAATAAAAGGAAAACTTGGTTAACAAAGAAAACCCTAACAATGGTTAACAAATGGAGGGAGTGGCAGCACCTGCATGTCAGGTGATCTTAAGGCAAGGCTGCTGAATGGCTGCTGCAGATACAATAAAACCTATAAATATCTTCCAAAATATCTATAATCCAGCTGATGCATCAGTTAATGACTGAACTGTTCAGCGAAAGCAGATAAGAACCTTTAAAGGAAAAGTCCGGTCAGCAGGAATAATCAATGCATCATTATTTGTAACTAAAAGTAATACGTTTGTGGTGATTTAATGAATTTCGCGTTAGTCAGTACAAAAATAAAAATCATTTTCGTCGCGATAATTGAGTCTGGGAGCGGCCATTTTTGTCCAAATCTAGTAGCCCCTCCCTCCTGCCATCTTCCAGCAGTGACGTCACGCTGCGGTAAGCCTAGCGCCATTCTCCCTGCTTTCCAAGCTAAATCAATGGGAACTACTAGACACATCTGCAATCAACAACAATTATTGAAGGTTTCCAGAGGACTTCACCATTGAAATTCACCAGAGCTATAGTGAAACTGACAATGCCCACATGCATGGCAGCTGGATGCTGGAATACATCGGGTAAAAGTGAAAAAAAGAGTTATTCCACCTTTCTGATTCCTGATCCTCCACGGACGGGTTGGTCGTTGGATCGCCAACTTGAAGAGGGAGGATTTGCCATCGAACTTCTGGCCAGAGAAAAAACCCGTAATATGTAGCCAACATTTGGAAGAAGAATGTTTTCAAGATGACTTGGATAATAGCGCGTTGTGACAAACACCAGATACAGCACTGGGACTTGATCAACAGCCGATACCGCACCGTGACGTCACTAACCAGGAGGTGGCAGTAGTGTTCTTTGACAAACATGGATGCCTCCAGTAAAGCACATTCACATGAAAATTACTCTGAATTAAAAACACTGATCATTTATTGAACAGGATGGAATCATTTCAGATTTAAAGAACTTTCAGAAGTTTGAATTTTGCAGACTTAAAGTCATTCGGCTCATTCTGTGAGCAAAAGTCTGCCTACTTGCTGTGAAGAAAGAAGAATCCCCCGACTGTGGGCGGAAAAAGCCCTGTTCTTTAGCTTCATCTTTAATGTGACGCATTCTGACCAACGTGGCTGGAATTAAAAAAACTTGTTAGGCAGGAAACATAATAACTAAATATAGCTGATATAATGTGGTTACAGAGCTGCAGAGCATAGAGGCGATACTTTGCTGAAGCTCTTTTGCTTCAAAGTTTCGTTCTGACCTGCAGATATTTCTGCCCTTCTCTCTAAATCTGCCCGACTCAGAACCAGACCCGACTCATTGGACAGATTATCTGTTGGATTTAGTTCTAGTTTCTGGCTGAAACTCAAACGGTTTTCTGGTGAAGCTGCTGTTCTGCTCATTTGGCTCCAATTTGATGCAGAAAATTCAAACGCTGCTCCATCTTTTAAGGATTTGCAATTAGCTACTTGTTTTGAAAGGGTTGCTGGTTTGTTTTAGGGAATCTACAAAGAAGTTCCTCCAGAGGCGTATGGAGCTAAATTGGTCTCAATTTTCAGAAATAAACATATGTGATCCACACATGATTCCCCAAATTATTTCTGGTCCATAAACAATTAAAAATTAAATTACAAAGCATCAGTGGTCTTTAAACTTCACTGCATTCATGGGTGGATTTTTGAGACTCTCCTGATGTAGCTTGATACACAAATGCATCTACGTGGGAGGACTATTGTCAGCTCAGCATACCGCGCCAGGCCAGCATTCCCTTAGTAATAGTAGTATTACTTTAATAGTAATAGTTTCCTCCCTCTCTGCTCTCCTTACATCCAAGCAAGCTATTTTATTTCAAGATTTAGTCAGGATTTTTTGCATAAAAAAACAAAAATAAAATCATTCACTAGGTCCACTACATACATTAGGTTAAATAACAAACATTGCATGTCCGTTAGACGAGGATCTTATTAAAGAATGACCGGCATGTTTTACAGAAAATTTAATATTTATTTGTTTCCAGTTTGTTTTATATGAGCAACAAATCTGCAGCTATTCTGTGGGACAGATTTTTTTTATGCTTGTGTGGAGCTTGCCCTGTGCACGTATGAATCACATGTATTTGTGAAAATTAGGACGGATTTGACTCCCTAGAGGCACGGTGCTGCCTGTCCCACGTTTCCACGGTGGATCGAAGTTTATTTGATGCTCAGTGTTTGTTCCAAATGAGCCATTTTGAACTATGGTCCAAAGGTCCATCGTGGTTTTATTACACCATAATAACACCATAAAACAAGTGGTATTCTGTGTTTAGGCAGGTTTTAGGTTTCATTTTAGCCCTTTTACTTAATGAACCAGAATATTGTACAGAAACCTGATTCAAATACACCAAATCAGGATCCTGGTTCATTTCTGAGTAGTTTTTCTAACTTAAATGATAAATAGCTCTACTTCTAAGTGACCTTTTTCTAAATAATGGAGTCTAAAGCGATTTACACAACATTCAGTCACACACTCACTGTAGCGAGTAGCCACAGCTGCCGTGGGCGGTGGCGTCACCAAGGTGTGGCCCCGCCCACCTTGTGCAATGCTCTAGCCCAGCAGTCCCCAACCTTTTTTGCGCCACAGACCGGTTATATGTCAGATAATATTTTCACGGACCGCCCTTTAAAGTGTGGGGGGTAAATACGATCAAATAAAATGATATGACTGGTATAAAATCAAATACAAACAGCATATAAATAAAACTCACTGTTATGTTGAATTAGTGGGAGCCCTGAACTTTTCTCTCCGAAACAAGCCGGTCCCATCTAAGCGTAATCGGAGACAATGACACATGAAGTGTGCTCCTGATGTCCAGTCTGCTCCGTAGCTTTGTTTTCGTCGCTGTAACCACAGAAAATCCAGCTTCACAAAGATAGGATGTTATAGATAGGATGAGTCTTGAACTGAATTAACCTGTGGCAAGAGGCACAGATGCACCGACTGATGGAATTGGGAGAGAATACCCCAATGTTTTGTATTTTTCAAAATAAAACATCACTCAGACTCTGATCGTCGATAAATTATACATATTTATTTTTTTCTGTGCGGCCCGGTACCAAATGACCGACGGACCGGTACCCGTCCATGGCCCGTCGGTTGGGGACCGCTGCTCTAGCCCACCCACTGGCCACTCCACTCGCCAGTGTAAATGGTAGTAGCATCAGTTTAGCATTTCATTCCATTATGCACAGCAGCAACGTAACATTAAAAATCTCACAATAAACCAAGATATGAGTAGGTGTTTACTTTAAGTCATAGGGAAATTATATTTAAATGTCAAATCAGTCTGTCTTAAACATGTATATAAAGGTACTCTTTATCAGACCATATTGTCCCAAAAGTTAGAAAATTTCTAAGCCAGTTAGTTCTCCGTCAGCCTGAACACCTAAATTCGGCCAATCATATATCAACGGTCATCTGTCAATCAAATTTTTTCGGCCATAGCATCTTGATTCATATGTCGCAGCTAATATACGCAACGGTTGAAATCAGAATCCTTTCCTTTCCCATTGAGTTGCGTCCCAGTGTTCACGGGGATGGACGTCTGTCTTCGGCAGGCGTAGAGCTAACAGAACTGGCAGCGTTGCGAGGCAAGGGCTCAAACATGTACGGCTGGAAGCCTTCTACACCAAACCAAGCTTCTGCCGCCCTGGCGTCCTCTTCCACAACATCTTCGTCCCCGCTTTCCTCCTCTAAATAAAAAATGGATGACGGAGGAGACTCATCCACGACCTCCGACACTAAACTCTCCTCCTCTTGCATGTTTCCGCTGTCCATAGCGTTCCTTGACAGCGTCGTTTCTAAGTCACCAATTTAGTGCTACTTGGTCCCAATGGAATTTCCCATTGGGAACCTGCTAGCACTAAGTTGCTAACTGGTTAGCAAGATGCTTCCGACAAACCGGCTTCAACCAAACATGCTTGCGAACCTTCCACCACAACAACCCCGCCCCCTTGATAAACGACCAATCCCATTGACTTCATTCACTCGTGTAAAGTCGGGCACCAATCGGGAGAATTCGGAAATGCGACGGTTGGAACGGCCGCTTCATTAAGACTTTAAGTCTTTCTGATTTCTACAGTCAGGTTTACCACAATAGTCGATTCAAACTCTGAAATTATGGCTTTTACATTCAGTGGCCACCCCAAGATTTTTAGTGGCCCATCTGGACCCCCCCCCCCCGGGAAACATTTCTGTCGGTGCCACTGGCTGTGAGGCAAACTAATTGAAGCACGGCTGCTGTAAAATGACTCCACAGGGAATCTGACTCCCGTCTGCCGGCGGTGAAATGCCTTGCCCAAGGACGTGGCGGCAGTGAAAGCCAATGACTATTTGCATGCAGGGCAAAATCCAGCATCCAGCACTCCTTTTAAACACAAACACACTCCCACACTTCCCATTATGCTGCTCTTCCTTTTCTACTACACCAGTTTATCCAGTTTTTCCAGTTTCTGTTTACGGTTAATGAGGGACTCTCCAGATAAACAAGGTTAAAATTATGTATGACGTCCTGAAAAATGTCGATGACAAGAGTCTGAGCTGCACCTGTGCAGCAAAGGGTTCATTTAAATATGAATATGAAGGGAAAGTAAAGGCTGTTTGTTTTTATAACCTTAGCAGCCTTTAGCACTAGCTAAAGGATGCTACTCCTAGTGAAGCAGCTGCAAGTTAAGGTTAATCAACCTCACAATAATGGATGGTAGGCATGGCAGTAGAACAGAGTGGATGTTGAAAGGGAATCAAAAGACGACTAAAGATGCGTCTGTTTGGGCTTATGTCTTATTGTCTACATCATGTCTACTGGGACTCGTCTATCCAGTGGAAGAGGAACATGAAGCTCACTAGAGTGAAACGCGCTGCATTGGCTATTTGGGCAATTTTGTTTTATTATTTCAATAATCAATTAATCCGATAAATTGCTACAGCCCTGGTATCACCCTTTAGGGTCACATTTTTAGGGTTTATCAATGAAAGCAGGGTTTCTGCGGGTCATCAAATATAATTAAAAGTCATAAAATTTATATATTTTAAATTAAGGCATTATTTGGCATTAAAATTCATTAAATGTGATTATTGTGGCATTTAAAATGCTTTACTAAATAAAAAAATAACATTCATAAAAGCAATTTTGCCAGATAAATTATATTGTGATATGTTTGCCTAAAACTGCTTCCAGTTTATCATAAAGCCATATGTTAGGAGGAAAAAGCTAGAGAATGGGAAAATAATTCAACAAAAGTGGCTGAAAAACGAGGAATTTGGGACACGGCTGCAGCCTGTCGACCAGAGGTCTTATGCTACGTTCACACCGGACGCAGCAGGAGCAGCAAAATCACGTCTGCTGCTTCATTTTTGCTGCTTGTACCACTGAGTTCTGACACGCGGCTGAAGCAGCTTTGCTGCTCTGGCTGCTGGTGCAAAAGTGTGTCTGACGCGCGTTGGGCGGAGCTTCACTATCCTTTCTTTGCCTTGCAGCTATATTTGCTGTGATCAGTGGGAATAAAGTAGTTTTAATATGTTTTTAAGTGAGAAAATCCACCTGAAAACTTAATCATTGCAGTCAGTTCATCCAGATTACAATCCTGCCTTCAATACCAGCTGTGCACTGCCAGTAATCCCATTCCACAGCAGCCTCTGGCCCGGTCGCCTCCTCGCGGTTCACCGCGGCGGCTGGTAGGTGTTTTTCATCAAAATAATCTAAACTGCAGGCAGCAGGATAATAAAAGCCAACATATTCTGCCGGCAGATTTCTGCATTTGAAGTTAATTTAGGCGTCAATAAACTGTTTCAGAGGAGTGATCACAGCGCTCTGTGTCATCAGCGATGTGTCTGTCTCGCTGCCAGCTCCCAGATCAGCTTCTCTGATTGGTTGATGCAGCGCGTCGAGCAGCAAAAGTTCAATTTATCCATCTCAAGCAGCAGCGCGTTTGCGGCGCGTCACGCGCATCAGATGCTTAAACGCTCCCGACGCGCTGCTTCAGCTGCTCAGACGCGCTGCGCCTGCTGCTCAAAACGTGCTGCGGGACCTTTTGCTGCGTCTAGACGCGCGTCAACCATTGACTTTGCATGTAAACTCGCTGCTTCTGCTGTGTCCGGTGTGAACGTAGCATTAGATTAGCGGTCCGGATACGGACCCACCTGCTGGCTAATCGGACCCAACCTTATTTAAACCATTTTAATTACCGAATGTTGTCCGACAACAGTGTCTAATTTCCCTTGCTCCTCTTCTCCTGTTAATACGGTAAAGCCCTGGGGAGCGTCCGGCTCCAGGCTGCACGTGATCCAAATGAGCCAATGAGCTGTCAGTCTGGGTTGCTGCTGCTGCTACTTTTAGACACAGCAGGCAAACCTGTGGCAAGCCGGGCGATGGGAAAGAAGGAGAAGACCATGAGAAAAAGAGAGCAGAGAAAGTGTGGACTGCTGGAAGAACTGCGGTGAACTGGTGAAAGAAAAGTGAAATGGCGTGCTCAAAGATGACCCTGCACATTTAGAGGATGTTTGGCTCAACCTGCTGCTGTGAAGCAGGATTCTCCACCATGAACAGAATCAACAATAAATCTGGATCCAGGCTCAAAATGAGCTCCTTGATATGTGCTTGAGAATGGCTTAGTCTCCGGTTAAACCCAGGTTTAAAGCCTTGCAGGGCAGCCTAAAGCCCACTGCCAACATTAAGACAGAAAAAAGAAAGAAAATAACAAACCATCAGTTCAGGGGTTTGAGAAAATATGGGAATCAGGAAATTATCTATAAACCAAACTGAATGATTGTTGTTCTCTACTTAAAAAATATCAATGAGAGTAATGGTTACTTTATTGATCAAAATTAGAGTTATTCATTCCTGAAAAGCTGCCACTGCTCAGTTCATAAAGAAGTCATCTGAGTTTCTTCCTGCTTCTTGCTTTTTTTAACTGCTGAGCAAACTGTTCATCTCTTATCTCTGTTCTTTTTTTAGGATGGAGATAATTCTGCGTGTGATAATGGTAAGCAGCAGATTTTCTTCTTTCCTCTTCCACTTGTTCCTGTATTCATCATTTTAAACACACGATGCAGACGAAGCCCAGAGTCTGCATTATATTAGATGCATATTTGGTTGTGGACGATTCGTCAATGAGGATTTATTTTACCTTTTTTTTAATTTGTTTTCTTAATGAGTGGTTCCAGTTAGGTTTGTCTTGAGAGGAATTGCACGGTCTGTTTCCAGGAAGTGGGTTTTTACGAGGATGCTTGGCGGGAATCAGGAGGGCGTGTTAGCTGGCGTGGGGTTAAAGTCATTTTCTTCTTGTTCTCTTTGAAATTATGATTTGTGTAACATATATAATATGAATATTAGCATGATTGACTAAATAAACAAATTAAATCAGAAAGAATCCTTAAGTTGGACTGCTGGAGGAAATGATAACACACCGACAGACAACAGAATAGTGCAAAATTAGTGATATGTATTCATATTTACTATATTTACAGACAAATCAGTTCATGACAGTTGATGAAATCCAAGCTGTTTTCCTTTATCCGAGGAATTCAACCAGTTCCTAGTTTGGATGAAGGTAACAGGAAGCGCCGTTTTCTTTGGGGCGTCATATGGGTCTAACTCGCCAGTGTGATCCAGCAGACATTCAGAGTCCTGGAGACGGATTCTGGAATGGAAACCTGGCCTGGATAAAACCTGATTGATCAAGCTTCGGTTTTGTCCATCAAAATATCACTGCAGTCAAATTAGTTTATATTATAACTAGGGATGCACGATATTGGGATTTTGGCCGATATCCGATATGCCGATATTTTAAAACTCATGTAGCCGATAACCGATATCGACACCGATGTTAAAGCTGGACAAAAATAAGTAGTCATTGAAAATAGCAGTTTTGTTATCCATTTCTGACACTTTGAAAAATAATATACTCAAATATATTTTCATATGCTGATATCAAATTGATTTTTAAAAACGCGGTATCGATCTATTTTACTTTCAAAATCTGGTGAAATTTCATCGTTCTGTTACAAACTCTCGTGATATTTTGCAAATTCTTGTGAGATTTTGTTAGTAAAATAGATCGATACCGCGTCAATATATCAACATATAAAAATATGGCAACATTTGGTGAATTTTCGGGGGATTTCGTAGCATAACGATGACATATAGCAATATTTCATTAGTAAAAGAGATTGATATGGTGTTTTTAAATGGCAATATATCAGCATATGAAGATATTGGGATATTTTAATGCATCAATATTTTTCCCTCTTCTTTAGAAGTTTTTAAGTCTGTAAAAAAGAAGTTTTTGAGGAAGAAGAAGTAGTATTTTTTTTTTTTTAGACTTTAGAGACTCAGAAGCTGATCAAATATCGGGTTAAATATCGGTGGGGTGGCCGATGTCCGATATTCAGTTTTAAGGCCGATACCGATAGGGGGCCCATTATATCCTGCATCCCTAATCATAACCATTAAACTCATGTGTTGTTTTACAATTCAAAATACTTTCAGTTTAAATGCCTAATCCAGGTGAGTAAACATCTCAGGTCAGTTTACCCTAGGCTAGTGCTAGCATGCTAGCTCTGGAACAAACACTCACCACTGGTCAAACCTTTTGATCTGATGAAGGTTTTAATCCACAGCGATGCATCTAAAAGCTGAGCGGCTTATGAGAGGAAGACTTTATTGTAGACGGTTTCTAGAAGCATCCGATGGGGCAGAAGCGAACCTGGATGAACGTCTGACCGCGTCGCCTAGCTGGGCTGATCAGCCTTATTACAGCTGGTCATGTGACCATAGAACCATGTCAGAACAGAATGATCTCGTTTGGCTTTTTTGTGGTAAAGAAATGAAGGAGTAGAGGATTTTATTTTTAAGCAAATCTTTAACCCTTTAAAGCCCGATCCAAGAATAAAACAAAACAGAAAATTACTTTTTTCTGGTTTGAATTCCTTATTTGGCCTTTTAACAATATTTGTAAAAAGAAAAAACAGAAATACATTTTTCATATTAATAATTTCTTACTATGCGATAAGTCAAGATTATTTTTTTGTGTAGTCTTCTGCCCTCTGTTATCAGGTATATCTGATTGTTTTTACCATTAAATTATGCAAAAGATGTCAGACGCAAAACATTTCAGAAACCGTACGTATCAAATATGATACATTTGGCATTATAGGGTTAAATAAAGTAAAAAAAATGAAAGTGAATTTAAGAAAAATGGAAACCAATAACCCGGTAACGTTTGTCTCTGTTCAGAAAACGCCGCTGCAGAAGCTAACGCTGCTCCAGAGCCGCATGAGGAGCCCCCGCAGGCCGAGGCAGCCGCCGCAGGTCTACCATCCTGCCGCCGGAACCCCCCAGGGGGCAAATCCAGCCTCATCCTGGGCTAGATGCCCCACGACTTCCCTCCCCCCTCCTCGCCTCCCACCATCTTGAACTCATCTTTTTGTTTTTTTTCTTCTCTAAAGAACAGAAATCGCCCAAACTTCAGGAACCATCTAAAGTCCAGCAGACCCCCCCCTCCCTCCTCCATATCCCAAGTGCATTGTTTTGATACCTGTTTTTGGAAAGCTGTTTTTGTACTGTTTTTCTTGTTTATTTTAACAGAAGCACTTTATGTACTCCTCTTTTTATGGTTGGATGGGACCTTTGCCCTGGAATTAGTGAAGCCGCAAACGGTGCAAAGCTCACTTTTTTTTCTTTTTTTTTTACAGCGTCATAAATCGTCCTCCGTCACGTTGAATATCGCAGTAACACCCGCCGTCCACCGTTTTTTCTTTCCCTCCCATCATGCATGCTGGTCTGGTCTGTATGAATGCAAGGAAAACTTTACTCTGTAGATTTTCTTAGATTAATTTAGCCTCTTTTTTTAATTTTTTTTTATTAGTAAAATCTTTGTTGTATGTTTGTTGCATGAAGTTGAAGTCTTTGTACTGAATGTAGTATTAAAACCCAGCTGAAGCCACATGATTAGACCCTAAAAGATGTAGGAGGAACTTTTCATCCCGTGTGATTTAAAAATAAACGGATTTGATTTTTTTAATCACACTTAGATCATCGTAGCCCTTTTCTCCACGTTTCACTCATCAGCTCGACCTGAACGGCGCCACACCGCTAATCCCCTGAAACACCCAGATTTTTTTTTAGGTGTTCTTGGTCCTGACTTCTAAGCGTATCTTAGATTTGAAAAGTGACCTTACGACAGCCCGGCCTTCCTCTCACCCGCTTCATCTCGCGTTTTTCCCGCTCCGTAAAATACGAGAACAATCGTTTTGTACATCTTAAGTGAAAGTATTCAGTCCTGTGTGTCCATCAGCTGTCATTCAAGGAAAAACAAAAAAAACAGCCAAACATTTTCGATACACGACGTTTCCTGTGATGCGTTTATTTTTCAGCATTTCTCATGTGAGACGTTTCTGTTTGCATCCTAAACAAACTGGTCATGCTGGATGGAAGTCACTGCAGAAATCTGAATTGATGAAATGGCACAAATGGAACTGACCATTAAAGATCAGTTTTGACCATGAATTGTTTTTTCTGTCTGCTTTATTGATTTTGATATTTTGGTTAAAGGGAAAGTCCGGCCGGTAAGCAATGGATCATTATCTATACCTAAAATTAGCGTTAATCTGTACAAAAAGAAAAAAACTTTTGTCACAATGACTGAGTCCGGGAATTTTAAACACCAAGAGGGAATATTTTTAAAAATTTCTTTGCTATTTTTAGGACAGTTTTCCTTTTCAGCCTCCGTGTTTTTCTACAGTCCTGAACTGAAGTGAAACTATTCTGTGGTTTTACACTAAGTCTCTAATTCTTTTCATTGTTTAATCTATATCAACACTTTAGTCGTACCTGAAGTATGTGTTTCAATCTGAGCTACAGGTAAGATGTAAAATTTAAAATGAGTATATAGAGATATTTGTTCTCTGCGTTTAGGATTCACTTAGTTTGTTTTTTTCCACAGAGACGCACCTTTAAGAATGAATAGCAGGTTATCAGTGTAGGTCAATAAAACCAGATGGATTATTGTCGAGTCTCTTTATTTAAGGGATTAATAATTAGGAGAGTGAGCTTTAGATGTAGATCTAAAAAACATAAAACAATTATACCTAAAACTAAAACGTTTGCAGTGATTTAATGAATTTAGCGTTAATCAGTAAAAAAATAAAAATTATTTTCATCATGATCAATGAGTCTGGGAGCGGCCATCTTTGCCCAAATCTAGTAGCCCCTCCCTCCTGCCATCTTCCAGCAGTGACGTCACGGTGCGGTAAGCCTAGCGCCATTCTCCCCGCTTTCCAAGCTAAATCAATGGGAACTACTAGACACATCTGCAATCAACAACAATTATTGAAGATTTCCAGAGGACTTCACCATTGAAATTCACCAGAGCTATAGTGAAACTGACAATGCCCACGTGCATGGCAGCTGGATGCTGGAATACATCGGGTAAAAGTGGAAAAAAAGAGTTATTCCACCTTTCTGATCCCTGATCCTCCACGGACGGGTTGGTCGTTGGATCGCCAACTTGAAGAGGGAGGATTTGCCATCGAACTTCTGGCCAGAGAAAAAACCCGTAATATGTAGCCAACATTTGGAAGAAGAATGTTTTCAAGATGACTTGGATAATAGCGCGTTGTGACAAACACCAGATACAGCACTGGGACTTGATCAACAGCCGATACCGCACCGTGACAATGTCACTAACCAGTAGGTGGCAGTAGTGTTCTTTGACAAACATGGGTGCCTCCAGTAAAGCACATTCACATGAAAATTGCTCTGAATTAAAAACACTGATCATTTATTGAACAGGATGGAATCATTTCAGATTTAAAGAACTTTCAGAAGTTTGGCTGCGTTCGTACGGCAAACTGAAACTGTCCCAGTTTGCTTCTAAACTGGTTTCTTCACATATGTCAAATATGTCAAAGCCCCCTTCCTGTTTTGAGACAAAATTCTTTTTAAATACTGATTCATTTCTGTCTGATGACACATAATAACAATTAAATAAAAACTGAAACTAGCAGATTGAATCTTTCAATACAGGAAGCATAGCAGCAAA
Source organism: Cyprinodon tularosa (assembly GCF_016077235.1). Taxonomy (NCBI): domain Eukaryota; kingdom Metazoa; phylum Chordata; class Actinopteri; order Cyprinodontiformes; family Cyprinodontidae; genus Cyprinodon; species Cyprinodon tularosa. The sequence continues at coordinate 127,949 of NW_024039488.1, read as the reverse complement.
ACAATAGGGTGGCACACAGTCAGGGGGGATTTACCATTAGGCAATACTAGGCAACTGCCTAGTATTGCCTAGTATAAACCTCTGTTTACATGTATGGTTAATATATTCCTTATTAGTGCACATTAATAATGTTTTAGATCAAAATACTTTCCGTAAAACGGCATCAGAACGCTGATAATAAGAAGTAGTGTTGCACCGATGCCATTTTTTGGCCCCGATACCTGGCTGTGCAGTATCGGCCGATACCATTTGTTTGATTAATTTCCATCATGGCTTCATGTCAAGCTGCTGCCTACCTTTGTGAAGCAGGAAAAAACTAAAACAAAGTGAATCCAATAGAACCTTTTATTGCCTACCTGGAATGGGTGACAATAGTTGAATAAACTTTAGGCTCTCAAAACGGTGCCCTATTTGTTGGTACTCACCGATACCGATATCACCATGTTGGTGCTGGATCGGGGCCCCGCCTGATACTGGTATCAGTGCAACACTAACATTAAGTGAGTGTTGCGCCATATTGGATCAGTCCATTTGCTGCACATGTTCAGAAAGGTCCAAACAGACAGCAGCAAACCATTTGAAAACAAACCATGCAAAGAGCAGTGTTGCCAACTTAGCGCTTTAGTCGCTATATTTAGCCACTTTTCAGACCCCTCTAGCACTTTGATTTCTAAAAAGCTCCTAGCGCCAAATCTAGAGACTTTTTTTCTGCTACTGGAGACTTTGGAGACAACATCTAAAAGCAGCGAACTCTGCTCTCCAGAGCGAGTAGATTGGTAGGACAGGCTTGTCTTTGCCTAGGGCCCCACATTTCCTAAATCCACCCCTGATTGAAATTCACCAGAGCTATAGTGAAACTGACAATGCCCACGTGCATGGCAGCTGGATGCTGGAATACATCGGGTAAAAGTGAAGAAGAGAAAAAACCCGTAATATGTAGCCAACATTTGGAAGAAGAATGTTTTCAAGATGACTTGGATAATAGCGCGTTGTGACAAACACCAGATACAGCACTGGGACTTGATCAACAGCCGATACCGCACAGTGACAATGTCACTAACCAGTAGGTGGCAGTAGTGTTCTTTGACAAACATGGATGCCTCCAGTAAAGCACATTCACATGAAAATTACTTGTTTATTGAACAACTTGAACAAATTTCTTTAACTCTTGAGTTTAATGTGAGAGTGGGTTATCTGGGTGGAAGTGGGTGATTATTTGCAGCATTCGCAGCAATCTGTCATCGATCTCCCGTCACCTGTGACCCTAAGGTACTTGAACTCCACAAGGAAGGAACTCTGGGGCCCAATCCGGCCCCTGACTCCCCCTCATGTGGGCGTTCTTCCAGAGGTTCCACCACATGAAGTGCCGTCCCAAACCCAGACGTGGGTAGGGCGAGTGGACTGTCCAGCCCTGAAATAACGAGTCTCCGTCAGCTCAGGTGTAACAGAGATCTGATAGGAAACCTGTTCTCTAAATGTAAGTTCCTCTGGTTCGCTGCATCTTCATCACACTGACAGAAAATCACAACTTAGGTATAAGAAAAAAAACGTAATTAATTTCAAAGGGGAAGGTCCTCTTTGAAATAATTTTATTTGACCGTGTATTTTTTTTTTTTAGAAAGGGGCAAATGTTTAATGTTAAAGGTATAGTGGTGAATTTTCGTGAATTTTTGAAGAGATCTGATTTTATTAAGGGTTTTTTCTCTAATTCTATGCTTTGTTACACTCATCACTTTTTTCTAATGTACCTTCACAGATTTTTGTTTTATTTTCCCCCCATAATTTAAAGTATTCACTACCCCAGGAAAACTTTGACGGGATAGTCGAGGGTTTTAGCAATTTTTTCAAGACCCGCCCTCTCCACTTTAAAACAAATGCACTACCCTGTACACGCTCACAAGAGGGAACGTCTATTAAAGTCGTGCGAGAGTGTGCACGAGCCCCTTTCTCCTCCTGAAAGCACTGTTTGCTGTTTGCATCGTTCATACAAGCTTACTTTCCAAAAGATTTGCAGTTTTTCCACCATGTCAAATGGGGACAAGCATGCAGGATGGCCTTACAAACCTATCACCAGAATGATTGACAGTCAGGAGAACCACTTATTGAGATGATCCACCCGGAAGAAGAACATCCTCCACTATAGCTTTAGGTTATCTGTCTCACACAGATACAGCTACACACACATCACTGTATTTCCATCACTGATCTCTATTTATTCACTGGATTGCTGATTGCCCGTTGGTAATACGGGGTTGAAGTGAAGCCACCGGCCGCCATTTTGGTACTCCCTAGTCAGACTGGTCACAATGTAAACAATATGTGCACTACAGCATTGAACAACGATGATGCTCTCATTTTCACTTTGACACAGACTGGCTGTTTCATAGCAGCAGTAGAATACTGTAACCTATAATTAAAAAAATAATAGTCACATCTCATAACATAGTCCTTATGAAGTCAATGAAGTCTATAAATCATGTAATATAACATATTAAACAAATCCATCACAATAAAATTAATCTGTTAATGGAGCAGAATAATACAGATGAGCCAAAAGTGCTAAACTGATGATGTACATGTAACATAAAGGTATTTATTTCTCATGTGTAGAAATATTTTACATTGATAAAAAAAAAACACAGGAATTTTACTACTTTACTATTTCACAGTGAATGACTTTCTATTTCCTCTACTTTCTGTTTTCTAACATTAGACCCAATGTCAGTGTCTAACTCAGTCAATGTCTTCCAGTCAATCTGAGACTAATGTTAGTCTGCAGACTAAACTATAGGATCCATCGGCTATAGATGGATTTATTGGTTAGTTCATCCACTGACTGTGAATTGACCAGTGGAACGTCTTCCTGCAGACAGAAAACTGCTGGTTTTAGCTAGAGATGCAGGATATAATCGGCGCCCTATCGGTATCAGCCTTAAAACTGAATATCGGACATCGGCCACCCCACCGATATTTAACCCGATATTTGATCAGCTTCTGAGTTTCTAAAGTCTAAAAAAAAAAAAAGATACTACTTCTTCTTCCTCAAAAACTTCTTTTTTACAGACTTAAAAACTTCTAAAGACGAGAGAAAAAATATTGATCCATTAAAATATCCCAATATCTTCATATGCTGATATATTGCCATTTAAAAACACCATATCAATCTCTTTCACTAATGAAATATTGCTATATGTCATCGTTATGCTACGAAATCCCCCGAAAATTCACCAAATGTTGCCATATTTTTATATGTTGATATATTGACGCGGTATCGATCTATTTTACTAACAAAATCTCACAAGAATTTGCAAAATATCACGAGAGTTTGTAACAGAACGATGAAATTTCACCAGATTTTGAAAGTAAAATAGATCGATACCGCGTTTTTAAAAATCATTTTGATATCAGCATATGAAAATATATTTGAGTATATTATTTTTCAAAGTGTCAGAAATGGATAAAAAAACTGCTATTTTCGATGACTACTTATTTTTGTCCAGCTTTAACATCGGTATCGACATCGGTTATCGGCTACATGAGTTTTAAAATATCGGCATATCGGATATCGGCCAAAATCCCAATATCGTGCATCCCTAGTTTTAGCAGCTAAATGCTGCACAGGGAGGCATTTTGACTGAGCGTCTCTGTGGGAGAGGGGAGTACCAATATGGCGGACGGAGGCTTCACTTTTTTCATGCAATCGCCAATCCAGTGAATAAATGGAGATCAGTGGTTGCCATAGATACGACTGCTTTCCTTTTCAGTTGGAGAGAAGAACCGTCCCATTGTCGTTAGTAAAAAATTACCAATACTTTGTTATTTTACTTAAGTAGAAATGTTTGGTTAGCGTTAGCCTTTTTTTAGAAAACTTTTTCAGAAATAATTCTTATTTCAACCGTTGCGTATATTAGCTGCGACACATGAATCAAGATGCTATGACTGAAAGAATGTGATTGACAGATGAGCGTTGATATATGATTGGCTGAATTTAGGTGTTCAGGCTGACGTAGAACTAACTGGCCTGCAGAAAATAACGGGAAAAACCCCCCACAGATTTTAAGACAGATTTTTTTTTTATAGAATTTTTTTACATTTTGGAACAACATGGTCTGATAAAGAGAACATTCATATACATGTTTAAGCCAGAATGATTTGATATTTAAATACCATTTCCCTACGACTTTAAAGACGTATTTAGTTTCAAATTAAATATTTAATTTGCTAAATAAATATTTATTTAACAAAATAAGATTTTTATAAATGAATGAATGACTAGAGATAGGGTGAGAAGCTCGGTCATCCGAGAGGGACTCGGAGTAGAGCCGCTGCTCCTCCACGTCGAGAGGAGCCAGTTGAGATGGCTCGGGCATCTGGTTAGGATGCCTCATGGACACCTTCCTGGTGAAGGAGGAGGCCCCCGGGGAAGACCCAGGACACGCTGGAGAGACTGTTTCTCGGCTGGCCTGGGCACGCCTTGGGGTTCCTCCTGAGGGGCTAGAAGAAGTGGCTGGGGAGAGGGAAGTCTGGGCCTCCCTTCTTAGGCTGCTGCCCCCGCGACCCGACCCCGGATAAGCGGAGGAGGATGGATGGATGGATGGACTAGTGAAAAAATGACTTTGAAAAAAATAAACCCTTATTTTTCTCTTAAAAACGCTAAATAACCATAAATATTGCTCCTAATTTTGACTGCTTCACTTTACAAACGGCGCCCCATAGAGTTCTACTTCAGGTTTTATAGAAACCTAAACTTCTAGACTAGAACTAATAAGATATAAATTTTTATTAAACCTAATTATTGATTAAATCCTTATTGAATAGAAATTTCCCTTCATGCATCTATCTTAATATATATGAATCCCTTGTCCTGTTTTTTATTTCATGCTTTTCTGGCCCCCTCCTGGCCCCCTGGTACATTTGGTCTGGAACCGCCACTGGTCCATCTCCATTTGATTGACATGAGAGAAGCCTAAGCCCCTCCCTTTAGGCTGTTCTTACTCATATCGAAAGTGAAAGTTAGATAAAGAATGTTGCTTCGTGTCGCAGCCGCCACTTGTTCTCTGCGTCTCTGAGCGGCGGAGGAGCCTTTATGGTGAGTGATTAACCTTCTATAGGACACCTCGCTGCGGCATGAGTCACAGGGGCCCCCATGGGGCCCTACATGGGGCCCCTACATGGGGCCATGGATTTAAAGCCGAGACAGACCAACAGGCGGAACAAGCTCTTTATTTCACACAGTTGGAGGGGGAAAAAAGTCGCTTTTTGTTTCAGTTAAAGCTTCGCTTCTTGTTTTGATTAAACTTAAAACTTTATAACTTCTAAGATCCCAGATATAAACCTCAGTTTCACTCTTTGTTTTTCAAACATTTTACCACGTTTAAAATGTCACCATCTGCCGCCAGGTGTGATAGATGAGCTCATTTTATATATATTTTATTTAAATTCATTCAAATACAAAATGCAAATGTTGTTGTTTTGAAAGGATTACATTTGCTTTGATAAAAGTTTAATGTTGTTTGTGATTTTCATGTGTTGGAAACTTAATATGTGACCTAAATATAAAATAGTACTCAAGGTTAAATAGCTGCTCTGCATGCAAACCTGCTGCTGTTACTGGAAACATTCAAATATCATTTTTTTTCTGCAAAGGAAAAAAATCAAATTTTATTCTGAAAGGATTATTTCTGCTTTTAATAATAGTTTTGTTGTTTGTGATTTTCATGTAGTGCAGAGTGTTTGCAAATCCAAACCAATCAGCCTGCTGAGGCCCCGGGGTCAAGTTTCTGTCTGCAGGCAACAGGTTCAATGTCCAAAAAGACCAGAGGCCCCAAACCGCCACTAACAGGAAGTGATCTGCATCACTTCCTGTCTTTCCTCAGGAGAATAATCAATAAATAAAAATAATAAAACAAAGATAAATAGAATCAACAATTATTAACCTGCAAATAAACTCTGTAAATAATACAAAAAAATATACATTTAGGAAATAATGAACACAATTCAAATGGATAAAGAAATAAAGAATAAATAGCTCTAACAGAGGAAACTGGTTCTTAATATGTGACCTAAATATAAAACTGAACTGAAGGTTAAATAGCTGCTCTACATGCAGACCTTCTGCTGTTACTGTAAACATCCAAGATGGACCGTTTTTCATTTTAATATGAAACATGAAAACAATCTGAAATTTAAAAAAAACAATTTTTTATTCTAATATAAGATAAGATAATCCTTTATTTGTCCCACAGTGGGGAAATTGCAGCGTTGCATCAACAGTGCAGTAGGAAAAAAAGAATACAAAGTATAAAAAATATTTAAAAATATATAAAAAATATACATTAAGTATATACAGACAAGGCAACACTGGTATAATATGATAAAACAACAATGTTTTTTTTTTTTTGCTGCAGCAAAGAAAAAATAAAATACAATGTGCACCATAAAAAAGAAAAATTAGATATCTTTATTGTCCCAGCTTGGGGAAATTCACCGTCTGCATTTAACCCCTCCCCTTGGGGAGCAGTGGGGGGTTTAGGGTCTTGCTCAGGGACCCCGGCTGTGGGGATCCAACCAGATACTTGCAACTTTCTCAGAGCACAGAGTGCTGCTCTAACCACTTAACTCACATTAACATTTGCATATAGTTGTTTGTTCTTTATTAATAAAAATAAAAAAAGTTGTTTTCAAGCTATGAAAGTTTAATAATTATTAGAAATGATCCAGTTACAGAATCTGGTGCAACAGCGACAGTAAACCTGAAATACCAGACAGATCAGGGATAGGCCAAGACTTTTATGATCCAATAATCTTAAAAAAGATTATTGGATCAGTTCACAACTAAAGTTTAATGTTTAGTTAAATAATTAACAGATTCATATTTTGTATGCTCATTACTATAATATAAACCTGTCTGATAAAAACAGGGAATTTAATTCTAGATCATTTTTCTAAAATGTAATAAATATGTTATGCAGGCGAAACAAATTCAGCTGTTTTTTTTTTGCTTATAAAACATTTTCACTTTTACTGCATATTTTCTTTGCCTGCAGTTGGTGCAAATATTACCGTAAACTGAGAAAGAATTCTCAGAAAAGAAGAGCTGGGATCTACTAGACCAAATAAAAACAGTTTTAGTCACATGTTTAGTCCGGACTAGCTGCATGCCTTTTTCTGGAAGCCAGGAGTTATTTTATTGTAATTCATGAATGAATGCTTATTTTTTTTTTTTTTTTGCTTTTGACTTTTTGGTCACATTTCTATTTAAATCTCAGTAAAAAAAAAAAAAAAGTATAATAATAATAATAAAGGAGATAGTGCTAATCTTGGTTTCAATATAAAGTTCCTTAGTTTGATATTTCTGATGGTAAATATACTATGAAGCAAATGGTAAAATCATTCTCTCAAGTGTTAAAAGTGTGAATATTTGTTGAAATGTTAGTGCTGGGTGCATGGGCGGTTCTAGACAGGGGCCAACGGGGGCCAGTGCCCCTGTAGATCATGTTCTGACCCCTGTCATATATGCGCTGGAACAGACATGGTTACTGATTGGTCCTTTGGATCCATTTCAGAGGTCTTCAACAGGGGGTCTGCGACCCCTAGGGGCTCCACAGAGGTACTGCATGGGGTTCAGGAAAGTTTTGGTTGATTCCACTAATTTCCACTAATTGAAATGTCTTTAAATCCACTAGGGCTGCAACAACGAATCGATAAAAATCGACTTTTAAAAGCGTTGGCAACGAATTTCATCATCGATTAGTTGTGTCGCGCGATTATTGCGTCATCTGCCGCGCCGTCATCACTGCCTCTTGACTGAAAGAGGAAGAAAAAAAAATACGGCAGAGCGAGTCAGCGCCGCAGGTGCAGTGTTGCCAACTCCGCGACTTTTCAGACCCCTCCAGCGACTATTTTTCAAAAAAGCGACTAGCGACAAATCTGGCGACTTTTTTCGGTGTCACTGGCGGCTTTTGGAGACTCTTACGTGAAAGCATGCATGTTCCTACTCTGCCGTGGGGCGCCTCCCCCACCCCAACCGCGTTTTCCCGCAGGAGTCCCTCTCATTCAGAGCCTCAGCGTCCAGACTGCAAATGAAGCGCGCATACACCGGGATTGACGGCGCAAATTGATCACAATAATAAAAATAGCCTGCGCTTTGTAAAGCGAAAAAAGTGATAACATGCAACTTTTTTCAAAAGAAATTAACATGGCACGGAACCACCATGTTTGTTTGGTTTTAAAGTGGGGGAAACGTAACGTTAGTTTCTCAGGTAGCTCATCTGATGCTTTCCTTACCGTGTTAGTAGGTTACAGACAGTGATAAGGTTGGCTACTTATTTTACTTTTCATTTCATTTGAATTAGCTTAAGCAGCGTTTACATTTACTTTATAAATAAATTAACTTGCAAATTATGAGGGCAAGACTTTTAAAGTTTAAATCTTCTGGCAAAGATAAAGTAAAGAAGATCCTGCAATTTATGGAAGTAAAGCAGAATAAAATCCAGCAAGATCAGTAATATGTCAATTAATTATCTGCCACATTCCCATGTAAATATCTGTCTTTGGAGGATGTGTTTTTTAGCACCCCTAGTTCTCTCATTTTTATTCCAAATACAATTTATAATTTGAATCACAGGCTATTTTTATCTCTATGGTTCAGTATTTTCTCAAGTAGCAACTTTAACTGCTATACTTTCCTGTCTTAAAAGGCAGAACTCTCTAGTCTAAAAAAAACCTCATTTGTTGAAATGGGGGGGCCTATTGTTTGAACCCCTTAGAGGCTTTTAAAAACAAAAATGTCTTTTTGCGCTTTATGAAACAAAGTACCCTATATTTTGTGGATGTACAGCTACATTTCTCATGTAAGTTTGCGTAGTTTTAACAGAAACATTTATTTTTCATATTGCACCAGTACAGTTAATGAGCAACCTGTACTTGTGTGCTTGTTTGTTCTGTCTATAATGTTTATTTTGGAATAAAGAGGTTAATATAAAAAATATTTTTTGTCCGATTCATCGATTAATCGAAAAAATAATCGTCCAATTCATCGATTTTTAAAATAATCGTTAGTTGCAGCCCTAAAATCCACGTTAACATGAATCCAACAGACTAGTAAACAGATAAATGGAGGCAGAAGATGTCTTTCAGTCATCAATGCTCACATTCAGAGACACACAGGAGCTCTTTCAAGCTGGGCACCGTTTCATTCACAACACCTGTCCCATCAACCAGGAAGCAGAAATACTTTAATCATCCCAGGGAGGGATTACTTTAGTTACATTACTCCATCTGGACCAGTTTGATAGAACAGTGTTTCATAGAATATATATAATTAGGGCGTCCCCGCTCCATCTAGCCATCAGTTTGGGGTCCTTGGCCTGGAAAACATTGAAGACCTCTGATCTATTTCATTTTTTTCTTTACAAATTCTATTTTAGTAATTATTTAAAAACAATAAAGTGATGGCTTCAGTGGTATTGATATATGATCCCAGTTTTCATCTCTGTCGTAATATATTGGAATCATTTGCACTGTTTTTTGGCTCATGCTTTTCTGTCCTTCCATGAAAACACGCCGGCCCCCTCCTGGCCCCCTCCTGGCCCCCTGCTACATTTGGTCTAGAACCGCCTCTGTGCTGTGGTCATTTCATGGAAATAAGGAGTTTTAATGATATAAAGGTTGAAGCAGATGTATCTCATCTGTTCTCATGAGGCTCTTGGCGCGTCCCGCTGCAGCTGCTGCATCTCCTCCCACTGAACGCTTTCCTGTCGTTTCTTGACCCCCCACCATGGTGGTCCAGTATGGGGGCCGCATGTCTACAGTCTTTACTCCAACAGTAACTGGGCCTTGCAGAGAGGGGGCCTGACCCTGCTCTGCTTGTGTTAACACGACAGTAATTAATTGGAATTCCAGAGGAAAATATATTTTACTGTTTAATTGGAAAAAGCAAAAGGATCCTTTTTTTTTTTTTTTTTTTTAGCGGTTTCCCATAAACAGCCAAACGCTCTTTATAGGAAGTCGGATCTCTTTCCACCCTCCAGGGGCAGAAGGACTAAAACTTGTTTTTAGACCGAAGCTCTTTGTTGCCATGTTGTTTTCTTTGCTTTAAACTGAGACGTTCAAATGTAACCAAAGTTTTAGGTCGAATCTAGTTTGCAAATCCGAAAGCAAAACCTCCGACTCTTCATTAAATCTCCTGACTATAAATAAATTAAAACAAGCTTACTTTCTCTTTCATTATGACTTGCTTGTTGATCAAACTTGCCAGATAAACCAACCCTGTTGGTTCTTTTCAGACATATTTGAGGCTAGTGGCTCGGTCAGGTCAATGTTTACTGTGTGAATATTTTGTTAAGGTGGAATTGTTGAGTTTTAAAACAGTGATTAGATCAGAGTTGCTCCTTTTTTCTGCCTAAATGTGAAACCTCCCTGCAGAGGGGAGCTGCAGCTCTGACCAACATCATGGTCATGAGAGAAAGTTCTGCTTAGATTTGAAGAAATAAGCATCCAGTGATTGATTGTCTTCTGGGGAGTTATGATGAACTGAAAGAGGATGTAGCTCCACAAGTGGGAGGGGTGACCTTATTTTAACTCAACTGGGACTCTACTGTTATTTCTTACAGGAAGTTCAGAGGCTCTAATGGGACGTCATGTTTAGAAGTTTATCAGCAGTTAATGTCTCAGTCTGGTAGGCTGAAGGTTAGTCTGAGTCAGGACTAAGACTGAAGTGGACTTCTGCCCCCTATAAAAACAGCGTGGCTTTTTATGCTAATGATGCAAAACGTCATGTTTGCAGCGGTTTGTTTGTTACAGAGAAGCTAATGCTACGTTCACACCACAAGCAGCAGGAGCAGCAAAAACGAACGTCCTGCTTCATTTTTGATGCTTGTACCAGTTTAGTTCTGACGTGCGGCTGAAGCATCTCTGCTGCTCTTGCAGCGGGGTGGAAAAGTGGGTCTGATGCTCGGTGGGCGGAGCTACCCTATCCTTTCTTTGGCTGGAATAATGGCAGCTATATTAGCTGTGATCAGCGAGTAAAAAGTAGATTGAATCTATGTTGAAGTGAGAAAGTCCTCCTGAAAACATGGTCTGTGCAGTCAGTTCATCCAGATTACCATCCTGCCTTCAAAGATTATTTCTCTGTGGGAGCCGCTCAGACCCCCACATACTGGCGCTGCGCTGTCACTGGGAATCCCCAGCAGCAGCTGCCTCAGGCCCGCTCGCCTCTCCAGGGTTTTCCCCTCCTGTTGGTGGCGGCTGGAAGTAGATGTTAGCGTTTTTCAGGTCTGTGCTACAAACTGCAGGCAGCAGGATAATAAAAGCCAACATATTGTGCCGGCAGGTTTCTACATTTGAAGTTAATTTAGGCGTTAATAAACTGTTTCAGAGGAGTGATCATAGCGCTCTGCATCTAACCTGACTCCTCCAGATGGATTTGCTCCGCATATCCATCTGGAAACCTTCCGTTGAAGTAATTTTGGGAAGGGGAGAAAATACTGGTTAGCTGATTGGCCTATGTTGGTGATAGACGGGCCAAATAAACCAATCAGATCAACGAAGCATATGACGTACTAACAGAGCGACGACGAAGAGGAGCCAATTGATAGATCAAACTCTTGGCGAAACCAGTCGGGAGAAGAGCAAAAACATCTTTTCCTCTGAGAAAAGCCTCCAGAGCAGTGTTTTGCTCTTCTTTCAGTGAACAAATACTCTGTAATTCCGATAAAACTTGCTCGATAGCCACGCTAACGCTAGTTTCATCGGCTGAAGCCGCCATGTTCTTTAGACTGAACTGTCGCGCTTCTCGTTGCGTCACACCTCAACCCGCCTCAAAGCCAACGCTGATTGGACGTTCGTTTGGTGAACGGCTCCAAATTTTCTTTAACGGAGAGTCTCCAGGCTGATCTGCGAGTGAAACCTTGAAAGCTCGCGAGATCAGGATGGTCTCCAGAGGCTACTCTGCATCAGCAGTGCTGCGTCTGACTTAGAGCTGGGCGATATGGCGATATATATCGTGAGGACGAGAGAAACATGTCTATCGTGACCTTTCTCCTCTATTTTTTCTATCGTGATAAACTTCTTTATTATTATTATTACTGCTAATATACATTTTAATATAATCTGTTAATATAACATTTTGCGTTTTTGCTATGCAAACTCTAAGTGTATATAACGAAAAAAAAAAGAGAATAAAAAGATAATGTGTAGAGAACGTGGTTTTGCGACACTACACCGCTTTACGTCACGCGGCTTTGCACCATACGTTTGCGACATTACTGATGGAGAGAGCCCGTGAAATTTCTTTCTGGCTTGAAAAAAAATGAATGATGGACACCCAAGAAGATTTTACCGTTAAAGCGGAGCTGCCTGGCTTATATGCTAGTTGTCGGGCTGACGTACGCAGTGGTGCGACGCATTATGCGTTGACTACGGACATGTGGATGAGTAGAGCAACACAGCCTTATATGAGTCTCACCATCCTTATCACGGACTGGACCCTCCGCGCTCGGTGTCTACAGACCGTGTACTTTCCTGAGGACCACACCGGAGTGATGCTCGCCCAAGGTATGAGCCTGACATTGCTATGCACTTTTGTACGTTCGCTAGTTTTACTATTATTGGTTTTACTAATATGCTTACACCAATGAACTGTGTGCTTTTACAGCATACGCATCAGTGGCGGCTGGTGAAAAATATTTTTGGTGGGGCTGATATAGCCTAGTGTATGTCTCCAACTAACCCGGAATAAGAATTCAAATAAACAATTGGACAATACATACAATTTAACAGTAATGATTTAATTTACTATATAATAACAGTAACAGTGATGATTTGGGTCACTGTGACGGGGTTCTTTGGCCTCCAAGAATCCAGTCTCAGTCGGGTTACCGGTGTTGGTGATTTATTGAGCTCAAAAACTCAAAACAGGGTGCAAAAGAAACTAAACATATACAAGATACTCTGGGCCTCAGCCTCCCTCCAGTTACCAGCAATGTAACAAAGAAACAGAAAACAAAAATTGCCGCTTTTCTTCCCACAGCCCTCATTAAATAGTTTAAGCCCCTCACCTCAGGCTCTCTTATTTCTGATTTCTTCTCATTAATCAGTTTTGTCCATATATTACCTCCACAAACAATTGATGTACAAAAACAAATAATTTTTACAACTTAATTCTTTTACACAGATTCATTGACTTATTCAATTACACCAAACTGGGTTTGAACCCAGCAAAGACGCAGCCAGACGGAAGATGACAAGTCCCCGCATAAACACGTACACACCCACACCCCCCACATACCCACACACACACACACACACGGCTAACCCCACTGAAATATTAAGTGTGCACCCTCAATACGCCAGCAGGTAACCAGGAACAGCTTGTGTGTTTTAAGTTCATGGAGCTACTGATCTCAGCGCGAGTGTATTGGTCCTCACAAGCACAGTATAACAGGAATGTGTGTGTGGCGCGCAAAGTTAGAGAGGTTGTTTTAAGCGACGAGGTGGATTCGTCACAGTCACAATAACCATGAAATGAAATGTTCATATCATACAACAGGGATGTTCTTCTGGCAAACGGGTAGATAAATAAGGATCTCACCGAATTTGGTGGAAGCTGCATCTCGTTCGTTACATTCGCCATCTTCCCTCTAATTGTCTGCACCTGCGCTTGGGTTCAGAAGAGAAGCCTGTTAAAGTGCAGTATTTTCAGCGCCCCAATACCATAAAGTTCCGAGACGCTGATTGGCCATTAAATTCACCTAGCAATAGTACATGATTGACAGATTCTCTGCAAATGTGGGTCAGTCTGATCAGCGCCCCCAGAACAGAGACGGTAGGAGTCTGTCTGTGGAAATCCACAAATTAATGACAGTAGATAGGGAAATGTAGTTTATATAATTTGTTTTGCTTATAGTTACACAGTCTAGAGAGTAAAACAGACATTTATGAGTTAATTTCTAAAAATATATTTTACGTTTCTCTCTTCTTATCAGGGAGGGCGGTGCCCCAGCGCCCCCTATGGGCCGGCCGCCACTGATACGCATCCATTACTGGACCTCACTGATATTATAATTTATTCTGAAGGGGGGAAAAGTGAAGGCTACTGCACCTGTGAGTGTTGTGTTTACACACAAAGGTGCTGTAGCATTCACTTTTTCCCCTTTAGAGTAAATCATACTGTGTGTATTAGTGTGTACTGTTTGTTATAGTTTGTTGTATAGTACTGTTGTGTTCCATGTTTTTAAACTGTGCAGCACGTTTCTCTTGTGACTGCTGAAAAATAAAGAGAACAACTGAAACACCCATAATTGTGGTACAGGTCGTATGATGGATCACATTTTTAACTACACTGACACTCCTATCCAGTAGAACATGTGGGCATTTTAATTAATGTATTACCAGTGCAGACACATTTCTTCTTAAATAGGCGAGGCGCCTCCTAGTGGAAAACAAGGTAAGTGAAAGACAAGAGAAAAAACTGGCCTTGGAATTTTATAAAATGTCAATAACAAATGAATATTAAATGATTAATTACTGCAGCGCAATAGCCAAGATTCTATACTGTTCACTGTCATGGCCGCAAATTGCATAACTGGTGTTCTTGGTTTGGGGTTGGGATTCTCATATTAGGAAACAAGATGATGGGTAAAAAATAGGCGATGAAAGATTTTTTTCAACCCTGTCCATCTGACGGACTATGAAAACATAAAATGCAACATCAGTTGTGGTATATCGTGATATACTCCTGCTGCTCTAAACGCGCTGCAGGACCTTTTCCTGCGCCTTGATGCGCGTCAACCGTTGACTTTACCTGTAAACTAGCTGCTCCTGCTGCTTTAGTTCTGAACGTAGCATTAGAGGGTTTTCTGTTGCCGGTAATCACTGTAAATGCTGGCCGATCCCTTCAACCTTGCATTTGATTGTTTTTTGTTTTTGTAGCACTGCTGAACTCGTCTGGAGTTGACGTAAACGCTTTACCCGACAAAGTCGTCACTTCTGATCGTTTACAATGAAAGGAACACTAAATTACAGTCACTGAATGTGCAGAGTCACAAAAACCCAGCAGACTTTAATGATTTTATATCAGTGTAAACAACAATAAAAGTCACGTTAAAGACATTTATTTTCCCCCAGCGTCATATGACCGGCGGTCCAAAATGGAGGAATATCAGGTAGTCTCCTCGTTACCATTTGCACGATGAAGAGATGTTTGAGGAAAACAACCACTTGAAATCAAAGACAGATAATAAGTTTGGATCTGACCTGTTGGGACGCGTTGAAAGAGGTTTAGAGGACAGGATCTGGTTAAGAAAATAAAAACCTGCCCACAAAGCTTCTTAAAGTCAAAACGCTCCTTTTCTTTATGTTGGTGCATTAACTCTTTACAGTAGATAAAATACAGCATTAGGTTTAATTGCATCTTATAGCGTTATCAGCTTCGCTGCAGTTACAGTAAATTATTTCAGACATATCAAATCACCGATCTTAACAGCTTTTGGTTTATTTTGTTTTGTGGAAATGGAAATTTCCATCGTCTGCCTTCATTCATGGTCATATAACTCAGTAACAAAGTACAGATCTGAGATAGAGTTTTGATCATAGATTATTCTTCTGCGCAGCCTCAGAGGATTGTTTGCGGGGGTTGGTGAAGTTGTTGGTGCTGAAAGCTGCTCCGTAAATCTCCAGCAGTCGGGTTTTATCTGTCTACATTCTCAGTTTTTATTTGAAAAAGCTTAGTTAAACCTTAAAAAAAGACACCGTAATCTAATCTGAAATCTCTGGGAGATTTTTTTTATTCTGTTGCTTTCTGCATTTTTCGGATTTATTCTTCTCATGAAGACATTTTCCAGTATGACATCCTCATGGTTTGATAACCTAATTGAAAATAAGATCATAGTATTCATTTCAACTATTTAACACTAAAGAATTACTTTAATTTAAACAAGAAAATTAACAATATTTATTATAGCATCAGGCATTTACGGAAGAGGATTAGGGCCACTGGAAAAAAAAAATTAACTGATTTTTAAATTTTATTTCAGTTTAGTATAGGGAAAAAAGTCAGAATTCTGAGAAAAAAGTCAGAATTCTGAGAAAAAAGTCAGAATTCTCCCTTTTTTCAGAAGTTTCCTATACTAAACTGAAATAAAATTTAAAAATCAGTTAATTTTTTTTTTCCAGTGGCCCTAATCCTCTTCCGTAGGCATTATGTAACATTAAAGTTTTAATTCTATAATTGTACCATAAATGATGTAATTATGGTACTAAAATATTTCTATCCTTAACTATCTAAATGATGCTAATACACATTGTAAAAAAATGTTTTATGACTTTTCTGAGACAATTTCGATGTTTCTTACATTTTCTTCTCTGACGTCATCGTAGGAAATGCTCAGAGCAGACCGGAAAAATATGATTAAACTATGTTTATCTGCCTTTTAGTTAATTCTTTAGATTACGCACTTTATTTCATAATGTTAACACAAAAGGAAAACATTAAAACTCAAAAAGATTTATGTTTAAATCCAAAGCTGAAAAAGTAGCGTAGCATCCCAGCCTCGGGGCAGAGCGAACACTTAAAACGTTATATTTTAGTACGCTTACTATTTTTGGGAAGGGAAAAACCTCATTTAGGTCTTTTTTTTTTATAAATAAAATCGAGAGCGATCCGGATGTATATCTGGATGCACAAATGAGCCGATGGTTCGGATCGCGCTTCCGGCACGGATCGGGTTGTGACGATGCATCACTGAACCTAACGAGCTAATATTAGCCTGTTAATTAGTTCGGCTATCTGCTCTGGCAGCCCGAACTCTGCTGCCATGTAGATATTCTACGAACAGATTGTCAGTTTTCATTGTTAACTTTGTAATTTTGTGTCTAAGATGTTGCTTTTTAACTAATAATCAGATTAATCGATTATTGGAATAATTATCCACTAATTTAGTCATCGATGAATAACTGGAGAATAGGGATTCTAAAACATGCCTTTAGCTGACAGAGGAACCACTTAGAGCAGGAATTATATCAAAACAGTAAAAAAAAATAAATAAACACGTAAACATTTTGCATTCAAGAAGAAAAACTTTATCAGTCAATCTGCTCCATCCAGAACGCCTCAAGTGGAAAAGTTTTAGTTTCACCTGGTTTAATTTTGTAGAATTCTTTAAGGAACCTTTGGCTATCCCATGATTGGCTAAAACCTAACTTTGGTGGGCGGGCACTCTGAGTCCGTTCGCCCAATCAGCTCTGACGGTTCTGTGAATGTCCCTCCTTTCCTCCCAAACAGGCTTGTCAGGTTAGAACACAATTATGATTTATTAAAATTACTGACGTGCCGGAAAACAAAGGTGTTTCCACTATATCAAAAAAGACTTCAAATCTTATTTAGACATTCCCTGTGACTAGTAGCCAAATCAATTTATTTAATCGTCTTATAAGCCAGAGGAAAGTGTCACCGGCATTGGATGGAATTGGATGGAATTGGGAAGTGGATGGAATCCCATTAAATGGTTGTTATTACTGGTTATTAGTCCCATAGAATGACTTCAGATTGGGCCTCCTACCGCTCAGTAATTCTATTTTTCATTCTGACTGAGCTTGTTAATATCGGGGGGTTGCTTGAGGACCCAAATGAGACGAGGTCTTGTAAGTTTAAGGATGAAAAACTGAGGCAAACGTCCAAAAACACAAAAATAATGAGAAACAAAAAACCAGCAAACATCAGAGAAAACTTACATTCGGAGCCAGAGACGAGGAAGCAGCACTGAGTGACTGCAGAGGTGGAGTATATAAGGGGAACTAAACAAAAAATTGTCATAATATTATTTTTTTTTTTTATTACATAGTGAACGTGTCAACATTGGGGTTGTGGTTGCTTCAGGACCCAAATGCAGAGATTAGTTCTTTTGATTAAATAGAAAAAAAAACTGAGGCAGAATAAAAAAAAAAACAGAAAAGATCAGGGGAAACGCACGTGGGGAGCCACAAACGAGGAAGCAACTAACAACAACAAGGAAGTAGCACTGAGTGACCCCAGAGGTGGAGTATATAAGGGGAACTAAACAAAGGATGGACTAATGAGCTGAATATGGAGCAGGTGGGAATAGAACTAACTAGAAGGAAGCCAAGGGGAAAAGAAACAAGCAGTAGGGGGCGACAGAGAGTAACTAAAGACAGCTGGAATAAATGGAAAATAAACCAAAGATCAACAAAACAGAAGAACTAAAAACTCTGATTCCCAGAACCATTACGGAGTTAAATTTGTGTGACTGAAACATGTGGAAATCACTGGAAGTACAGTTTTAAAACACTATTTTTTAAAAAGAAGGTCGGCTGTAAATAAAGTAGTTAAAAAGTATAAAGTAGGTAAATAGAAAGTGAAACTTAAGGTTTTAGACGTGGCAGAAGCAGCTGTTATCAACCATAAGCTGCAGTCTGGAGCGGGACTGATAACAGCTAATAACGACCATTTAACGGTTGATCACATCCGAAGCGCATGGAAGTATAGTGCTCACCTTTAGGCAGCTGTCCAGCAGTGCACAGCAACCGGTTAGTATAGAAAAAGAAAAGCTTTTCTCTGTGCTTCATACAATCTCTGTCTGCTTTCTGTAGCATTTAGCCTTTTTTCAGGGTTTTGGACATTTTCAGCCATTTGAATCGGAATCTCTGTAAAACCTTGATGAATGTTTCATATAGAAGCGCAGGAAGGTGACTTTAGATGTTTCATTATTTGGATTTTCTACTCAGTTTTTTTCTTTGGAGGACATATTTCCAAGTAGCCAAATTTTCCTTGCCTTATGCAAAGGAGCAGTGGAATAGTTTACACCAACAGGTGGGGGAGGGGCTGTGCTGTGTTTCACTTTGTTGCATAAAACTGGAATAATCTCACTAAATCGACTGTAATGTTACAATAATTGGAAATTAGGGATGCACGATATTGGGATTTTGGCCGATATCCGATACGCCGATATTTTAAAACTCATGTAGCCGATATCGATACCGATGTTAAAGCTGGACAAAAATAAGTAGTCATTGAAAATAGCAGTTTTGTTATCCATTTCTGACACTTTGAAAAATAATATACTCCAATATATTTTCATATGCTGATATCAAATCTATTTTTAAAAACGCGGTATCGATCTATTTTACTTTCAAAATCTGGTGAAATTTCATCATTCTGTTACAAACTCTCGTGATATTTTGCAAATTCTTGTGAGATTTTGTTAGTAAAATAGATCGATACCGCGTCAATATATCAACATATAAAAATATGGCAACATTTGGTGAATTTTCGGGGGATTTCGTAGCATAACGATGACATATAGCAATTTCATTAGTAAAAGAGATTGATATGGTGTTTTTAAATGGCAATATATCAGCATATGAAGATATTGGGATATTTTAATGGATCAATATTTTTTCCCTCGTCTTTAGAAGTTTTTAAGTCTGTAAAAAAGACGTTTTTGAGGAAGAAGAAGTAGTATTTTATTTTATTTTTTTAGACTTTAGAAACTCAGAAGCTGATCAAATATCGGGTTAAATATCGGTGGGGTGGCCGATGTCCGATATTCAGTTTTAAGGCCGATACCGATAGGGGGCCCATTATATCGTGCATCCCTACTGGAAATATTTGCAGTTTTTAAAAGCCTAACTTTCTAACATAACTTTCCTTAATAACCTGATTTTTACATTTAGTTGCATAAACATGACGTCTGCTGTGGCTTATTTCTGATAACGACTCCTATCTTCAGCGTTTGTCTTACATACCTTCGTTTTTTATCTTTAAAAATGAGCCAAACTGATCATCTCTTTTTTTTTTTTTATCCAGGTTAAAAGAAATGGCCTCGCTTTACTGGTTCCTCGTTGGGGTCCTGTTTTTCTCTCTCTATGCAGTGGCTGAAAGCTGTAAGTTTAAATGGTTGATTTCTATAACATGGATTCATTTACCTGCTCCAGGCGATTCCTTTAACCTTCGGTTTTATTTTCTCTTCCTTTCTTTCTCTACAGCTTTTGTTAAAGTGGCATGTGATCCCATAAGCATGGGCCAGGTGAACCATCAATCGTTGCTGAAGTGTGAGGTCAAACTGACGCAGCCTATACCAGATTTACAAATCACCGTGGTGGTCTGGAAGAAGAAAGGGCATGAAAGTCCTATTGCAGTTTATGATTTCAGAAAGAACGACCAATTTAAAGAGCAACCGGGCTTTACGTTTCCTAACCGCAACATTAACAACTTCAACGTTTCTCTGCTCATCAGCAACACTGAAGTGAAGCACCAGGGAAAGTATACCTGCATGGTGGTTACAAGTAGTGGTAGCAGCAACAGCCAAACAGAACTCAAAGTGACGGGTGAGGATTACACTTACACTAAGACTAAATAAACTGCTTATATAAGATGATTTAAGAAGTGCTGCTTTCATTAATATGAAAGACTTTGACCATATATGGCTGTATGGGTCCAAAAAATAAATAAAACTCATTATTATATAGACTCAGCTCACATAGAGTGAAATATTCCAAGATTCTATTTCTGGTCATTTTTCTAATTATGGCTCATAGAAAATAAAAACCAGTAGTTTAGGCCCCGTCCACACGAAGTCAAAACAAACACGAAACGCTAATATTTACCAGAACGTTTGTCGTAAAGACGGAGACGTAAAATAAATGTGATCGTCCACACGAATGCATGAAAACGCTGCAAAATGTATGCCAGGCCTGTAAGTGGCGCTGTGGTGCCAAAGCAAAAACAGGCGAAAACAGGCAACGAAATGTTGGGCATGCGCAGTAATATTTATACATGGTTGCCCTGCGGGTCTATTTTCGTGGTTCAGTCAAATTCAGGTGCTGAACTATGTGGTCGATATTGCTCTGTTCTTCCTGGAGATATTCCAGAAGAAGAAGATTCTGTTGTAAGCCCGACAGCAGGGTGAGTAGCATGAGCAGCAACCATTCAACACAGTACGGCGCCATTGTTGTTGTGATACCGTGTCGCGCATGCGTGTTTAGAGGCGACGCTATGACGCATGCGTGTTTAGAGGCGACGCTATGACGCATGCGTGTAAGAAGAAAAATGCGGTTAGAGCTTAAAGATGGAAACGCGAAAACGGCGTTTCAAAATCTTCCCACTCTGAAGGCTTAATAAAAAAAAAAAGATAGTTTACAGACCCCCGAAACGCCGGCTTCGTATGGATGAGAGGCTGGTTTGGTGAAAAATGTGTGCGTTTAGGCCAGGGTTTGGCTTCGTGTGGACGGGGCCTGAGTCTCAGAAAATTTGAATGTGTATATTGGAGAGTCCTGGTGCCACAGTGAGAAGATAACCAAATGAAAACAGCTGAGAAGGTTTTATTTAGCCTCTAGAAGGGCTTTCAGTTTGGGTCACCTGCAGTCAGAGCCGACCGGACGCGAGTCCAGAGGACGTCAAACAGGACTGTTGATAAAAAAAGAAAACAGAGTGGCAGGAAGAGATGTAGGAAGATTTTAATTGATCTTATGTCCAAACTTTTTTATACACTTTTCATTATCTAAGCTTGCATCATAGTCATAGTGTCATAGTTAAAAAAAAACAACAATCCACTGGACTTTGTTTCCAAGGTTGAAGACGTTTCTCTTCCCATCCTGGAAGCTTTTTCAGTTCAAAATGTCAGAAATAGCGTTTTGCTTCTTTTGTTCGCCTGCAATGCCCCATACCTGTCTATGTCTCTGAAAGGGGGGGTCGTTAAAGGGAATTGTTGGCCTGGCTGAATAGGTGAGGTCTTCTGTTCCCCTGTAAAGGGGTTGGGGTTCCATGATAGCGGGAAGTAATCAACTCTATCGCTGCATTGTACCTTACCAACCTTAAAGGTATACTATGCAACCGGTGTTGATTTTCCAGCGAGGCTCCCCCCAGAGGGCGAAAGTAAAAGTGCACTGTCGTAAATATGCTCAGCTGTTCTCCTGGTTTCTCCGTCAAGCCAGGCCAGTTGTTTTGAGCTTAGCAGACAGGCGAACGCAGCGAATGACTAATGCTGCGTTCACACCGCAGCTGGCGCGACAGAAGCAGCGAGTTTACATGCAAAGTCAATGGTTGACGCGCGTCAAGGCGCAGCAAAAGGTCCAGCGGCGCGTTTTGAGCAGCAGGCGCAGCACGTCTGAGCAGCTGAAGCAGCGCATCGGGCGCGTTTAACGCAGGGAGAGAGAAACAGCGCTGATGATCACTCCTCTTAAACAATTTATTGACGCCTAAATTAACTTAAAATGCAGAAATCTGCCGGCAGAATATGCAGTTTGGATTATTTAGATGAAAAACACCTACCAGCTGCCGCGGTGAACCGCTGCTGATGAAGGGATCCATATTGTCGGCGCATCCCTGGTATGTGGGGGTCTGAGCGGCTCCGACAGAAAAAATATTGAAGGCAGGATAATAATCTGAATGAACTGACAGCACTGATTACGTTTTCAGGTGTATTTTCTCACTTAAACACATATTAAAACTACTTTATTCCCACTGATCACAGCAAATATAGCTGGAAGGCAGAGAAAGGTTAGTGAAGCTCCGCCCAAAGCGCATCAGACACACTTTTGCACCGCGCAGCCAGAGCAGCAAAGCTGCTTCAGCCACGCGTCAGAACAAACTGGTACAAGCAGCAAAAATGAAGCAGCAGACGTGCTTTTGCTGCGTGAACGTAGCATAACTGCACAAAGATTGCCACTGTGCTAGCAACGAGAATGCTTTTAACTGGGGGGTGTAGCAGTTCTCGGCCGTAAAGCAAGACTGACTCTCACGAGACTTCTGAGCCTGTGGGTGCGGGTCGGTGCTCCTGCAGTTGCAAGTGCAGTATTTCCCCCACAGACCACCAGGGCGGCCGAGAAAACCTTTGTTCAACCTAAAATGACTCATTTAATCATCCATAACGTTATGGAACACATTAATTAACTGAAAAATGTTGCATAGTGTGCCTTTAACCAACCTTAAACCTCTGTTTAAGGTTGGTTTTTCTTTCTTTCTTAACAAAAATGGCTTCCTTTACATTTTGGATATAAGGACCAAATATAGTAGCCTGACGTAGTTTGACTCAATTCTAGTCAGAATGAGTCTGATGCTGCTCCATAGAGCTGTGATTATGGGGCGTGTTTCGAACGAACCAGGAAAAAAAATGCCTCTGCACTCAATTGGATAGACCTACAACCAATAAGAGCAACGGAGTGCGTGACGTATGTTAAGCGACGCATAGTTGTTGTCAACAAAAATCAAAGCGTGCAGTTGCACGCCTAGAATAAGAAGATGAGCCTTGATCGCGTTTCTCTGTTCCTCTTTTAAAATTAATTTGCTGTCGATATCTTCTAGAACAGACCTAATAGCAGAATCTACTCACCTCAACTCTCCAGCGGCAGCCATTGTTGTTGTCACCCAAGCGCGCTTTGGTGACGTGGTTGATTACGTTACTGTTGGTCATCTGTCCATCATCGTATAAAGCCCGCCCTGACAATTTGATTGGATCGCCAGAAGGTGGGCGAGCATACTCGCGCTACTGCCAGACCGAACTTCCCGACCTCAAACCTTGTGGGCGGGACTAAGTTCGGAATGGCACCCAGGCTACAAATATAGACCCAGGAGACCCCAAGTCCCCTAAGTCCTCCAAGGAGTCAACATGGTACCTTATTTTGGACCAATTGTGCCATGTATGAATACAGATATTATAATATAATATCATATAGTAAATATATTATAGTGTCGCCTCTCGCTCATAGACTGATGGAGATGGCCACGTCTCCACCTTGACCCTTACGGAAAAGCGGGAGAAGATGGATGAAAAATATAATGTCAAAATAAAATGTATCATGTCATAATATAAAAGCTATGCCATAAGGTATGGGGCATTGCAGGATAACAAAGAAGCTAAACAACTCCCATTCCAGAGGGGGGGACCCGTTCATCCGTTTCTATTTGCATGTTTTCTAAACTAAAACCAGGCTTTGTTGGGCTGCTGGATAAAACCTGGAACTAAACGCTATTTCTGACATTTTGAATTAAGAGAAACGTCCAGTGGATTTTTTTTTTAACACTTTTTTGGAAAGCTTCGATCGTCAAAATTTCAACTAATTAAGACTTAAAATCGGAAGGTATTCCAGTCTGTGTGTATTTAACGTTTCTACTGTATGAGAGTTAGGTTTATTCAATGATTATTATAAAATTTATGTGTGTTTATGAAAATTTTTTGCGAGGGGATGCTCCACTCCTATGTCATGATCCAGTCAGGAGACCATCCTGCCTTCATGAACTGATCAGTTGTTCTGTCAGAACAATACTCTGTTTGTAACCATGCGTCATGTTCTGTTAATAAAACGCTCTGCAGAGGAGGTCTAGTGGGAGTCTGGGGTTCAACTGTCTCTCCTTTCTGCAGAAATTGTATCCATTACTGTGTATTTCAGTTCTTCTTTTGCAAAAACCTACATTTATGAACCCGACAGTAACTATTGAATTTCTTTGCAGTAGGACATTTTTGTTGGTTTGTCTTTCTTTGTAGGTTTTTTATTTGATAAAGTGTCTCTCTTCAGCCTTTGAATTTTATCTCTTTTTCTTTGATTGGATTAAATATTATCTTTATATTGTGTTTTTCTCTTAACTTGAATAATTTGGATTTTATTGTTGCTCTTTGGTTGGTTTATCAGTGGAATCTTTCTTTCCCCATTTTTCTTTCACAGCCAGATACAGTAACCTGACCGTCCGTGGCATCAATGCATATAATGATCCCAAAGTAAGCAGGATCCTGATTTGTGAGGCTACCGGTGGCTACCCAGAAGGCAACCTGAGATGGATTGTTGAGAACAACACAGACTGGACGAAAAGCTCCAAGCAAACTGCGACCAAGATGGAAAACGGTCTGTTGAAGATGCACAGCGAGCTGCCCCTGCTGAAAGGGTCTACCTTCGATCGATACGCCTGTGTGCTGTTCAATTCCAGCGGTGGCAGACAGGAATCCGTCCTCTTCACACCCTATAACCAAGGTAAGTGTTTTTCTAACATGTTTCATAAAATACACACATTGGTTAAAGATTAGTCAACCAAGAGCCGACTGTACATGTTTTTCTTTGCCGCGGGGGGGTTGAGGAGATGCCAAAACTTCTACCAGAAAACAGAAATGTGAAGCAGTTATGGATAGAAGAAAAACAGTCTCTTTGGAATCTGCCTTTTTTTGTACACAGAATTTTAAATACTGATTTTTTTTTTTACACATTCCTTACAATGAATTTTTATCTGGTGAAAATTCAGCTGCAAAAAAAAAAGAAATCGGACTGGGTGAAAATAACGGGGCTGATCACAGCTAGTACGGCACCCCCGTTTGCCAAGGCTCTAGGTTTGATCCGGAAGAGGCGGCCGACGGCAAACATTTTGATTTTTTCTGCACAAATGAGTTAAAGGAATAGTACACCCAAAACATGATTAGCCTTCATTTTCTACTCACCCCCATGCTGAACAACACTCTGGAGTACTTTTTTGATATCTCAAATGCATCTGGAGATCTGGGAGGCTTCTTGCTGTCTGCTGACATTCAAATAATGGAGGTCTATGGCGCCCGAGACAGAAAGGTCCATAAAAGTCCACAAAAACGTGTCAATATTCCTCCATACTGCTCGTCCAATGTAATCCAAGTGTCCTGAGTGGGTAGCATCCAGAATTTACTGGAAACGAAGTCATTTAGAATGTTTTTAGAGCATAAACAGTAGTGTATAGGATTTCCTGAAAGCGCGTTCATGACGCTACGGAAGCCGGCAGACCAAACCAGATGAAAGTGCGCATTCAGCGTCTGCTCTGCCAATAATGCAAGCGTAGAAGAAGAAATGTGCTGTTTACCTGTGCAAAGAAAGAAACAACGAAAGAAAAATGTCTGAGGACTAGTGTTGAGGAAGAGCATGAGTTCTTTGCCGAGCTGAATGCGCACTTTCATCTGGTTTGGTCTGCCGCGGTTTCCGTAGACTCGTGAACGGGCTTTCAGGAAATCCTATACACTACTGTTTATGCTCTAAAACATTCTAAATGACTTCGTTTCGAGTAAATTCTGGATGCTACCCACTCAGGACACTTGGAATACATTGGACGAGCAGTATGGAGGAATATTGACACGTTTTTTCTGGACTTTTATGGACCTTTCTGCCTCGGGCGCCATAGACCTCCATTATTTGAATGTCAGCAGACAGCAAGAAGCCTCCCAGATCTCCAGATGCATTTGAGATATCAAAAAAGTACTCCAGAGTGTTGTTCAGCATGGGGGTGAGTAGAAAATGAAGGCTAATCATGTTTTGGGTGTACTATTCCTTTAATTTCATCGGCTAGAAGCTGCTCGACTGCATCCAGTCGATTGCTTTGGTTTGAATTCACCAAAAGGTCAACACATTTGCAGCTCAATTTTTTTGCAGCTCAATTTTCTCCAGATAAAAATTAAATGTGAAAAAGATTCATTATTTAAAATTTGGTGTCTAGATCCAGATTCCAATAAGACTGTTTTTCTTCCATAGTTATGGAGCATGAAAAGACAAAGGTCGTGTAAAATTCAACAGAAAAACAAGGAGTTTATTGAAGCTGAACCATCTTCTCTGCGTCGCTGAGGGATGGTTTTCTTTTGTCCGTAAAACCACACGTCTATCGAGACTCAGCAGTAAACAGACATGCTGGTTCTTGTCCCTGTAGGCCTGTCAGGGCCTGCCAGATTAGACGAGGCAATCCCCAATGGAAAATAAAACAGTTTCATCTCTCATGGAAAATTCTTCCAGCAGACCTGTTGGCTAACTCTCACCTGTGCTCCATCTTTCTTCGTCTGGTTAAAGCTGCTAAAGCAGCAGATCTTATTTGAAGACGTGTCAGAATCTTTTCCTGTTTTCTTTCATTATTGTAATAAAAGTTTTACATTTTGCTCCACAGGTTCCCAATTCGATTCTGAGCCAAAAGCGGAACAATCAAAATCTACATCAGCCATAGTGGCTCCAGTGGTGGTCATCGGGTCACTGATTGTGGGGTTGCTGCTGGCGCTGCTGTTCTTCAGAAGACGATCTCAAAGTGAGTATATCTCAGATTTTTCACTCTTATGATGTTTTTAAATGTCTTTGGAATAAAGATTAATGTCGTCTGAGGAACCTGCACTGGATGTTTGGCTGCATGGTTTTGGGAGCAGGGATTTGAGTTTTGGTTGATGGGATTTGGCCCATATGGATGTTTTTCTTGGTCTGGGAGGAAGTTCCTGACCTCGGGTCGTTTTCCTGCATGTCTGGTTGTTTGTTTGTTTGTTTCTCGTCTGATTGGTGTGAAGTGAGACCAGCTGGTCACAAAATGTCACAATAAAATAAAGATAAAAATAAGGATAAAAAAGGATGGGGAACGCTTGTTTCTGATGCAAATCATGTCTGAACAATCTGGACACATTTAAAAGTAAACATTTATATTTTAAGATGTATTAACATAGCATTTTTTCCTTAAGATTATTATTTTTGTTAAAAGGTTGGTATTGAATTTTTAATGGAATGAAAACTTTAATTTGAAAACAAAAATTGTGAAATATGATCCAATTACTTTTATTTACAACAGAAAAAAAGCAATTTTCCTTTTCTGTAAACATGAAATCAACCAGTATTTATATCTTAATTGTTTAATTGTGTCTAATTTACCAAAAGAATTAAGGAAACATCTAGAATAAGCAAAATAAAATATAAGAGACACTAGACATGATTCATAGTTTAGTTTTCAGTTGTTTTATGTGCGAAAAAAACAACAAAAATAGCAGAGGTGCTGTTTATTTTACATTGTCTGCTGCTAAAAACTGGTTGAACTTCTTTGCTATGACTGATGATGGAAAACAGATTTCCAGGATTGCTTAAAGCTGCAGGAATTGCATCAGAACTCCTGCAGCTGTTGCTTCATCAGCTCTTAGTAGGAAAACTCATCATGTCATCTTACAACCCTCCAAATTTGTTTTTTGGGTTTTTTCTTTTCAAGAGTCTTTCTACATAGTTAGCATGTTCTCCCTGAGAATGCGTGGGTTCTCTCCGGGTACTCCAGCTTCCTCCCACAGTCCAGAAACATGACTTTTAGGTTAATTGGCTTCTGTAAATCCTCCTTAGGTGTGGATGGTTGTTTGTCCTGTTTGTCTCTGTGTTGTCCTGTGATGGACTGGAGACCTGTCCAAGGTGGACCCCGCCTCTCACCTGTAGACAGCTGGGCACCACCACCCCCCGCCATCCCACTTGGGATAAATCTTGATGGAAAATAAACGGATGTTTTTCCAAGTCAGATTATTTAGATCAGAGAATATTCAATTCTATTCAGTTTATTTCTATAGCTCCAATTCACATCATGTCATCTCAGGTCACTTTCCAGTTCACCAGATCATCCAGTCAGATTGGTTCAAAGTTTTCTATCTAAGGAAAACCAGCTGATTGCATCGACTCATATATTGAAACTTAAGACATAAAATATTGACGCAATATTGAAACTGAAGCTTTTATTCCAGTATTAACATTTTTTTTCCTACTGTCTGAATCATTATAGGTTTTAATTGTCACTGGTTGAACCTCATTTTACTGCAGGTCCAGTTTGGCCACTTTTTTTCGTTTGTGCCAAGTATTATTATCAGACCTTGACCAAGTTATATATTAATAGGTGTGATATAAATGCAGCTAGTTGTTAATGGACACAGCAGAGAGCAACGTACTCAAAGTGCGAGATTTCATCACTTCCTTCCCCATTGCGAATAATGAGGAAACACTGTTTGCAGGACAAACCTGCATAACAGCCAACGAGTGAGAACACAGGCTGGGAAAGTACCTCCTAATCAGATGAAGGAGCTATAGGCTGCAGACTTTACACGACTTTAAATACTGTAGCAAGAATAGATTGTGTGTTTTAAAAAAAGGTAGATAGGTTGTTGTTTCCAGTGACTGCCTACCCCCCCGTCATGTTCTGACTTTTTTTTTTTTTTTTCAAATGTCTGACAGAACAGCGGAGGCCATCAACTGCTCCTCTGATGGGTATGTCCATGTTTGGACAAGCTGTTAAAGCTCCTTTTCTTTTCCAAATGGGCATAAATGGCTAACAGTAGTTTAAAGATTAAACCAAAGGACCTTTTCTGCTCACATTCCTCTAAATCAGCCTTAACCTGCTGAACCTTTTGGTGTTGGACATTTTTAAAGTGTGATTAGTTGAGATAAAATGTAGATGACTTAAATATAATCCAGATGTGTTGCAACATGTGGGAACTTAAAATGAATCACAGATGGATTCCTGGCCTGGAATCTCTGCTCTCCTCACCCTAAACTTCCTGTTTTTTCCTTACGTACTAAAATAGTTGAAGGCTGTAAGTAATTTATTTGTAATCAATAGCGTTAGGATAAAAAAAAAAAAACTGTTGTCTTTAATTAGAAAAAAGGAGAAGGTGCGGCAAAAATGACTTTAGGTGAAATGTCATAAAAAGCGCCCCCTGCTGGCGGAAAGTAAAACCTGTGGTTTGAATGTGGGTCATTACAACATCTGAGAAGCTTACCGTAAATCCTCTAATATAGGCCCGGGCCTTTATTTCACTCAGGTGCATCTTGGTCCAGGCCATTAATGGAAGGAGGCCAGAATTAGAGGCAGGCCTCTATTTTTATTTGATCAAAACAGACGACCAGTGGAATGAATAAAAACAGTTTGTTTCTCTTTGAACCGATAAAATACCAGGTTCATTTATTGAAAAAGTAGTTACTATAACGGTATACAGAACATTATTCAGACATCTTCCAGCAGCTGCAATTTTTCTGCACAGCAATACGAAGAAAAAAAAAGACACAGAATGGAATCTGGTGAAACAAAGTTTTAAAATAAATTAATGGAAACTGTTCTGCCATCACAGCCGGTCATAAAAACCAAACAATCCGGCCTCCTGTCTGCGCTAACGATGGTACTTCTCATGCTAACGGCTTGGATTGGTTAGCAAACACTGCCCCCCTGTGGTATTTGCATGTTATTATCACAGGTTGTTGAGGACTGCACAGGAACATCGTTGGTTCCAATTATAGCCCCGGCCTGTATTAGCGTCCGGCCATTATTAGAGACCCGGCTGCTAATGGAATACAGGCCAATATTAGAGGATTTACGGTAATTCAATAAAAGCATAACAGAAAAGCTAGTTGTGAATTTGAGGTGTTTGGATGTTCAGTTTATTTCTATAGCTCCAATTCATCTTCAGCAATCCCTCACACTAAGCATGCTTGTAGCGACAGTGGAGAGGAAAAACTCCCTTTGAACAGGAAGAAACCTCCAGCAGAACCAGGCTCAGTGTGAGCGGCCATCTGCTGAGGCCCACTGGGGTTCAAGGAGACAGAAGCAGACATAGAAAAAGAAGCATAGATACAAAAGGCAACTGTCAACCAGCTCCACAGGCGGCCCCGTCCAGGAAACACACAGCCAGGCAGACGAGCTCCGAGCCAGCTCCCATGTCAGAGGATGAAGAGAGCACATCCAGTTAGTCACAGTCAGAGAAACAGGACTACACTGGAAAACAGGCCAAGCTCCAACATCTAGAAACAAAGGTGTTGATGGCAGCAGCACAGCTGATATTTCTCTCCAGGATGGAGTCACAGCCAAACAGGAACAGACCAGATGAAGCTACTATGAGAAAAAGCAGAGAGAGCAGAAGGTTAGAGATTGAACTAACAGATTCTGCAGAGTGGGAGAATAGAGATAGAATGAAGCAGAATGATGGAAGAGGGGTCCCTATGTCCTC
Organism: Cyprinodon tularosa; assembly: GCF_016077235.1. NCBI lineage: Eukaryota > Metazoa > Chordata > Actinopteri > Cyprinodontiformes > Cyprinodontidae > Cyprinodon > Cyprinodon tularosa. The sequence continues at coordinate 97,227 of NW_024039488.1, read as the reverse complement.
CAGCAGTCTAAGCCTATAGCAGCACAAATGTAGAAAGTAGCTCAGGATAAACTAAGTATTTTGGATGATGAATAAGAAAGAAAGGAGGTTAGAATTGTTATCAAGCTGAACAGTAACTGCTTACAGGCATTTTCGATGAACATAAAAACAAACTTGAGGATATGTTTGTTGAATTCATTCATAGGAGGCCCAGAAATGTTTGACCGCTTTCTGTCAGGGTTTGCATTTGGGCTTCAGGTGCTGTGGGATCTGTCTGCGCTTGCATGCTATGAACTTGAAACGGTGGTGGCTTCACATCGACGTTCTACGACCCTGATTTCTTACATAATGTTCTTCCTTCTTTTAGGGGAGCATCACATGGTTCCTTCAGCTCCAGAAGCCGGTAAGCATGACGAAATAAGCGTATCTACTGAATGTAATTAGAATGTAGCATTGAATTCAGTCTTATTTCCTCTGTAGAAATGGTTGATGATCCTCCTCCTGCGTATGAGCCCTAACACAGCTTGCCTTAAGGTGAGACTTCAACTCTTCACCTGCACTTCAGAATATTTTTTTATTTCTGCACCACATTTCTAGAAAGCCTCTTCTTTCTCGTTGCAGGGGACTCAACGAGCGTTAATGCATTGATTTACTGCGTGACTCCAAATCAGCACTTCCTTCCTCGCTAAAACCACCCGTATGACATAACCTTCCTCCAGCTTATAACTGCGTATTTTCAGGGATAACTTACTGTAATTCACCACTCAGCTTACCACGAATCTGAACTCAGCAGAAACACTGTTAAAGACTCAAATGAAGATAAAACGAGATCGGCTTCGCCGGTTATGCGTGGAAAACAGAAGCGACTTCCAAAAAGGTGGTTAAAATGTTGAGGAAAAACAGAAATATACCTACGATCCTGCATGGTAGGTAATGATGGGTATAAGAAGTGGACACAGGGTCCAGCCAGAGTTGAGAGGTGGATGAATATAAGCATACAGATAATATGTCTGTTGTTTTTTGTCTTTTTTAATGGTTTTTTTTTTTTGTCTTGTTTGGCCAACTCTGTAATTGTAGCCTTTGGCAGCTTATCGTGAGTTTGTCTTTTTATGTGATGATATGCTATAAGGAAAGCACTGAATCAGAGGGGGGAGGGGTTTAAAAAGTAGGCACTAGGATGTGTGGACTTTATGTGTTTTAGAGCTCTTTAATTTTGTCTTTTTTGTTTATTTTTTAAATAAAACGTCAGAAAGCATTTTGTATGTTTAAGATTTGTCTCTAGAAGTATCAGTCAACCAGCATAGATGCTAAAGAAAGATGCAGCACACTAGAAGAAAAAATCTGCTCCAACTGATGATTAAAATGCTTGAATTGGTAAAAAGTAATGGAATCTAGGGCTGCAACTAACGATTATTTAAAAAATCGATGAATCGGCCGATTATTTTTTTGATTAATCGATGAATCGGACAAAAAATATTTTTTATATTAACCTCTTTATTCCAAAATAAACATTTTAGACAGAACAAACAAGCACACAAGTACAGGTTGCTCATTAACTGTACTGGTGCAATATGAAAAATAAATGTTTGTGTTAAAACTACGCAAACTTACATGAGAAATGTAGCTGTACATCCACAAAATATAGGCTACTTTGTTTCATAAAGCGCAAAAAGAGACATTTTTGTTTTTAAAGCCCCTAAGGGGTTCAAACAATAGGCCCCCCATTTCAACAAATGAGGTTTTTTAGACTAGAAGAGTTCTGCCTTTTAAGACAGGAAAGTATAGCAGTTAAAGTTGCTACTTGAGAAAATACTGAACCATAGAGATAAAAATAGCCCTGAGATTCAAATTATAAATTGTATTTGGAATAAATAATTAATTGACATATTACTGATCTTGCTGGATTTTATTCTGCTTTACTTCCATAAATTACAGGATCTTCTTTACTTTATCTTTGCCAGAAGATTTAAACTTTAAAAGCCTTGCCCTCATAATTTGCAAGTTAATTTATTTATAAAGAAAATATAAACGCTGCTTAAGCTAATTCAAATGAAATTAAAAGTAAAATAAGTAGCCAACCTTATCACTGTCTGTAACCTACTAACACGGTAAGGAAAGCATCAGATGAGCTACCTGAGAAACTAACGTAACGTTTCCCCACTTTAGAACGAAACAAACATGGCCGCTCACCCTGCTGATCAGCTCTCTTCACCGCCATCGAAGGCTCCAACGGGTTTCCTTTTCAGGTGCTGCATCATAACAGTGGTGCTTCCGTGCCATGTTCATTTGTTTTTACAAAAGTTGCATGTTATCACTTTTTTCCCTTTACAAAGCGCAGGCTATTTTAATTACCGGTATTGTGATCAATTTGCGCCGTCAATCCCGGCGCATGCGCGCTTCATTTGCAGTCTGGACGCTGAAGGTAACATCCTGCTGCTCTGACTGCAGCGCTGAGAGGGACTCCTGCGGGAGAACAGGGTTGGGATGGGGATGACGCATTAATCGCGCGACACAACTAATCGATGATTAAATTCGTTGCCAGCGCTTTTAAAAGTCGATTTTATCGATTCGTTGTTGCAGCCCTAATTGAATCCAGTTTATCTAACTTAATTGATTGAGTTTCTAAGTTAAGTAATTAAATAAATAAGTAAAGGAAGCTGAATTAAATCACTTGTTACCAATTAAAGGAAAGTTTTTGCTGCATTTCTTTTTTTTTTTAGAGTTCACTTCCTTCTAGAAGATGGGGAAGTTGGGAAAAAAGGTTTTAACCTGTGAAGCAAATGTTGCTGTTTTTAAATGTGCTGATTTATGCATCTTACAAACTGGGCCACATCTTTTCTGATGATTATGACCGTATGTTCAATGTTAGGAAATGTCTGGATATTTACAGGATCAGCCATCCTATAAAGGACAGTAATTTAAAGCCGAGCGCCTGAAGCTGGAAGCCCAGTTTCTCATTGAGTTGCTTTGTAATTTAACACCAGATTTCGAATCCTGTTTCTGTTTTCAGGCGACAGTGATTGTGTTCAAAGATGAGCTTCTCCTCGAGCCAAAAGCATTGTCTCTTTGTTCGTGCGTAAAGTGAAACTGCACTTATATAACCTAAACCTTTTTTAGATTACTGGTTTATCTCCCTCTTTGTAGTACGTTGTCTTGGAACGATGCCGAACCGTAACAGATGTTGTCAGGGATGTAGAACAGGTACCAACAAGAACAAGGAATGTTTTTCACCTTGCTGCAAGTTTCACTCTAATCTTCTTAATGATTAACATGAAAATAAGAAAAAACAGAAGCTTTTTGTTTTTACATATAAAACATAATCATGTGGGTTGATGATGTTTTCAGCCTTCTTTCCCATTTTGTACATAAGGTATCAGCACACTCTAATCTCTGCTTATAGTCTAAATTTACCATCTGCTGTGTATATAATCCCATAAAATCGCTTTAAATTGTTTTAATTTCTTCTGTTCTTGTGATCTGCGTAGATTTCTTTTTTCGTTTTCTTTTTTATCACAATGTGGGGAAGTTCCTGACCTGTGCTTCTGCTGCGAGAAGCTTTCTCTTCTGCTTTCCATATCTGCACTCTGCTGTGTTTTTTTGGGAATGGTTCAGGATTTTCCAAGTATTCAGTTGGATCAGATAACTTTGCCCCTTTAGTCATTGTCTAAACCGGATTAGCCTTCTTTTGCTTTCTCTTCATTTTTTTCCTTTCTCTTTCATGTAAATGACTTCTTTGTAAATAACAGCGTTGAGTTATTGTTTCTCTGTTTAACTCTACAGGTTAATATTCACTCTGTTCTTTGTAAAATAAATTGTGATTCTTAAAACTGAAAAGTTGACGTAAAGCTGTACTGATTTTTTTCTTGAATAAAAAATCTGAGTCCTGAAGGGAAAAATGTGCAGTTCTTTGATCCTCCTGGATCATATCCAGTAAGAGGAATTTCATTTTAAACTGCATTTAAACTCAAACTTGCAACTTTAAGAGCCTTAAAAAGTCAAAATCTGCATATAATTTAGGTCCTGAGAGTAATGGGACCAGAAGTTTGGATGGTCAAACAGATCCTAATGTAAAATTCTTGCTCTAATTAAAGCTGACTTCAGCCCAATAACTGTAGAATAGCCACTAAAAGAGAGCAACCAGGGGCAAAATAATGTCTTCAAAGTAAATGATTGCTTACACACCACAAGTCCGTCCATTGTTGTCCTCCAAAAGTGCCTGATCAGCCAGGCGAAAAGTTAAAGTGTAGTCGTTGATCTCTGCCCACTGCTCACCATGATATTGTAATTTAAATTAAAATAACTCCAAATGGGTAAAAGTTTAAATGATTAAATGTTCATAAAATCCCTTTCTTCAAAAAGTCAGCTAGTTGATTACTTGATTTGTGATAATCGCATTGATTTATGTTGCCTTACAGAAACCTGGCTGCAGCAAGAGGATTATGTGAGCATAAATGAGGCAACTCCTTCAAGCTATTTAAATTTCAACATCCCCAGAAGTTCTGGGCGAGGAGGAGGAGTAGAAACAATCTTTCAGTCTGATTTACGGATTACTCCAAAGCAGAGATGGGAGGTAACGAAGTACAAATACTTCGTTACTGTACTCCAACAGATTTTTCTGATATTTTTACTTTACTACTTATTTTTATGGCGACTTTTTACTTCTACTCCTTACATTTTTACACAAATATCTATACTTTCTACTCCTTACATTTTAAAAAATTGGCTCGTTACTTTAGTTTTGAATCATTTCAATGGAGTTACCGTTATTATTTTTCACGTCATCAATACCAAATTCAATCTAACTGGATGGGAATCTACGTTGCCTTTGACGCACCACTACAAGATGAATCGATAGATTCGGCGGTATTCATTGGCGGCAAATCATTGCAGCTTGGTGGCGGTGGCGTTAGCATAGTAGCATGGACGACGAGATGATTGAAAATGAACACAACGGAGATCTAGTCCTATTGGCAGACATCCATTTAAAATGTAGGCAACGGCATGAAAAAAGAGGTTTCTACTTTTACTTTGATACTTTAAGTAAATTTACAAGCCTGTACTTTGTTACTTTTACTTGAGTAAAGAAGTTTAATCAGTACTTCCACTTTTACCAGAGTATTTTTTAACACAAGTACTTTTACTCAAGTACGGAAAGTGAGTACTTTTGCCATCTCTGCTCCAAAGGCAGTTAATACAACTCTTTCAAACGTTTAGTTTGGTTTTAGAGGTTTCCCTGCTTTAGCACAGCTGATTATCATGATTGCAGTAGAGCTGAAGCCTGTTAATCAGCTTTCAATTAAAATCAGCTGTGCTGGAACAAGGAAAGCTCTAAAACCTGCAGGACAGCGGTGCTCGAGGACCGAGTTTGGGGATGCCTGGTTTAACCCCTTAGTTTCCCTCATCCAAATTGCAAAGCCAGAAACCCTTTTCTCCTCTCTGATTTGGTATTAAATACTGACAGGATCCTCATAGTGGGAGATTTTAACATCCATGCTGACGTTGAAAGAGTTAGTGCAGCCTTTAACGCAGAGAGCGACTTTCTCCTCTCGAAGCAACAGTTTTAAGTATGTTAATTTTGCTCACAGGCGTCTTGAAATAAAAGTGATGCAATACTTTCCATTCATTCATTTTGTTAGGTTTATTATTTATACATCATGTGCATTGTTATTCTGTTAGCCAGATTAGACAGAGTAGAAGGCCTTCCTTCACATGGTGGATGTCACTGTGTGTACGGAGGTCATCTAATCAGGACAGCCTTCGTGTCTTTAAGAGTACACAGGATATGGGCACATCTTGGAGCCGGACTGATAGAGGAGAGCTATCTGTAACCCTGAAGCATAGAAGCAAGCTGCATATGGGTCAGGGCATTGAAGGCGTGTCAGTTTCTGATACGGACAGCTAAGCATCCACATGATGCAACACATAGCCTCATGAGCTATAAGAAGCAGTAGATGACCTTGTTCGGGGCTCAATCTTTGCCGGACGCTCGCAGACGTGATTTTTGAGCCCACAGCTGCGCAAGCTCCAAGCATTTTCTCTGTCCTCTAACGACCTGATCTGGAATAAACTCTGTTACTTTTCACACCTGTTTTATAGTCCTTTTTTATATGGTTTTACCCAGTTTGAGTTAAGAGTAGTGAATAACTTGCTCCCAGGAAAAGGACCGTGAGGAAGCCCCGAGGCGCAACGGCTTTTTTTAGGGGACATAACTTCCTAATTTTAACAATTTTCTGCTTTTCCTCCCATTATCTTAGATGGGCTGCTGCCTATAATTGGGTGAGAGAGTCAGGGTCCAGCCTAGACAGGTCACCAGTCCATCAAGGTAAGAACAAACATGCTCACGCTAGTTTTTAACTACAGGAATACCCAAAAGCAACCCACAGATTACCAAAAAGAGCTAATCAGTTTTATGCAGAAAAGCTTTTATTCATTTCAAGAACCTTCTTGTTGAAATCAGTGTGGAGAACTGCACCACTGTTCAGCCACACCAATAAGTCTCCTTTTACTTTCTCTTTTATTTTCCTGCAGCATGTTTTGATTTGTCTCTTGGAAGTGAATCAGTTGGTATTTTTATGTCCTGGCCCTTTGCTTGCCTACATTTTTGTTCCCTACTCTTACAGTGTTTTAGTTTATTTTATAACTTCCTCTAATTACCACGTCCGCTTTCTTGTTATTCCAGATCTTCTGCCTATTGTTACTGAATCCCTCTTTTTTGCTGAGTTGCTCTTCCTGTCACATGGCTGGAATATCCCAGACTTCTACTAATGCATTTCCAACACTAACACACTTCTCATTCTGTTCTGATAAATTTAGTCAATTACTTTTACTCTCCCTGTTTTAGGTCTGTGTTTCTTTGGTGTAACTACTATCTCTTGATTATGAATTACAGTAGTAGCCATTTAAACTTTCCCCCAATTTCCTTGATGGGCCCCCGGCTGGTCCTTGGTTGATCCTTTGTTGGTTCCCTACAATTTCTATTTAAACTTCAATATCTGTACTAAAATATTCTTTCTGTCATGATTTGTGGACATTAAGATCTAAAGAGAAGCGCCATCTCCTGGTCAGACCTTGTAATTCAGTAAAAGGTGGAGTTAGAGTAAAAAAATATCTAAGAGAGGCTCAGCAAGGTTCCTTTTTAATATTTTAAGAATGATCATGTGTTCATGTACTGATGCTGACAGTATATCAATGATGGACAATAAACCAAAGGAACAGTTTGGAATTTATTCAAAGAAAAAAGCAAAAGAAAAGTGATCAGTGGTATATACAGTAGCAGCCATTCAAAATGTCCCTTCCCAGTCAAACGTCACCCGAATGGCAGCCGTCTTCCCTCCAACTCCCAGCGAAAGATGGTCGCTTACACTGAGCCTGGTTCTGCTGGAGGTTTCTTCCTGTTCAAAGGGAGTTTTTCCTCTCCACTGTCGCTACAAGCATTCTTAGTGTCACCTGGTTTTCCTTAGATGGAAAACTGAATCAATCTGACTGGATGATCTTGTTGAATTGGAAAGTGCCTTGAGAATACATGATGTGAATTGGTGCTATAGAAATAAAGTGAATAGAATTTAATCTGCAAAATAATTTTCTGCATCAGACGGTCTTCTGTCATTTGAATTGATTGTGGTGTTTGTTGAAGAATTCTTTTTCTCCCTGTTGGGTTCATTTCATATGACCAAAGGCTTTTTTTCCAAATGCACCTGCATTGGAAACAGGCAGGATATCGGCCTGTTTTCCAGTGTAGTCCTGTTTCTCTGACTGTGACTAACTGGATGTGCTCTCTTCATCCTCTGACATGGGAGCTGGCTCGGAGCTCGTCTGCCTGGCTGTGTGTTTCCTGGACGGGGCCGCCTATGGAGCTGGTTGACAGTTGCCTTTTGTATCTATGCTTCTTTTTCTATGTCTGCTTCTGTCTCCTTGAACCCCAGTGGGCCTCAGCAGATGGCCGCTCACACTGAGCCTGGTTCTGCTGGAGGTTTCTTCCTGTTCAAAGGGAGTTTTTCCTCTCCACTGTCGCTACAAGCATGCTTAGTGTGAGGGATTGCTGAAGAGTCAATGAGTCGATGCAATCAGCTGGTTTTCCTTGGATAGAAAACTTTGAATCAATCTGACTGGATGATCTGGTGAACTGGAAAGTGACCTGAGATGACATGATGTGAATTGGAGCTATAGAAATAAACTGAATAGAATTGAATAAGTTGTTGCAGCACTTTTAATATATGCTGCACCTCTGGGTGACAATTGAGCTCCATTTAATGCAGAATTGTTTTATTGTGATTCGGCTCTCTTTCTCCCTCTTGTCTTGTTTTTTTGTTATGTTAGTTCCCTTCTTTGTGTTAGCATTTCCCAGTTTTGGTTGAACTTATTCTCATTTTCTTTTTTGCTGTGGTTTAGCTTCTTTCTAATCAAGTCTGTAATTTGTTAGTACAATGTTATTAAAAGGATGAAAAAAAAATAGTTCAAATAGTTTTTTTATTACGTAGTGAACGTGTCAACATTGGGGTTGAGGTTGCTTCAGGACCCAAATGCAGAGATTAGTTCTTCTTGATTAAATAAATAAAAAAAAAAACTGAGGCAGACGTCCAAAAATGCAAAATACAAAGAATAAAAAAAAAACAGAAAACATCAGGGGAAACTCATGTGGGGAGCCACAGATGAGGAAGCAACTAACAACAACAAGGAACCAGCACTGAGTGACTGCAGAGGTGGAGTATATAAGGGGAACTGAATAACGGATGGACTAATGAGCTGAATATGGAGCAGGTGGGAACAGAACTATCTAGAAGGAAGCCAAGTGGAAAGGAAACAAACACAAGGGGGCGACAGAGAGTAACTAAAGATTGATCTAATATCTTGAAAAATAAATCAAATATAAAGAATAGTATAACTAATAACTGAAAGCTAAAAATTCAGAGTCCCAAAAGAGGAGAACCATAACAGAAAGAAAATACAATTTGTTAAAGCTCATTCAAATGCCCAATAGCAGCGACATAATAGCTGCTTTTCTGCCATTTTGTTCAGCATTTAGGATTTGAAGACCCGAAGAGAACAAATTGTATTTTTCAAATAAGACCCAGAAGTCGTCCCTCAGTATTTATATCCTCCTCTGCAAATGTCTCATATACAGGTTGAGCTGAGATTCAACAATCAGCTTTTTCTCTTCACATTTGGTCAATTTCTGTCCTTTTAAAGACCGATAACTCAAAAGACAACGCCAAAAGGTAAGACCAATTCAATCAAAGAGCTATAAAACAGGGTCATAACAGTCTTATCAACTTTAAAATGACTGAAGACAATAGCTGCCAGAATACAAAGTGCATCTGAGTATTTTCTTACATGGGTACATGGCTGCAGTCCAATCAGGGTGAATATTTTGATCCCTGTCCAGAACCAAGAGAACCAGCAATGGGCAGACGAACTTTAGAACCACGCCATGGAGCAGTGAAGGAAAGAGACCTGGTCTAGTAGTTTACTGACCCATCATGCAGATGGATGAATGCTTTGCTTATATGGGGAAAACGGCAGTAAAAAAAAAAAGGTAAGGTGTGCACTTGTTGGCAATGTACTGGGATCCATCAGGTTCTTTTTCATATGTACCACCTTGAAGTATTGAACCATACCGTAGCAGCTCCCTGTGGTGGCTATGATGGAAAAATACCACAAAGTAAAAACGGTTCAGGTCTATTTGCTCGTTAGATGATCAAGATTCAGGTGATGACTTGGCCTCCAAATTCCTGAGATCTCAGTCCGATCCAGCAACCGTTGGGCTGGTCTGTGGCAAAGCGAGTTTGATCCAAGGAGGACTGAACCCACTTTGAGCCACGGCGAACCTTCGGCAGTCTAGGGAAGACCCTGCCTTGATGGGTCAGAACTGGTTTTACACTAAAAAGAGAGGATCTCATAATACTAAAATAATATTGTTATGACCTTGTGCTCAATAGGTTTATGTTACCTTTGATGTATTTTATTGCATCATAACAACCCTCTGCATTGTTACTCCTCCATTTGAATTACTTTTAGGAAAGACCATTATCCAGCATAACTGTGTGTTACAGAGGCGTACTCTGATTATCAAAGGTTCCCTGATGAAGCCTGGGACCCAGCAGACAGAAACCAGTCATATAGAGACACTAAAACATAAAAAAAACAACTTATTGATTATTTACTGTTATTTGAAGAAAGAACAATGTGATGAAAGTGTGTAAAGTTTGGCGTAATTCCAACCAGGACCATGAATTCTGTGTCAACGGACTCTAGATGAACGCTGAAATAAAGATTAGCATTATGCTGGTGGAGGTTTTCATCCATCCAGTTCATAGTCATTCCAAAAAGCAAAACATGCACAGGACATGGTTTTCAAGTTTGAAGATGTTTCGCTTCCCATTCAGGAACCTTTTTCAATTCAAGAGCCCAAAAATTTCAATTCATTTGAATTTAAAAAGCTTCCTGTATGAGCAGCGAAACGTCTTCAAACTTGGAAACCAAGTCCTGTGGATTGTTTTAAACTTTTTGGGGAAAGATTGTACTCCAAAATTTTTGCACAGATAAATGAGCCAAAAGTTTATCACTTAAAGCTCAAAATTACGGAGCCCCTCTGATGACATGGTAAAAAAAAATGTTTAATTGTGGCCAAGAAGTAGTATTTCGTGGCCACGCAATAAGTTTAACGTGCGCACGAAATACTTATTAATAATATCAATAAATCCGCCCCTGTTTTCAGGCTTATGTTAACTGTAATGACTTATCTTGGACAGGCTGCTATGTAAACGGGCCTTTAGTCCTTCGTTTAGCTATGCTGCGGTGGTTTACACTACGCCTTTTCCACCTAAAATGGCGTCTTAGCAACAAATGTCAAGTGACTGGCAGAGACCGACTGGGTAAGCAAATCAAACGCGCCTTAGACCTTAGAGAAGGCGCGCTCGATTTGCTTACCCAGTTGTCCAGGAATGATATTAATATTATTAATAAGTATTTCGTGCGCAAGTTAAGCTTATTGCGTGGCCACGAAGTAGTATTTCGTGCGCACATTATACTTATTGCGTGGCCGCAAAATACTAGCCTGGGTGCCATTCCGAACTTAGTCCCGCCCACAAGGTTTGAGGTCGGGAAGTTCGGTCTGGCATTGCTCCATAGTAGCGCGAGTATGATCGCCCACCCTCTGGCGATCCAATCAAATTGTCAGGGCGGGCTTTATACGATGATGGACAGATGATCAACAGTAACGTAATCAACCACGTGACCAAAGCACGCTTGGGTGACAACAACAATGGCTGCCGCTGGAGAGTTGAGGTGAGTAGATTCTGCTATTAGGTCTGTTCTAGAAGATATCGACAGCAAATTAATTTTAAAAGAGGAACAGAGAAACGCGATCAAGGCTCATCTTCTTATTCTAGACGCGCAACTGCACGCTTTGATTTTTGTTGACAACAACTATGCGTCGCTTAACATACGTCACGCACTCCGTTGCTCTTATTGGTTGTAGGTCTATCCAATTGAGTGCAGAGGCATTTTTTTTCCTGGTTTGTTCGAAACACGCCCCATAATCACAGCTCTATGGAGCAGCATCAGACTCATTCTGACTAGAATTGAGTAGGACTACGTCAGGCTAGCTAAATACTACTTCGTGGCCACAATTAAAAATTTTTTTTGACCATGTCATCAGTGGGGCTCCGTACAAAATGGAAAGATATAAAATAAAACTCAGAACGAGTGAGTAGCGGACAGATGCAGCAGCTTAGGAGACAGTTTCTCTTTAAAAACGGTTGACTAAATTTGACTTCAGAGCAAAATTTATTCCATTTCTATTTTTTTTTACAAAGATAACAGTGGTTATTTCATGTTTTGTGAAAGGATGTTCCAACTTTATGGACTGAGGAGTTCAATGGTGCATTTTGGCAAGCTTGCCTTGGAAACATCGATCCCGGTGTTGAAAAATGGCAAAAATCTGCTCCTATCACTTTTATTTAGGTAAAAAAAAAAGCCATTTGAGTGATTCTGTTTGTATAGCCTGTATCTGTCACGATTCAGAACAGAGGACCCGGTTTTCAAAGCCAGACAGAAGGTGGGATTACTCAATAAGGCTACTTCTGCAGGAGAGAAACACAGGTTAGTGACCATCATAATCTGACGGAGGATGATTATCCTGTGAGTCACTAACCTGGTTAACAAGATCAGTCTGTGCCCAGAGAATGAGGTAGGATCCAACTGGTGGGCTGCCAACAAGATGCAGCAGGTGCTGTCCCAGATGCTGCAGCCCCAGAGAACGGAGAACCAACAGAAGTCTGAAGCCAGGTCAGGCAAACAGATCAGAACAGAAACAGGCTGGTTCAGAGGGCCAGGAGTCCAAAGACAGTTAAAGCAAACCATTCATGAGGGAAAAGCCAGGTGGTTAAGAGGCAGAACAGGTCACACTTAGGTAAAGCTAAAACTATTCTAATCACTGAGATCAGACCGGAACAGGCAGGCTCAGTAGTTGAGAGGCAGAACAGGTAAGGCTGAGGAAATCACAAACACCAACGAACTCTAAAAACACTCTAACCACTGGCTAGAGAGAACAAGAAATATCTGGCACCTTAAATAGAGGCAGGATCAGGTGGATCCGATTAGCAGTGATTTGAAACGATTAGAAATGATTTGATTTGTCAGACAGGTGAATTAAGCCAGTCATCAGCTCCAAGATCATGACAGTATCTGAAAGCAAAGAGGGACTTCTATTTGTATGTTATTGTAATTTTTTTGAAATTGTTCAAATACTGTTAGCTCTACAGATGTTTCAGTTTCAAAGTTTAAATATTTTTTTTCCTGGATTTCTCATAAAAATGCTTTGGTTCCTCACACTGTTATAGTGTGATTGGACAACTTCTTCCTTTAGCATTACAAAAACAGTCTAGATGGGTCTGGAAGCCATGAGGGTCATGGTTGCCTAGTGCTGCACTTGTCTACGAAGATGGAGTGTAGCATACTTTAGTTCCAGACGTTTAGTAGTTAAGGAACGGTATTGTTGTGGTTACATGAATTAGGGCACAACTGCAAAACACAGTCTTATATCAAAGCAGATGACATAACATAACTTTGTTATCATCATCAAATATTTCTCTGCGAGGTGTTAGTTGTCTATCAAAAGGTAGATACTCATGATTTACTTTTCACTGTTGGGGCATGAACTGAAAGGCCCCTTTACCACAATACTGTTAAAGGAATAGTACACCCAAAACATGATTAGCCTTCATTTTCTACTCCCCCCCCATGCTGAACAACACTCTGGAGTACTTTTTTGATATCTCAAATGCATCTGGAGATCTGGGAGGCTTCTTGCTGTCTGCTGACATTCAAATAATTGAGGTCTATGGTGCCCGAGGCAGAAAGGTCCATAAAAGTCCACAAAAAACGTGTCAATATTCCTCCATACTGCTCGTCCAATGTATTCCAAGTGTCCTGAGTGGGTAGCATCCAGAATTTACTCGAAACGAAGTCATTTAGAATGTTTTTAGAGCATAAACAGTAGTGTATAGGATTTCCTAAAAGCGTGCGCCTGCGAGTTCACGACGCTACGGAAACCGCGGCAGACCAAACCGGATGAAAGTGCGCATTCAGCTCGGCAAAGAACTCATGCTCTTCCTCAACACTGAAGTCCTCAGACATTTTTCTTTCGTTGTTTCTTTCTTTGCACAGGTAAACAGCACCTTTCTTCTTCTACGCTTGCATTATCGGCAGAGCAGACGCTGAATGCGCACTTTCATCTGGTTTGGTCTGCCGCGGTTTCCGTAGACTCGTGAACGCGCTTTCAGGAAATCCTATACACTACTGTTTATGCTCTAAAAACATTCTAAATGACTTTGTTTCGAGTAAATTATGGACGCTACCCACTCAGGACACTTGGAATACATTGGACGAGCAGTATGGAGGAATATTGACACGTTTTTTGTGGACTTTTATGGACCTTTCTGCCTCGGGCGCCATAGACCTCCATTATTTGAATGTCAGCAGACAGCAAGAAGCCTCCCAGATCTCCAGATGCATTTGAGATATCAAAAAAGTACTCCAGAGTGTTGTTCAGCATGGGGGTGAGTAGAAAATGAAGGCTAATCATGTTTTGGGTGTACTATTCCTTTAAGTATTTCTTTCCTTGTTTGGACAAAGCTGTGTTTCAACAAAGGCAGGTGTTTGCTTGCTTCCTCCCCATCGGGTCAGCCTGATGCTGACAATTCCTCTATTGTTCGGCCTGATGTCACCATTACATAAACAGAAGGTTAGGTCAGATTTTCCTTTGGTCCTCCGCAGTCAACTTCATGACCAACAGCTATACTCACAAATGAGAACTTTAAAACAAGTTTCCAAGAAGATACCAGCACCATCCAGAGATCCTGATCTCAAATGGTCTCACTTATGAGACTTTTTTATGGGAAAAATTATCTATTTCCTTTTCTGCCACATCTATCTGCTCCCAGAAAGTCCTTGGCTAGAGAACCCGTGGCTCCTTAGTCATATCCTCAGTGACCCCTCTCCACAGACTGATCTGTGTTGTCCAGAGACCCCTGTGCCCCACGATGGACCTATTTTTGAAACAGCTAAATTTCTCGTCACCAAGGCCCTCTGCCAGCGATCCTTGTCTCCAGGGCCCCTCCATGGGCATTCATTGTATCTGCGCCAACTCTTCATGGTTCTCAAGCTGTGCTGCAACATGGATTTTAGTCTATGATGTAAACAGTATATGAGTTTGTTTTCACTCAGGTTTGTCCTCTTTTATTTACAGTAGCTGTGTTTACAGCATTAACATTAAAAAATGAAAAAATACTGTTTCCCAAATGTTCTCTCCATCTCTGAAGTCTGATTTTTAAAGTAAAATAAAATTACTCTCTTAGACCTACTGTATATCGCCAATAATCTCAGTGAAAAATTAAGCACAGATATAAGATAAATAAGACATATTTTAAGAAATATATCAGAAATAAATTGTGCTTTTCTTCCATTTTATGCTGAAAGATAACTAAACCATAACTGGATGAACCAGGCTGATGTTTATCTTTTTCATCTTCTGCAGCTTGGTCCTGTCAGACGATGCATTGAGGTTTTCTGTCCGAACCGGACCGTCATATGAAAGAGCGCATGAAATGTGAATAAAAGTGTGAAATTAATTAAAATTAAAATGAGAATACAAGAAAAGTGTGCTTTATAAAACAAAAAAAAGGGGGGGGGGGGGGATTAATGGAGCTGCAACAAGACCTTTTAAATACCAGATACTGCTCAGGTGGACTGATATAAAATCTAGTTTGACTCCCCTGTTTTAAAAGTTGAGCTGGAGAAACTACTGCTTTACCGCCCTCTGCAGCTCCTTTTGGGAAATGCATGTAATTTAAATTTGAGACACAGAGTAATGTTAAAATCTATTTTAACAATGATTAGACACGTGAAATATTGATTTTTTTCCCTATTCAATGTAGTTGAGAATACTAACTAATGCACAGACTGAATACATGAAAGTTTGTTTTAATTATTTCATTTACAAACTGCACACTGCTCTGTTGTTATCATGTTACTCTCATTTGCTTTGCAGTATTGACCACTTTGTGGATTTTACAGAAACGTTTCTCTATTTTATGAAACAACAGACCCTTTTGGGTTCTTAAGGGAATGAATAAAGTACCTTGATGGTCCACATATGCTCTGGAGTTTAACACATGTACCCGTTTCTATTGGCAGATTGAAACCTGTTACCTCCTCAAATTATTTCAGTTCTATTCAGTTTATTTCTATAGCTCCAATTCACATCATGTCATCTCAGGTCACTTTCCAGTTCACCAGATCATCCAGTCAGATTGATTCAAAGTTTTCTGTCTAAGGAAAACCAGCTGATTGAAGCTGATTGAAGCTTAACATTTAAATAATTTCTAAATGTAAAAATTGTCTCAGATGAATTTTAGTCAGTGTCTAAATGAGTGATTTAATGTATCTAATTTTAAAGTGCAGATGGATGGCACTTCATCAGACAAACCAATCTCGATATAAACATAAAACTCAGTCCGTTTAATCCATACATGCAATTTTTTTTCCGAAATGAACAAACATTTCAATATAATCCTTTCTATATTTTTTGGAAAAAAAAAGAAGAAAATTAAAAACAATCCATTGGACTTTGTTTCCAAGTTTGAAGACATTTAGCTTCCCATCCAGGAAGCTTTTTCTATTCAAAATGTCAGGAATAGCGTTGAGTTCCAGGCTTTATACAGGTTTCAGGTATTACAGGAGACAGTCCCCCCCTTAACGGCAATCCCCCCCTTTTAATGACCAACCTTCAGAATCATAGAAAGGTTTCAGATATTACAGGCTAACAATGGAACCAAACGACCCGTTCATCGGTTACCATTTGCATGTTTCCAAGCGATACAAGGCCTGATCTAAAGACTCAAACTCACTGCGGATCCAGATATTAAAATTGAGAAAGCTTCCTGGAGAGGTGGAGAAACGTCTTCAGATCTTGGAAACCAAGTCCAGTGGATATTTTTTATTTTTACGGAATGTATGTTATATTTGACAAAATTAGTATTTTAGGGTTTGTCAAGCTTTTGCATTAATGTTAAAAACTAATCCTAACAGAACAAATTATTAAAAAATACACACTCAGCATAGAGTTGATTATCTACTGCCTGCAATTCCTCCCCCTAAACAAACTGGTTGTAGCAATAGAAAGCAAACCTCCTTTTAATAAGTCACCTTGTTTGTTCAGCTAACAGTGACAGACTCACTCTGTTACATTGCTGTTTGTTTCCATGTAAAGCTTTTAAATGTGGTCTGATCCCTGAAGATCCATCTATGATGTCAGCAGTCAGTGGCTGTGATTGGGCTTATCTATGACTTTATGCCCTGATCAGTGTTTAATTGAGATGGTTCAGAATGTAACAACCTTCTATTGCTTTAAAGGAAAAGTTCGGTCAGCAAGGAATAATCAGTCGTTATCTATACCTAAACTAATACGTTTGCAGTGATTTAATGAATTTAACGTTAATCAGTAAAAAAATAAAAATATTTTTTTATTATGATCAGTGAGTCTGGGAGCTGCTTGTAACACATCTTGTTTTGGTCTTCAGGCTGTGTTCAACAGCCCACCTAGTGGTGACATTTCTCCTGTTGCTCCTGGTATTTTAAAGAGTTTATGATGCCACTCAATGTCAAAATGTTCCCAGATCCTCTGCAAGAAAAACACCATAGATCCTACATCATGTCTGGGCGCCGGGGGCTTTTCCTCATATTATCCTGTATTTAAAGGAAAGATTCGGTCATATTCCGAATTCAAACTTCTGAAAGTTCTTTAAATCTGAAATGATTCCATCCTGTTCAATAAATGATCAGTGTTTTTAACTCAGAGTAATTTCCATGTGAATGTGCTTTACTGGAGGCATCCATGTTTGTCAAAGAACACTACTGCCACCTACTGGTTAGTGACATTGTCACGGTGCGGTATCGGCTGTTGATCAAGTCCCAGTGCTGTATCTGGTGTTTGTCACAACGCGCTATTATCCAAGTCATCTTGAAAACATTCTTCTTCCAAATGTTGGCTACATATTACGGGTTTTTTCTCTGGCCAGAAGTTCGATGGCAAATCCTCCCTCTTCAAGTTGGCGATCCAACGACCAACCCGTCCGTGGAGGATCAGGAATCAGAAAGGTGGAATAACTCTTTTTTTTCACTTTTACCCGATGTATTCCAGCATCCAGCTGCCATGCACGTGGGCATTGTCAGTTTCACTATAGCTCTGGTGAATTTCAATGGTGAAGTCCTCTGGAAATCTTCAATAATTGTTGTTGATTGCAGATGTGTCTAGTAGTTCCCATTGATTTAGCTTGGAAAGCGGGGAGAATGGCGCTAGGCTTACCGCACCGTGACGTCACTGCTGGAAGATGGCAGGAGGGAGGGGCTACTATATTTGGGCAAAAATGGCTGCTCCCAGACTCAATGATGGCGATGAAAATTAATGCTAAATTCATTAAATGACTGCCAAGGTATTAGTTTTAGGTATAGATAATGATCCATTGATCATTACTTGCTGACCTGACTTTTCCTTTAAAGAGCCGCATGCAGCACTGGAGCTGCAGCTTGCTGACCCTGATCTATACGGGTCACAACAGATAAACAGACATAATCCACCTTCACTCATGTTCATCTTACCATATTGTTTTCCTTTTTTCAAATTGTCTTTGTTGAAGCAAATGATAAGATAATCGCAATAAGGAATACGGTTCGCTTTTTTGTGGATAAACATATACTTATGCAGGTATAACTTCTACTACATACACACAAGTAGTGTGTAGTCACACCTACTACATATACAAACAACAAAAACAAAAGAAAATAAGAACAATAAAAGGAGAGAACAAAACACCTCATTCCCACCCTGTCTCAGCCCAACATGTTCAGCAGAAAAATAAAATTATTAATAATAATAGAAAAAAAAAAGCATCAGCAAAATACAGCAACGGGCACATACACTCACCGGCCACTTTATTAGGTACACCTGTCCAACTGCTCGTTAACACTTAATTTCTAAGCAGCCAATCCCATGGCGGCAACTCAGTGCATTTAGGCATGTAGACATGGTCAAGACAATCTCCTGCAGTTCAAAGCGAGCATCAGTATGGGGAAGAAAGGTGATTTGAGTGACTTTGAACGTGGCATGATTGTTGGTGCCAGAAGGGCTGGTCTGAGTATTTCAGAAACTGCTGATCTACTGGGATTTTCACGCACAACCATCTCTAGGGTTTACAGAGAATGGTCCGAAAAAGAAAAAACATCCAGTGAGCGGCAGTTCTGTGGGCGGAAATGCCTTGTTGATGCCAGAGGTCAGAGGAGAATGGCCAGACTGGTTGGAGCTGATAGAAGGGCAACAGTGACTCAAATACCCACCCGTTACAACCAAGGTGGGCAGAAGAGCATCTCTGAACGCACAGTACGTCGAACTTTGAGGCAGATGGGCTACAGCAGCAGAAGACCACACCGGGTGCCACTCCTTTCAGCTAAGAACAGGAAACTGAGGCTACAATTTGCACAAGCTCATGGAAATTGGACAATAGAAGATTGGAAAAACGTTGCCTGGTCTGATGAGTCTCGATTTCTGCTGTGACATTCGGATGGTAGGGTCAGAATTTGGCGTCTACAACATGAAAGCATGGATCCATCCTGCCTTGTATCAACGGTTCAGGCTGGTGGTGGTGGTGTCATGGTGTGGGGAATATTTTCTTGGCACTCTTTGGGCCCCTTGGTACCAATTGAGCATCGTTGCAATGCCACAGCCTACCTGAGTATTGTTGCTGACCATGTCCATCCCTTTATGACCACAATGTACCCAACTTCTGATGGCTACTTTCAGCAGGATAATGCGCCATGTCATAAAGCTGGAATCATCTCAGACTGGTTTCTTGAACATGACAATGAGTTCACTGTACTCAAATGGCCTCCACAGTCACCAGATCTCAATCCAATAGAGCATCTTTGGGATGTGGTGGAACGGGAGATTCGCATCATGGATGTGCAGCCGACAAATCTGCGGCAACTGTGTGATGCCATCATGTCAATATGGACCAAACTCCCTGAGGAATGCTTCCAGCACCTTGTTGAATCTATGCCACCAAGAATTGAGGCAGTTCTGAAGGCAAAAGAGGGTCCAACCCGTTACTAGCATGGGGTACCTAATAAAGTGGCCGGTGAGTGTATATATAGTTAGGTAGGAGCTCCAAATTTGAAAAATAAGAAAGAAAGCGCTGCAATTTTTGGAAAAAAAATGTCTCTATATCCTCTCATTGTATATTTAATTTTCTCTAGTTTAAGGAAAAACATCATGTCCTTAAGCCACTGGGCGATGGAGGGAGATCTAGTAGACTTCCAGTGTAATAATAATGAACGTCTTGCAATTAGGGATATAAAGGCTATAATATCTTTTTGCATTGAATTTAATACAACCGAGGAATTACAAATTCCAAATATGGCAGTCAGTGGACAAGGCTGCAGATTAACTTTGAGAATAGCAGACATAACTGTGAAGTAACCAAACCAAAAAGCAGCCAGGTCAGGGCAAAAAACAACAACATATGACTAAGACAATCCTGACATTTATCACATCTGTCTTTTGAAAACATTATTTTGTCACTTTTAAACAAAATGTATACCAAATTACAATTTCAATGTTTAGAGATTGAATATTTTTTTGTGCCACTAATAATGTCCTGAAAGAACATTCTTCCCAAATGCTTGTTTGAATCTTGACCCCTTTCCACATAAATGCAGCCTAACTGGTGTCTTAGAATAATTCATTTGTGAATGCAAAACATTTGTCTTACAGGATGCACACCCACAGCCCACATCACGCTGCGGGGGAAGTACTGCTTTCTCTGTGAAACCGCAGTGAGAGGTTCATAAACAGCAACATATGAGAAACCGTTTTAGTACATGCATGGTGCTCCTACACAATGAGGCTTCTGGCCAGCTCTCTATTGTTGCTGTGTCTTTCTGCCTATTCAGGTAGGTTATTTTTTTCTTTATTTACAGCATCTTTCAGAGTTAAAACAGCCACTGTATGACTCTGACCTTGAGGCTGTTGGTGTGTTTTAGTGGCAGAGGGCACCGTCATCTCCAAAGAGCCTGGTGAGAGCATCCATTTGACATGTTCTTCTGAGGAATGTCCAACATACAGCAATGAATACCATTATCTGTATCTTTATTATACAATTGATGAGGAGGCAGAGGTGGTATTCTCAAATATCAAATCAGAAAGGTTCTCTCCACGAGGAAAGTATGAGAGCAGGACCAAGCTGGACATACATAACCGGACCATCACCCTCAGCAACCTGACAGCGAGCGATACCGGCATCTACAAATGTGTTTACAAGAAATCTAGTACAGAAAAGATCACTTGCAGCGTCTATGCAGTTTTCATCACAGGTTTGTTTCCCCCATTCAGTTAACAACTTTTATGTTTTCTGTACAAAGTGTAATAACTGTAATAAACCTGCATTTTAAACATTTTGTTAAACAACAAATCGGTTTTAAGAAACACAGACGCTGGAAGAAAAGGAGAGATTTTCTGTTTACTCAGCAGTTCTAGTCCGGGGTTATCAAACGCATTTATATATCAGGACAATTTCTCATCATCAAGTCTTTCAAAAGATCGACTGCAGCTTTATAAATGAAGCTTTTGATTTGGTTTTTCATTTACAAAGAGCAAAATGCTCCAGTATTTACTACTTTACTCCAGTTTACTTCACAGCTTAACGGACTTTTACTTTTAAAATATGATGCCTCTACTTTATAACATGATTGACCCTTATTTTGAATTTTGAGGGTCAGATTAGTTGCTATAAGGGTTCATTTTGGCCAACGGGCCTTGAGTTTTACATGTGTTTCAGTGTGATTCCAGATTTGTGATTTTATGTAGTTTAAAATGCTATACAAATTACCTCCCAAGCACAGAGCAGGAGAGTTTAACATAGATCTCATGATTTGAGGTATGAATCACATGATAATGGTTCCTATTGCCAATTTAATTATAACATAAAAGGAAATAACAACTGCAAGTTGAATTGAGTCCCAAAATGTTTATTAAGCCAAAGAATGGAAAGGATAAAGTTCAAAAGGAAGAGATTTGTCCTTTACTGGCTGATTAAAAAAACAATAAATCTAAAGTATCATTAGAAAGTAGAGACAATTTGTTACAATTCAGTTTATTTCTATAGCTCCAATTCACATCACGTCATTTCAAGTCACTTTTCCAGTTCACCAGATCATCCAGTCAGATTGATTCAAAGTTTTCTATCTAAGGAAAACCAGCTGATTGCATCGACTCATTGACTCTTCAGCAATCCCTCACACTAAGCATGCTTGTAGCGACAGTGGAGAGGAAAAACTCCCTTTGAACAGGAAGAAACCTCCAGCAGAACCAGGCTCAGTGTGAGCGGCCATCTGCTGAGGCCCACTGGGGTTCAAGGAGACAGAAGCAGACATAGAAAAAGAAGCATAGTTACAAAAGGTAACTGTCAACCAGCTCCACAGGCGGCCCCGTCCAGGAAACACACAGCCAGGCAGACGAGCTCCGAGCCAGCTCCCATGTCAGAGGATGAAGAGAGCACATCCAGTTAGTCACAGTCAGAGAAACAGGACTACACTGGAAAACAGGCCAAGCTCCAACATCTAGAAACAAAGGTGTTGATGGCAGCAGCACAGCTGATATTTCTCTCCAGGATGGAGTCACAGCCAAACAGGAACAGACCAGATGAAGCTACTATGAGAAAAAGCAGAGAGAGCAGAAGGTTAGAGATTGAACTAACAGATTCTGCAGAGTGGGAGAATAGAGATAGAATGAAGCAGAATGATGAAAAAGGGGTCCCTATGTCCTCCAGCAGTCTAAGCCTATAGCAGCAGAACTATAGAGATAGCTCAGGATAACCTGAGCCACTCTAACTATAAGCTTTATCAAAAAGGAAAGTTTTAAGCCTAGCCTTAAAGTAGACAGGGTGTCTGCCTCACGGACTAAAACTGGTAGTTGGTTCCACAGGAGAGGAGCCTGAGAACTAAAAGATCTGCCTCCCATTCTACTTTTAGAAATTCTAGGAACCACTAGTAAACCTGCAGATTGAGAGCGAAGTGCTCTGAGGCAAACTTAATATTATCAGCGTTCTGATGGCATTTTAGTGAAAGGATTTTTATCAAAAACAATTAATGTGCACAAATGAAGAATAGCTGTATAAACCATACATGTAAAACGAGTTTTATGGGGCCTCCAGGAACTTGGGGCCCTAGGCAACTGAGTGCTGGGTCAAAATCTGAATAACAAAAGTAGTAGAAAAAGAAGTGCATTTTTATTAATTTTAAGACAAAAAGACACCCTGAACTTGGAGTCTATTAATACCATGTGAAGCATAATATTAAAGAGGATTTTGTAGCTCATGTCTGCATTGATTATCCACAGAAAAGACTCCATGTTCCACCGTATCTCCCGCCGTCGAGCCAAGTCCAGTCCTGATGTACATCATTTTTGTCTGCATCATCAGTGTGCTGGCCATGTGGATCCTCATGCTGCTGATCTTACCAAAGGTAAATGTACCTCTTTGCATAACAGCCTCTGCCTGTTCTTACTCATGCACGTTTTATAACGGAACAGAGCCTCAAAGCCCATCATCAGATATGTTCTCTGTAACCCATTTTTCAGCCTATCACATAGCACCATCTGCCATTGCATCAGCCTTGGCAAGATGGCGAGCAACCCCACACTCAAGTACAGATAAGATTTAAACCACCGGGGCTCTTTTTACATAGAAAATGCACTTGTGGCTTTTCTGACTTTACAGTGGCCCCATTTGTTTTTTCCACTACTGCTGTCCAACTTGTGCAACCTTCTTTGACTTTAACTTGAAGTGAGATTCATTATCAATGAACAGCATCAAGCACTGCAGCAAACATACCACTGATATCTATTCCTTTATAAAAGGGTTTCTGCCCTTTCACGTTTCACATTTTACCATTTAACACCCTTCCTTTATGTATTTGTTATGATCGTGTGCAACAGAAAAACATAAAGTCATACAGGGTTATGTATAGTAGAAAGAAAAGGACACATGGCCAGTTTAAGCGCCTGCGGATCAGGTTGCCGAGGTCTCCGCCTCTGGCTGCCACCCAATCCTCTTTGCACTGGTCCCTCATGGTTCCCCCTGGAGGTGGTGGGCCCCACCTTAGTATCTTTGAGGCGTCCGGCGACTCCGGAGGGGAAAGCAGTGCTTCGCTAACACTGTTTTCAGTGGGAGTGGGGAGCTGCTGACCTTGAAGGAGGATATTGTCGGACGGTGGAAGGAATACTTCGAGGATCTCCTCAACCCGACAGACACGCCTTCCGTGGGGGAAGAGTGACCGGGTGCTAGGGGGCTGGATTCGTTCATCTCCCAGGCTGAAGTCACCGAGGTGGCCAGAAAATTCCACGCTGGCAAGGCTTCGAGGGTGGACGAAATCCTGAGTCTCTTAAAGCTCTGGATGTTGTCGGGCTGTCAGGCTGTCATGGTTGACATGTCTCTTGAACATCGCATGGTGGTCGGGGACAGCTCCCCTGGATTGGCAGACTGGGGTGGTGGTTCCCCTCCATAAGAAGAGGGACCTGAGGGTTTGTTCCAACTATCGGGGAATCACACTTCTCAGCCTCCCCGGAAAGGCCTATGCCAGGGTGCTGGAGAGGAGAGTCCGGCTGATTGTCGAACCTCGGCTGCAGGAGGAGCAGTGTGGTTTTCGTCCTGGCCGTGGAACGGTGGACCAGCTCTACACCCTCTGCAGGGTGCTTGAGGGTTCTTGGGAGTTTGCCCAACCAGTCCACATGTGTTTTGTGCACTTGGAGAAGGCATTCGACCGTGTCCCTCATGCCGCCCTGTGGGGGGTGCTCCAGGAGTATGGAGTGGGGGGCCCTTTATTAGGGGCCATCCGTTCTCTGTACAAGCGGAGCAGCAGTCTGGTTCGCATTGCCGGCATTAAGTCGGACCTGTTCCCAGTGCATGTTGGACTCCGACAGGGTTGCCCTCTGTCACCGGTCCTGTTCATAACCTTTATGGACAGGATTTCTAGGCGCAGCCAAGGACCGGAGGGGGTCTGGTTTGGGGACCAGCGGACCTCCTCCCTGCTTTTTGCGGATGACGTAGTTCTGCTGGCTCCCTCCTGGCAAGACCTACAGCGTGCGCTGGGGCGGTTTGCAGCCGAGTGTGAAGCAGCCGGGATGAGAATCAGCTCCTCCAAGTCCGAGGCCATGGTTCTCGACCGGAAAAAGGTGGCTTGTCCCCTTCAGGTTGGAGGAGAGTCCTTGCCTCAAGTGGAGGAGTTCAAGTATCTTGGGGTCCTCTTCACGGGTGAGGGAAGAATGGAGCGGGAGATCGATAGACGGATCGGTGCGGACGCTGCAATAATGCGGACGCTGCACCGGTCTGTCGTGGTGAAGAGAGAGCTGAGCGAAAAGGCAAAGCTCTCAATTTACCAGTCGGTCTACGTTCCTACCCTCACCTATGGTCATGAAAACTGGATCATGACCGAAAGAACGAGATCCCGGATACAAGCGGCTGAAATGAGCTTTCTCCGCAGGGTGGCTGGGCTCTCCCTTAGAGATAGGGTGAGGAGCTTGGTCATTCGGGAGAGGCTCAGTGTAGAGCCGGTTCTCCTCCACAGTTAGTTGAGGTGTCTCAGGTACATCCCACAGCAAGGAGGCCCAGGGGACGAGCCAGGACACTCTGGAGAGACAATGCCTCTCGGCTGGCCTGGGAGCGCCTAGGGCTTCCCCCAACAGAGCTGGAGGAGGTGTCAGCGGAGAGGGAAGTCTGGGAGTCTCTGCTAATTCTGCAGCCCCCACAACCCGGTCCCGGATAAAGCGGGAGATGACGAGTACGAGTACTAGTATGAGGACACATGGCCTCTTAATTTTAAACGTGTGGTTTTAAGAACCACTTCCTCATTCCTTGTAATTACAGCTGCAACCTCTTTTGGGAAATATCTGCATACAAACTAATAATTGATAACTTTTAAAGGTATTGTGGAGGATAATAAATGATCGGCCCTCTTTACTTAAGAAAAAATGCACACACACAACCCTGTAACCGCTCTAGAGAAGCAAAGGCTATTTAATGGGTGTGAGAGCATGCACGAGCCCATTTCTCCTCGTGCACACAAGCTTATTGTGTCCGAACATCCGCCCTAACCCCTAAATCCCTCAGTCACTATATAGAGCGAAGAGTATATACTGGACTTTATAGTGAACTCAGTTAGCTGACCATTCGATCAGATGATCATTGTTTTTTACTCCCTGTTGGTCCTCTTTCTCCTCCTCCACTGCGTGTTGCCTGCGCCATATTTGTTATTAGTCACTGCTGTCATGTAGCGACAGCCTGCGGCGACAGCGGGCCGCTGTGACAGCAAATCCCACAATACTTTGCGAGGAGAGCTCTCTGTGCAAAGCATTCTTTCTTTTCTTCTCATTCACTTTGTAGACACTTTTTCTCCATTTTCAAAGAACTGCAGTCAGAAAGGTGAGCTTCAATGACTGTCTGAACCCGTAGCTCACCACAGATAAAGTAGGACGGTCTTACGTAAACACATCACCAGAATGATTGACAGTTAGGAGAACCACTTATTAAGATGATCCATCCGGAAATAAAAGATCGTCTTCTATAACTTTAATTTGTAAATATGCTTTGATCTAAGCCTGCATACTCTTTGTGTTTGCAACATGTAGTAATGACAGCATATTAAAACAAAGTTTTCTCTGACACCTGCAGGTACAACAGCGGTTCATAAAAAGAAGAGCGATGCATGCCCATCAATCCTCTGCTGACAATGTGTACGAAATCATGAGGCGGGAAGAGGGAGCTCAGGTCGCAGCTCCGATTGGACTGGTTTAGAAATGAATTCAATGTATTTTGAGCGTGGTGTTCTTTGTCTTTATTGTTTTTAAAGTTTTTGATTTTTAATTTATATTCTAGAATTGAAATATTATTGAACTGTAATGTCTTTCTGGATAAAAAAAAATAAAAAAGCAATTTCAAATGTTTATCTACAATGCAAACTACAGCCGTTTGAAGGTCACATTATTGGCTTATACACAAAAGCCGAAAAACCATTAGATCTTGATAACATGAGGCTGTATACACAAAGCGTCCCTCCTGACAGGGATTTGATAGTCCTGAGCCTAAATAGATTTCCAGCATGGGCTAACCTGGTATAAGTTCAATTTGAATTATTTACACTATCCCTATAGAAAAGTAACCTGACTCCGCCAGATGGATTTGCTCCGCATATCCATCTGGAAACCTTCCGTTGAAGTAATATTGGGAAGGGGCAAAAATACTAGTTAGCTGATTGGCCTATGTTGGTGATAGACGGGCCAAATAAACCAATCAGATCAACGAAGCATATGACGTACTAACAGAGCGACGACGAAGAGGAGCCAATTGATAGATCAAACTCTTGCCGAAACCAGTCGGGAGAAGACCAAAAACATCTTTTCCTCTGAGAAAAGCCTCCAGAGCAGTGTTTTGCTCTTCTTTCAGTGAAGAAATACTCTGTAATTCCGATAAAACTTGCTCGATAGCCACGCTAACGCTAGTTTCATCGGCTGAAGCCGCCATGTTCTTTAGACTGAACTGTCGCGCTTCTCGTTGCATCACTCCTCAACCCGCCTCAAAGCCAACGCTGATTGGACGTTCGTTTGGTGAACGGCTCCAAATTTTCTTTTTACGGAGAGTCTCCAGACTGATCTGCGAGTGAAACCTTGAAAGCTCGCGAGATCAGGATGGTCTCACGAGGCTAAAAGAAAAGGCTCCTGTGGAAAGTGTTCACAAAATGGAGGGAGATTCAGTTCAAATCATTCTTACTACATTTATTGGGTAAATCAAGTTGCACCTGCCTCCCATGTCGAGATTGAGCCGATCGCAGCAGCAGTAGCAGCTGTGACAAATACTATTGATTTGATTCACAAGTAGCAGAGTTAAGCTAACCTGGATATAGCAGCACCAGAGCTTTTTCAGAGAAAAGAGAACGTTACTAAGATATATATATATATATATATATATATATATATATATATATATATATATATATATATATATATATATTAGTGCTGTCAAAATTATCGCGTTATTATCGCGTTAACGCGAGGCCATTTTAACGGCGCTAATTTTTTTAACGTGAGATTAACGCTATGTGGTTTTATGGTACAATTTTCCAAGTACATCCCGCTGCAGCCTGCGGGAAGGCGGGGCTATTTCCCCCCAGTCTATGCATTTTCCATAGGCTTCGAGAGCGGAGCTCCTCAAGGGAAAAAGACGCTCATACACTGGGTGACGCTAGTGCCTTTTCTTTAAGCCCCACCACCAACAAACAAGTTGAGTGTCTGGTGTCTAGTAGCAACCTGAAATACGCTGAGAAAACAGATTACTGAGGTGAAATGGAATCTGCTACGGCACTCTTGCTGTCTGTGTACGCCACAGGTCAGTATCGTGTGTGTGTGTGTGTGGGTGGGTGTGTGTTCTCATTTTTGTTAAGAGGCTGAAAAGTAACTTTCTAGAGCATATACTACCTCCATCTAGTGATGTCGGTCTATTGATTTTGATGTATTGATTGAAAATTGTTCATTATTACCTTGGTTAATTAACATCTAATGTTAACTCTACCACATTTTATAGCAGTAGGGTAAAATGCTTGTCTTTGTTCAAAAGACTGTATTATACGGTGGCTGAGAAGTGCAAAACACATTTACAATTCAAAAACACATTAACAAATAAAAAACAAAATAATATTTGTAGAAACAAAATTATATTTTATGAAACAAATGTATTTTTGAAAAAAAAAGTTAAAATTTTTAAAAACACATTTACAATTCAAAAACACATTAACAAATAAAAAACAAAATAACATTTGAAGAAACAAAATTATATTTTATGAAACAAATGTATTTTTGAAAAAAAAAGTTAACATTTTTAAAAACAAATTCACATTTCAAATAAGTTAGATTTTAGGTGGGAGAAAGTTTCATTTTAGAGAAAAAAAATACATTATAGGGAAACAAATTTACATCTAAAAAAATTGACCGTTCGGAAATACTTGTACAAGTGGAAAGACAAAACTGCAAGCGGCAAAACACAGTTACATAGCCAAAAACAAATTAACAAAAGACGGCTACACAGAAAGGGAATGTCCCAGTGGCCGGATGTGACGTCACGATTACCCTGACTTGTAGTACAGCTCAATCTGTAGTCCTCCTGCTTCACGTGAAAAGTCAGCGGCGATTTTATTATTGTGGAGCAAATTTCAGCCATTAATTCAATTCAATTCAATTCAGTTTATTTCTATAGCGCCAAATTCACAACAC
Organism: Cyprinodon tularosa; assembly: GCF_016077235.1. Lineage (NCBI taxonomy): Eukaryota > Metazoa > Chordata > Actinopteri > Cyprinodontiformes > Cyprinodontidae > Cyprinodon > Cyprinodon tularosa. The sequence goes on along the minus strand of NW_024039488.1, from coordinate 68,384 downwards.
ATGTCATCTCAAGGCACTTTACAGTTCAACCAGATCATACAGTCAAATCGATACAAAGTTTTCTATCTAAGGAAAACCAGTTGATTGCATTGAGTCATTGACTCAAATACAATCCCTCACACTAAGCATGCTTGTAGCGACAGTGGAGAGGAAAAACTCCCTTTTAACAGGAAGAAACCTCCAGCAGAACCAGGCTCAGTGTGAGCGGCCATCTGCTGAGGCCCACTGGGGTCCAAGGAGACAGAAGCAGAGATACAAAAAGCAGCTGTAAAAGGCGGCCCCGTCCAGGAAACACACAGCCAGGCAGACAAGCTCCAAGGCAGCTCCCATGTCAGAGGACGAAGAGAGCACATCCAGTTAGTCACGGTCAGAGAAACAGGACCACACTGGAAAACAGGCCGATCTCCAACATCTATAAACAAGGGTGTTGATGGAAGCAGCACAGCTGATGTTTCTTTCCAGGATGACGTCACAGCCAAACAGGAACAGACGAGGCAAAGCTACTCTGAGGAAAAGCAGAGAGAGCAGAAGGTTAGAGATTGAACTAACAGATTCTGCAGAATAGGAGAACAGAGAGAGAATGAAGCAGAATGATGATATGGGGGTCCCAATGTCCTCCAGCAGTCTAAGCCTATAGCAGCATAACTATAGAGATAGCTCAGGATAACCTGAGCCACTCTAACTATAAGCTTTACCATTACACAATTACACCATTTTGTTCTTCGTGCGGACGGTCTCTGGAACTTTTACGGGTCACGGACCAGGTGGCAGGACCATCGGAACTGCTGCAACGCAGCCACTGCCACGAATTGAAACTTTCTCTCACCTAAAATCTAACTTATTTAAAATGTGAATTTGTTTCCTAAAATGTAAATTTGTTTTTAAAAATTGTAACTTTTTTTTTCAAAAATACATTTGTTTCATAAAATATAATTTTGTTTCTTCAAATGTTATTTTGTTTTTTATTTGTTAATGTGTTTTTGAATTGTAAATGTGTTTTGCACTTCTCAGCCACCGTAGTATTAACTGTAAAGACTGTCTTTTACATCAGCCTGTTTTCAGGGCCTTTTTTTTGGCTACATATATGTTATTTTTTGCTACATGCCTCCCCATCTTCTTTCCATATGTTTCTATGGCATAAATCAGTGTCTGTGACCTGTTTTCATAAAAAAAAAGAACATTGGCACAAACCTAGCCTGTGTATTTTTTGTATGTCATCGATAGTATTTAAATGATTTTCAATCAGAAAAAAAATGTGTGATTAAAATGCGATTAATCGCGAGTTAACTTAGGCATTGATGCGATTAATCGCGATTAAAAATTTTTTATCGATTGACAGCACTAATATATATATATAGATATATGTAGATATATCTATATATATATAGCTTTTTTGTCTTACATTGTTATTTTTTTCATTCAGGGAACCAAAGAGGCCAAACTTCAACATTCTGCCGTTTACAGAAGTAAAAGAAAACAAAAGCTTAATCTGCAAATCTGCAATTTAGTTTAGAAGTTAGTTTAGAGACCACTGTTGGTGCATTTTGAGGAACTGAAACAGATCTGCTGTAGATGATCGATAGCATGACCACATCTTTAGACAAACAAATGTTATGTTTCCTGTCTGGGTGTAAGAGATATAAGGGACCAGCGTATATTTAGACAGTGAGTCAAAAGGCCATTTAAAGAGGTTTTATTCTCTGACATTTTATGGAAGGACTGGTAAAAGCTTCAAGGAGAGCTCAGGCCAAAATAACAAACAAAGCAACCTTAAAAGGCCTAACTAAAGCCAACATTAAATCACCTACCTGACAAATACACAAACAGGAGAAAACTGGAGTTAAACAAATTGGCAGCTTTTTCCTATCAAAGCTGTCTGAAGACTTTTACTTAGCAACAAATTGACAGAGCATTCAATCCTACACACAACAGCAGGCGTGATGACAGACAAACGGCCCAGAGGCCCTGAGGTGCAGCTTCACAGCCAATAGTGTGCAGGTGATTGCTGATTAGGACTGAGACTCAGGAACTACTGCCCAATCTTAGAGGCGGAGCCTAAAACACAAAAACGTATTACTTTAATGTAAAAACAAAATTACCTCCACCTTGAGAATGTAACCGAATGTTTAGAATTTAGTTTCATTCGCAGCTATCAGACATACAAATGGTTTCTACTGCCATTTTAATTATAACATAAAAGGAAATTTCCAAAAGTAACAACTGCAAGATGAATTGAGTCCCAAAATGTTTATTAAGCCAAAGAATGGAAAGGATAAAGTTCAAAAGGGACAGATTTGTCCTTTACTGGCTGATTAAAAAAACAATAAATCTAAAGTATCATTAGAAAGCAGAGATGAAGGATTCAATTCGTTACAATTCAGATTATTTCTATAGCTCCAATTCACATCATGTCATCTCAGGTCTCTTTCCAGTTCAACCAGATCATCCAGTCAGATTGATTCAAAGTTTTCTATCTAAGGAAAACCAGCTGATTGCATCGACTCGTTGACTCAAAAGCAATTCCTCAAATTAAGCATGCTTGTAGCGACAGTGGAGAGGAAAAACTCCCCATGTTTCATTTTTGCCTTAAAAGTATTCTGTGTAAAAAATTCAGATATGCAACGAAAGAAGATAAATTTCCTCCTTAATCTGTGGTAATCTAAGGTTCACTCTGGGTCGCATGATGAGTTTATCATTATAAAAAGAGGAAGTGTATAAAAAGATCAGCGGTTAATCAAGTACTCAACTATAGTACTTGAGTAAAAGTATTTATAATCATAGTCAAATCTTACTCAACTACAATTAAAAGTTACTCAGTCCTGCATCTACTCTAGTTAAAGTAATGAAAGTATTTAAGTATTCAACAATATTAATTAAATGTTCTAAAATCAGTAAATTTCTCTGTAATTTTCAGAGTAATGTTACATAACCTTTTAAAGAGGTTTTATAGAACCACCTGCTATAGATTCAACACCACCTGGAAAGAACTTCAACATAAAGATCTCACAAAAAATAAGGACAGATATTTTCTATTCAAAACAAACCAAAAAGAAAACATGAGTCTTGATTGTCCTCAAACTTTCACTATGAATAGAATAGAATTCAACTTTATTGTCATTATAACAGAATTCACTCTCTGCATTTAACTCATCCCCTTGGGGAGCAGTGGGCTGCCACTGTGCGGCGCCCTGGGAGCAGTGTGGTTGAATCTATAACTATAAAGGAACTATAACTCTCATACTGCCACATGGCAATAAGGCACAGCTTGATAAAATTAATAAACTATTAATAATATTTCCCCTGAGTTTCTCACATCTGTGGAACGTCATTAAATCTGTAAACCAGTGGCGTCCAGATTCAGTCCTAAAGGCTGATATCTGCAACGTTGAAAATTGCATTTCAGTAAAGAAAAACAGCAACAGTGGATTACAAAGCTAAGCTAAAAAGGAACAAGGAACTAGTAGCTCCCTGCAAATGGAATGAAATTTATAAGTACCCCCCAGAAATTGAACAAGTAAAGTAAAGATACTCAAAAAATGACTTAAGTATAGCAATCAAGAGAATGTACTTTGTTACTTTGCAGCACTGGAAAAGATAAACCACGAGCATCACCGAGTCACTGCCTATTAGGCTATGTTCACGCTGCAGGCCTTGATGCTCAATTCCGATTTTTTTGTGAAATCTGAGTTTTTTTTATGCGTTGCCGTTCACATTTACAAATATATGCGACTTGTATTTGATATCCTGTGTGAACTGCATTCATACAGCTTAAGTCTCCCGCATGCGCAGTAGAGGACGTGATGACGTCAGAGGCCAGCGTGCTTCGTGTTTACGGAAGTAAACATGGATGTAACGCTGGAGCGCATCTACGATCTGTGTAGCAAGAGTTTTGTAGGTTGGAGGTTGGCACGTGTTTCAAAGTCGCTTGTGGAGAAATGTCCTGGGCCGTGAGTAGTGAGGAAACAGGAAGCGATTCTTGTGGGATGGAAGAGGGAAATAGTAACAATGAAGAAGGTTGAAAGATAGCAATGTCAAAAAATGAGAAATAGCGGAAAAAGCAGAGATCATTTAAAGGGGAAACCAGTTCAGAACAATCCAGTGATGATCAATCCATACATTCCACAGCAAAACAAAATGAATACAGAGTCATATTCAAGGTCGTTAATCAGGCAGACTCTTTTACAAATTGGAATCTGGTTCACTTAACAAAAAACATAATTTAACTTGTAGGAGAAGTCAGAGGTGCCAGAATCCTGTAGAGTGGAGACCTGCTAATTAACTGCAGAGACAGCGCCCAGCAAGGCAAAGCCATTCAGATCAACAAAATTGACGGGATAAGAGTTCAGTGCAGCTTATTGGAGAACAAAACGATCAGCAGGGGAGTCATTGGAGGACTTCCTCTAAGAGTTTCTGACAAAGAAATTCTGGAAAACATAAGCGGTGCAAAAGTAAAAGAACTAAAACGGTTAAAAACAACAAGAAACGGAGAAAGATCTGACAGTTTATTGGTGCTAATTAAATTTGAGGAAGAGCAATTAGCCAGTAAATCATTCATGGCTTACGGTACATCAGCTATAATGTCAAAATCTAAAATCCTCCACCATTGAGATGTTTCAAAAACCAAAAATTCGGACACATAGCAGCAGTTTGTAAAGGAAAACAGTGATGTGGAAGGTGTGCAGGAGAGTATGAGTACGGAAAATGTGGAAAAGAAGCTCAAATCAAATGCTGTAACTGTGGTGGAGAACATACTGCTGCTTATCGTGGCTGTGAAGGGAGCAAAAGGTCTGAGGAAACAAAAAAAAAATAATTTGAGCTCGGAATTACGTACGCTGAAGCTGCAAAAAGGATCCCATCCCAGTTGGAAAAAACAAACCTACAGTTCAACACACGGCAAACTCCAAACCTCTAGAGAAATGTCCAAAAATTGATGAATACTCACTAATTGTTAAAAAGAAAGATTTTGTTCTATTCATGGTGGAAGTGATTAATTGTACTGCAGAGATGACCAAAAAAATGAAAAAATCAAAATAATAGTGAAGGCTGCAGAATAATATCTGGACGTGAAAGATTTGAACTGGGAAAGGGTTGGAAGCATGATGGGAGGACCGATGGGACCATCAGAAACGGGCAGAATGACAATGACTTATATATAAGGGCAAATGTGATTTAGTATTTATTATGTTGGGTTAAGTTACACGTTTTTTTCCTTTTTTTTCTGGGGTGAATTGTTTCCTGTTTCTTGGCTTTACTCCATATCAGTTGGTGGCGGTAATGCACTTCTCACTAGTTTGCCAACCGCCATAAAACCTCATAAGAAGAAGAAGATCTGTGTAGCAAGAAGCAGAATGGTGACCTTTGTCTGTTACTAATGGCGTTCCGGTCGGATGAATGCGACCTGCCCGTTCAGACACAGATCGCATTTGAAAAGATCAGATTCGTATTGGATCCAGGACCACAGAGCAAAGTGGTCTGGATCGCATTGGAAAAAATCGGATCTGTGTTGTTCAGACTGTCATGAAAAGATCAGATCCAGGTCGCATATGGGCCAAAGAAAATCGTATTTGGGTCACTTCAGGCTGCAGTGTGAACGTAGCCTTAAATGAGCAACGTTAAGAGTGCTTTTCCCCCTTAAAGACATGTTTGTCTAATCGGTACAAACAAGTTTGGTGGCACTGCTGTGTGTTGAGGAACATTCTGGAAGATGCTGATAATCTTCAGTGTCTTTGCCTGCAACACTTTTCCACGTTATTCATTATGATGTTTTATCTTAAACTTTGTCTCTGTAAAGTTCCTTTAGATGTCATGTGTTTTGAATTGGTGCTATAGAAATAAACTGAATTGAAATTGAAGTGAATTCTTAAAAAAAAAAAATTATATATATATATATATATATATATATATATATATATATATATATATATATATATATATATATATATACATATATTAGAAAGAAAAGTCCGCTCATATTCAGAATTCAAACTTCTGAAAGTACTTTAAAAATAAAATTATTCTATCCTGTTCAATAAATGATCAGTGTTTTTAATTCAGAGTTTATTTTAATTTGAATGTGCTTTACTGGAAATTTCGTCAATTTCTTAAACATTTCTAAAAAAAAAAAACGCTTTTTTGATGTTTTTCTTTTAAAGGAGAAGTTCGGTCATATTCAATATACAAACCTCTAAAAGTACTTTAAATATGAAATTATTACATACTTTTAATAAATAAGTGTTTTTAATTCAGAGTAATTTTCATGTGAATGTGCTTTACTGGAGGCATCCATGTTTGTCAAAGAACACTACTGCCACCTACTGGTTAGTGACATTGTCACGGTGCGGTATCGGCTGTTGATCAAGTCCCAGTGCTGTATCTGGTGTTTGTCACAACGCGCTATTATCCAAGTCATCTTGAAAACATTCTTCTTCCAAATGTTGGCTACATATTACGGGTTTTTTCTCTGGCCAGAAGTTCGATGGCAAATCCTCCCTCTTCAAGTTGGCGATCCAACGACCAACCCGTCCATGGAGGATCAGGAATCAGAAAGGTGGAATAACTCTTTTTTTCACTTTTCCCCGATGTATTCCAGCATCCAGCTGCCATGCACGTGGGCATTGTCAGTTTCACTATAGCTCTGGTGAATTTCAATGGTGAAGTCCTCTGGAAATCTTCAATAATTGTTGTTGATTGCAGATGTGTCTAGTAGTTCCCATTGATTTAGCTTGGAAAGCGGGGAGAATGGCGCTAGGCTTACCGCACCGTGACGTCACTGCTGGAAGATGGCAGGAGGGAGGGGCTACTATATTTGGGCAAAAATGGCCACTCCCAGACTCAGTGATCGTGATGAAAATTAACGCTTATTTCATTAAATCACTGCCAAGGTATTAGTTTTAGGTATAGATAATGATCCATAGATCGTTCCTTGGTTACTGGACCTTTCCTTTAAACTGTATTACGTAAAATATTTTCATTACCTATTTGTATCGTCTCACATTTTGAAGCAACATTTAATTTTATGATTGTCTTTGGAATTTTCTGTTAGATGAGATGAACTCCTTAAAGTTCAGGAACTTTTAAAAAATAAAACACCTGAACAACGGTGTGGTTTCTGTTTTGCTTTATTGTTTTTTATAAAAAATGTGCCGTTGAAATTTTAAGGGTTGGTTATGCCTCTTATCCACTGATATTTAAAGGTAGGCTGCCCTCACCTCCGGAACACTGTGAGTATTAACAGGAAATAGAAAACGGTTGCAGGAATATTCTACATCTATGCTGCAATTCATTTTTTTTTTAAATCTCCTACTTCAGGAGAATCACCTCGTTGTTGGTCACAGTGGCAGTTTTAGTTATTCAACATGTTTCAAGTAATAACCTTAACACATTAAAGGCAACAGAGCATGGAAATGTGTTCTAGAAAGTTCTTTAAAGGTTTCCTGACCTACATCTGCATTTACTAGACAGTAGTTAAGATGATTGGAAAAAAAAAATGTTTTTGAGAAATTTGAATTTCTGTTTCCGATCTTGTGGTGATAATTTGGTTAAGCGAGCTCCCTAAAGAGGGCACAACATGTTTTTGCTTACTCAAGTTGTTTTTTGATGTGCGAGTACCAGCAGATACTGTGCTGCTTTTTCACAAAAAGCAAAAAAAAATTAAGCAAAGTGACTTTTGGAATGTAAACTTTAACATTTTAATGCAGTTACCACAGTTCAATAAGACTCAGGGGTGGATTTAGGAAAGTTGGGGCCCTAGTCAAAGACAGGCAGGGGGCCCTCTGAATGGAGAAGACAACACATAAAACAGAGCCATTCTCCAGATATAGAAATGTTAATAGAATAGACATCCATTATCTGTTCTAGGTTGTGTCCCTCTCTTCTTGTCCCTTTTCTTCTTGCTTTCCTCTCTATGTTTTGTACTCAGCTGACTTTTCATGCTGTCTCTAAAGGAATGAAAGATTTTTTCCAAGCACTAAGCTCACTTAGCTGATTGCTCCTTCCTGTGTTTCCAAAAAGGCCAAAGTAAATAACCCAGTCCTTCTTTTCACTGTAGACAAGCCATGATCTGCTTCTCTGTTGCCAACTTAGCGACTAAAGCGCTAAGTTGGCAACACTGCTCTTTGCATGGTTTGTTTTCAAATGGTTTGCTGCTGTCTGTTTGGACCTTTCTGAACATGTGCAGCAAATGGACTGATCCAATATGGTGGACACTGAATGGACACACTTAATATTATCATTATTCCTTATTATTATAAGGAATAGTTGTATTAACCATACATTGTATTACCCCCCCAATAAGACTAGACCCTCCCAGGGTCAGAGAACGGCAGCGTATTTAATTCGATTCATGTTTTTTTTTTACAGGGTTTTTTATGGGTTACCGCTGAAGGTATTTAACAGGTTAAGCTGTTTTTTAAACTACGTTTTTTTGTCCGTCTTATTTCTGCCGGCAGAATTTCACTGCTTTGCCCATGAATGAAAGCTTGTTTGCCCATCCCTCTTTTTTTCAACCACATTAACATGGCCACTCATGCACTGATTGGTTATCTGATCCCTGCAATTTAGCATTGAAAAAACCATGAGGTAAATAGACCTTGTTTAGCAACTGTTGCTGCTGTTCTGCTTATGTTTAAGCTGTAGTTAGATCTGGATCTAGACTTAGAACTAAAGCTAAAACTAAAAGCGCCCCTTAGCTCTGCTGGTAGCTTTAGCTCAAGTTCAATTCAGTTTATTTCTATAGCGCCAATTAACAACATGTCATCTCAAGACACTTTCCAGTTCAACCAGATCATACAGTCAAATTGATTCAAAGTTTTCTATCTAAGGAAAACCAGCTGATTGCATCGACTCATTGACTCTTCAGCAATCCCTCACACTAAGCATGCTTGTAGCGACAGTGGAGAGGAAAAACTCCCTTTGAACAGGAAGAAACCTCCAGCAGAACCAGGCTCAGTGTGAGCGGCCATCTGCTGAGGCCCACTGGGGTTCAAGGAGACAGAAGCAGACATAGAAAAAGAAGCATAGATACAAAAGGCAACTGTCAACCAGCTCCACAGGCGGCCCCGTCCAGGAAACACACAGCCAGGCAGACGAGCTCCGAGCCAGCTCCCATGCCAGAGGATGAAGAGAGCACATCCAGTTAGTCACAGTCAGAGAAACAGGACTACACTGGAAAACAGGCCAAGCTCCAACATCTAGAAACAAAGGTGTTGATGGCAGCAGCACAGCTGATGTTTCTTTCCAGGATGGAGTCACAGCCAAACAGGTTCCCCCTTTAACTGTTGCTTCTACCTTTAGGCTTATATTTTGTTTTACATTTAGCGATAACTGAGCAGTAATTATGGTCTTTTGAACTGCACCAAAAGCCAGAGCTAACAGGTTTGTGTATGATGATGCACCACAGATGCTAATCTGTCTTCACTTTTGAAGCTTAGCCAACAGTTTCTTATAATCTCAATTTGCATTCAGTTGAGATAGCTATGAAGATAACTCAGATAAAATCATAAAAATCTATTTTGCAATAGTTTGCAGCTTTGCCACAAAATGACCTAACATCATTTCAATGATCTTATCGTTGCTGGAAACAGTGTGAATGAGGGCAAGGCAGCTGACTGATAGCCACCAATCGTATTGAACAAGAGGAGCAGAAAGGTTGCTTTAAATTGCAATTTGGCCTGAATTCAATTCACTTCTATTCAGTTTATTTCTATAGCTCCAATTCACATCATGTCATCTCAGGTCACTTTCTACTTCACCAGATCATCCAGTCAGATTGAGTCAAAGTTTTCTATCTAAGGAAAACCAGTTGATTGCATCTTCAACAATAACTCACACTAAGCATGCTTGTAGTGACAGTGGAGAGGAAAAACTCCCTGAAGTCATTGCTCTTTTGCAAACCCCCCTTAAAAAAACTCCACTGTTAAGTTCAGTCCGCAAGCAGCGGAAGCAGCAAAAACGCACGTGCTGCTTCATTTTTCATGCTTGTACGAGTTTAGTTCTGATGTGCGGCTGAAGCATCTTTGCTGCTCTAGCTGTGCACTGGAAAGTGGGTCTGATGCGCAATGGGTGGAGCTACCCGATCCTTTCTTTGCCTGGAACAATGGCTGCTATATTGCTGTGATCAGTGGGTAAAAAGTAGTTTTAATATGTTTTTAATTGAGAAAGTCCTCCTGAAAACTTCATCTGTGCAGTCAGTTCATCCAGATTACCATCCTGCCTTCAAATTTCTCTGTGGAGCCGCTCAGACCCCCACATACCGGCGGTGCACTTTCACTGGGAATCCCCTTCAACAGCAGCCTCTGGCCCGGTCGCCTCTTCAGTTTTCCACTACTGTTTGGAGTGGCTGGAAGTAAATGTTAGTGTTTTTCAGGTACGTAATCCAAACTACAGACACCAGGATGATAAAACCGAACATGTTTTTCTGGCAGATTTCGGCATTTGAAGTTAATTTAGACGTTAATAAACAGTTTCAGAGGAGTGATCATAGCGCTCTGCATCAGCAGTGCTGTGTCTGACTCCCTGCCAGCTCCCAGATCAGCTTCTCTGATTGGTTGATGTGACGCGTCCAGCAGCTAAAGTTCAAGTTTTCCAACTCCAGCAGCTGCTGCTTCTGAAGCGCGTCAAGCACCAAAAGGAATATGTGGCAACTTGAGTCAGATATGAACTAGAGACTGGATTTTCACTCCTGTTCCGTCCCTCTCCCACAGAAAAAAATTGTGTCCTACTCCCAGAGTAGAAATCTAAATCCTGTCCCGTCCCACTCCTGGTGAAATTACTCCCACTCCCATTCAGAATGACTCCCGCTACCATTAGAATGACTCCCGCTACCATTCAGAATGACTCCCGCTACCATTCAGAATGACTCCCGCTACCATTCAGAATGACTCCCGCTACCATTCAGAATGACTCCCGCTCCTGCACCACTCCCATTCTTGTTGTCTTCAATAAGATTTTACTTTTTTCAAGCTGTTCGAAGTCGAGTTTGCCACTAACTGTTGGTCCCTCCATTGTTGTTTTTGAGCGCGGGTGAAAAACTCAGAGCGGAAGCACTGTTGGTTTTTGGGTTGTGTAGTTTTTTTTGACTCGCATTATAGTGTAGGCTTCAAGGAAAAAAAACTACAAAATGGCAGCGCCAGTACTGGATTTTTTTTCTTTCTATTTTATTTTATTTTTGGCAACAATCCTAGTTTTTTTTAGTTACTATTGGTTTGCTCCCGCTCCCGTTAATTTTTAATCCTGTACCGTCCCAATCACGTGATCGTTACTAATACTGACCCCCATCCTTCGGGAATCCCGTGACCCATGGGATTCCCGAAAAAATGTCAGTCTCTAATATGAAATAAGACATGAATCTGGTAAAACTTTTTTTCTTTTTTTTTGCAAGCTAAGTGTGACATTTAGACGCTGGTCTGCTAAGAAAGGGCACCTACAGTTAGAAGCCCCTTTAATCTCGAAAACTTAAAGGACAGGAGTTTATTTTCTTTAATGAGCTCCCCGGACTCATTGGGACACCTGGAAAAAATGAATTTAAGAGTGAAGAAATCTATCCTGCACCCAATGAGGCACCATGAAACAATTCCTCTTGTTCCCTGACAAGTCGTCCTTAATAGACGCCATGATTTATGAACAAGTTTGCGATTTTCTCCAAGGCCATCTTTACCCCAGAAGACTTATGGTGATGGGCGGGGGCGGGGGTGGGGTTTCTCTGGGGGCCAGAAGTATAGTATATTATATATATTATAGTCTATAATATTAAGTGTGTCCATTCAGTGTCCACCATATTGGATCAGTCCATTTGCTGCACATGTTCAGAAAGGTCCAAACAGACAGCAGCAAACCATTTGAAAACAAACCATGCAAAGAGCAGTGTTGCCAACTTAGCGCTTTAGTCGCTATATTTTGCCACTTTTCAGACCCCTCTAGCACTTTGATTTCTAAAAGCTCCTAGCGCCAAATCTAGAGACTTTTTTCTGCTACTGGAGACTTTAGAGACAACATCTAAAAGCAGCGAACTCTGCTCTCCAGAGCGAGTAGATTGGTAACCCCGCCTCCTGCTCTCCTCTATCTTGTCTGCTGTCATGATTCATGCAGCTATTATTTCATCCAAATGAAAAATGGAGAACAGATAAGCAGATCATGGCTTGTCTACAGTGAAAAGAAGGTTATTTACTTTACAGAGGAAAAACAGGAAAAGGGAAAAGAAGAGAGGGACAAAGTGTAGAACAAATAATGGATGTTTATTTTATTAAAACTTCTCTACCTGTATAATGGGTCTGTTTTATGTTTTGTCTTCTCAATTTGGAGGGCCCCCTGCATGTCTTTGTCTAGGGTCCCAAATTTCCTAAATCCGGCCCTGGTGGTGGGTGATATTGTTTCCCACAATTCAGAAAACATTTACTGTCACCGAAAGGTTAATGTTTTTTCTCATCAATTGTTAAGAAATTAAAAACTTTGACTCTCAAAAATTTTTTTGTGATTGAAACTTAGTATAAGAGATGCTTTCTGACAAGTTCAACTCATGTTGGACTCAGTTACTGGTTCTCAGGGTCTGTAGCAACAGCAAAGAAGAACAAATTGATTTTTTTTTTTCAAATGTTCCTCCGTAGATGATTGGCGGACGTAACGACACTTTAATGTTTTTAGAGCGTCATTCAGAGGCTTTTGTGTTTTGTTCCAAAAATCACTCTTGTTTCTTTTCAGACAGTTGCTTAAAAGTGTTGCAACTCACCAAACAACCAGTTGTATGTTTTTTCTATCTGTACTGTCATTATATATATATATATATATATATATATATATATATATATATATATATATATATATATATATATATATATACACTATATTGCCAAAAGTATTTGCTCACCCATCCAAATTATTGGAATCAGGTGTTCCAATCACTTCCATGGCCACAGGTGTATAAATTCAAGCACCTAGGCATGCAGACTGTTTTTACAAACATTTGTGAAAGAATGGGTCGCTCTCAGGAGCTCAGTGAATTCCAGCGTGGAACTGTGATAGGATGCCACCTGTGCAACAAATCCAGTCGTGAAATTTCCTCGCTCCTAAATATTCCACAGTCAACTGTCAGCTGTATTATAAGAAAATGGAAGTGTTTGGGAACGACAGCAACTCAGCCACGAAGTGGTAGGCCACGTAAACTGACGGAGCGGGGTCAGCGGATGCTGACGCGCATAGTGCGAAGAGGTCGCCAACTTTCTGCAGAGTCAATCACTACAGACCTCCAAACTTCATGTGGCCTTCAGATTAGCTCAAGAACAGTGCGCAGAGAGCTTCATGGAATGGGTTTCCATGGTCGAGCAGCTGCATCCAAGCCATACATCACCAAGTGCAATGCAAAGCGTCGGATGCGGTGGTGTAAAGCACGCCGCCACTGGACTCTAGAGCAGTGGAGACGCGTTCTCTGGAGTGACGAATCGCGCTTCTCCATCTGGCAATCTGATGGACGGGTCTGGGTTTGGCGGTTGCCAGGAGAACGGTACTTGTCTGACTGCATTGTGCCAAGTGTAAAGTTTGGTGGAGGGGGGATTATGGTGTGAGGTTGTTTTTCAGGAGCTGGGCTTGGCCCCTTAGTTCCAGTGAAAGGAACTCTGAATGCTTCAGCATACCAAGACATTTTGGACAATTCCATGCTCCCAACTTTGTGGGAACAGTTTGGAGCTGGCCCCTTCCTCTTCCAACATGACTGTGCACCAGTGCACAAAGCAAGGTCCATAAAGACATGGATGACAGAGTCTGGTGTGGATGAACTTGACTGGCCTGCACAGAGTCCTGACCTCAACCCGATAGAACACCTTTGGGATGAATTAGAGCGGAGACTGAGAGCCAGGCCTTCTCGTCCAACATCAGTGTGCGACCTCACAAATGCGCTTCTGGAAGAATGGTCAAAAATTCCCATAAACACACTCCTAAACCTTGTGGACAGCCTTCCCAGAAGAGTTGAAGCTGTTCTAGCTGCAAAGGGTGGACCGACGTCATATTGAACCCTATGGATTAGGAACGGGATGTCACTTAAGCTCATATGTGAGTCAAGGCAGGTGAGCAAATACTTTTGGCAATATAGTGTATATATAGTGAAAAGATGCTTAAAGATACATCTGTTTTTTAAGGGCAGTCTGAAAATAATTACATTTTTAACCAGAAGGGGGCAGCATTTGACAATAATTTCTCAACTAATCCATTTATTTACCAGACATTTGTCAAAGAGACGAATGTCTACAGAACTGGTCTAAACATAGCAGCAGATATTGCTGGACACTTGTGTTGTAGGAAAACTGGAAGTCCCTTTGTTTGAATCTGGATCCTCAGAGGCAGGTCGCTCCCTTGCAGCTGCATAGTGGTAACCACAACTTTAATGCTCCAGTTTCAACTTTACTTTTCTCGTCTCTTGTGGAAAATTTGGTTTGCAGGAGGTTAAAAACACAAAAGCAAGAATAAAACTGCAACATGGGTTTATAATAATAAATTATCATGAATAGCACATAAACACACAACATCAAACCATGAAGGACAACTGAAGGCAGGACCATTGCTACACATCACTGTGGTTCTCTTTTGAAAGTTCAACTTTAGTTGTGGACAATGCAGAGAAAAGATATAATGATAAATAAAAAATTTAATCAACTGGGTTTGGTTTTAGCCCTGCGATGGACTGGCGCCCTGTGCAGGGTATACTCAGCCTCTTGCCCATAGAATGCTGGACATCACACCAGACACCAGCACCCCTCGTGACCCCAGCTGGGATAAAGCATGACATAAAATACATGAATGGGTTTGATTTTAAAGAAGAACTCTAGTCAGCAAGGAATAATACAGGTGCTGGTCATAAAATTAGAATATCATGAAAAAGTAGATTGATTTCAGTAATTCCATTTAAAAAGTGAAACTTGTATATTATATTCATACATTACATACAAACTCATATATTTCAGATGTTTATTTTGTTTAATTTTGATGATTACAAATGACGACAAATGAAAATCTCAAATTCATCATATCAGAAAATTAGAATATTACTGAAGACCAATAAAAACAAAGGATTTATAGAAATGTTGGCCAACTGAAAAGTATGAACATGAAAAGTATGAGCATGTACAGCCCTCAGTATTTAGTTGGGCCTCCTTTGGCCTGTATTACTGCAGCAATGCGGCGTGGCATGGAGTCGATCAGTCTGTGGCACTGCTCAGGTGTTATGATAGCCCAGGTTGCTCTAATAGTGGCTTTTAGCTCTTCTGAATTGTTGGGTCTGGTGTATTGCATCTTCTTCTTCACAATACCCCATAGATTTTCTATGGGGTTAAGGTCAGGAGAGTTTGCTGGCCAATTAAGAACAGGGATACCATGGTCCTTCAACCAGGTACTGGTAGCTTTGGCACTGTGTGCAGGTGCCAAGTCCTGTTGGAAAATGAAATCTGCATCTCCAAAAAGTTGGTCAGCTGCAGGAAGCATGAAGTGCTCTAAAACTTCCTGGTATGTGGCTGCGTTGACCCTGGACCTCAGAAAACACAATGGACCAACACCAGCAGATGACATGGCACCCCAAACCATCACTGACTGTGGAAACTTTACACTGGACTTCAAGCAACGTGGATGAAGTGCCTCTCTTCTTTTCCTCCAGACTCTGGGACCTTGATTTCCAAAGGAAATGCAAAATTTACTTTCATCAGAGAACATGACTTTGGACCACTCACCAGCAGTCCAGTCCTGTTTCTCTTTAGCCCAGGCAAGACGCTTCTGACGCTGTCTGTGGTTCAAGAGTGGCTTGACACAAGGAATGCGACAGCAGAAACCCATGTCTTTCATACGTCTGTGTGTGGTGGTTCTTGAAGCACTCACTCCAGCTGCAGTCCACTCTTTGTGAATCTCCCCCACATTTTTGAATGGGTTTTGTTTCACAATCCTCTCCAGGGTGCGGTTATCTCTCTTGCTTGTACACTTTTTTCGACCACATCTTTTCCTTCCCTTCGCCTCTCTATTAATGTGCTTGGACACTGAGCTCTGTGAACAGCCAGCCTCTTTAGCGATGACCTTTTGTGTCTTGCCCTCCTTGTGCAAGGTGTCGATGGTCGTCTTTTGGACAACTGTCAAGTCAGCAGTCTTCCCCATGATTGTGTAGCCTATAGAACTAGACTGAAAGACCATTTAAAGGCTTTTGCAGGTGGTTTGAGTTAATTAGCTGATTAGAGTGTGGCACCAGGGGCCATCAATTTTGAACCTTTTCACAATATTCTAATTTTCTGATATGATGAATTTGAGATTTTCATTTGTTGTCATTTGTAATCATCAAAATTAAACAAAATAAACATCTGAAATATATGAGTTTGTATGTAATGTATGAATATAATATACAAGTTTCACTTTTTAAATGGAATTACTGAAATCAATCTACTTTTTCATGATATTCTAATTTTATGACCAGCACCTGTAAATGGATCCTTATTTATACCTACAACTAATGCATTTGCTGTGATTTAATGAATTTTGCGTTAATCACTAAAAAAATGAAAACAATCATTTTCGCGATCAATTCAATTCTATTCAATTTATTTCTATAGCTCCAATTCACATCATGTCATCTCAGGTCACTTTCCAGTTCACCAGATCATCCAGTCAGATTGATTCAAAGTTTTCTAGCTAAGGAAAACCAGCTGATTGCATCGACTCATTGACTCTTCAGCAATCCCTCACACTAAGCATGCTTGTAGCGACAGTGGAGAGGAAAAACTCCCTTTGAACAGGAAGAAACCTCCAGCAGAACCAGGCTCAGTGTGAGCGGCCATCTGCTGAGGCCCACTGGGGTTCAAGGAGACAGAAGCAGACATAGAAAAAGAAGCATAGATACAAAAGGCAACTTTAAAAGGCGGCCCCGTCCAGGAAACACACAGCCAGGCAGACGAGCTTCAAGCCAGCTCCCATGCCAGAGGATGAAGAGAGCACATCCAGTTAGTCACAGTCAGAGAAACAGGACTACACTGGAAAACAGGCCGAGCTCCAACATCTAGAAACAAAGGTGTTGATGGCAGCAGCACAGCTGATATTTCTCTCCAGGATGGAGTCACAGCCAAACAGGAACAGACCAGACCCTATGTGATCACTGAGTCTGGGAGCGGCCATTTTTGCCCAAATATAGTAGCCCCTCCCTCCTGCCATCTTCCAGCAGTGACGTCACGGTGCGGTAAGCCTAGCGCCATTCTCCACGCTTTCCAAGCTAAATCAATGGGAACTACTAGACACAACAATTATTGAAGATTTCCAGAGGACTTCACCATTGAAATTCACCAGAGCTATAGTGAAACTGACAATGCCCACGTGCATGGCAGCTGGATGCTGGAATACATCGGGTAAAAGTGGGGGGAAAAAAACCAATGTCAGTTGAACCTTCCAGACAGAGAAGGACCGAACAAGTCCAGTTTGCACGATGACTTCCTGCCGAGAGGCAAAGACAAAAACAAAGTTAAGACTCAGTTTGACTCAGAAAAACTCGGCTAGAGTACCCTGTATTGGCAAACACTCTGGCCCCGAGGTAGTGGCAGTCAGCAGCTTAAAGGAATAGTACACCCAAAACATGATTAGCCTTCATTTTCTACTCACCCCCATGCTGAACAACACTCTGGAGTACTTTTTTGATATCTCAAATGCATCTGGAGATCTGGGAGGCTTCTTGCTGTCTGCTGACATTCAAATAATGGAGGTCTATGGCGCCCGAGGCAGAAAGGTCCATAAAAGTCCACAAAAAACGTGTCAATATTCCTCCATACTGCTTGTCCAATGTATTCCAAGCGTCCTGAGTGGGTAGCATCCAGAATTTACTGGAAACTAAGTCATTTAGAATGTTTTTAGAGCATAAACAGTAGTGTATAGGATTTCCTGAAAGCGCGCACCTGCGCGATCACGACGCTACGGAAGCCGGCAGACCAAACCAGATGAAAGTGCGCATTCAGCGTCTGCTCTGCCGATAATGCAAGCGTAGAAGAAGAAATGTGCTGTTTACCTGTGCAAAGAAAGAAACAACGAAAGAAAAATGTCTGAGGACTTCAGTGTTGAGGAAGAGCATGAGTTCTTTGCCGAGCTGAATGCGCACTTTCATCTGGTTTGGTCTGCCGCGGTTTCCGTAGCGTCGTGAGCGCGCTTTTAGGAAATCCTATACACTACTGTTTATGCTCTAAAAACATTCTAAATGACTTTGTTTCGAGTAAATTATGGACGCTACCCACTCAGGACACTTGGAATACATTGGACGAGCAGTATGGAGGAATATTGACACGTTTTTTGTGGACTTTTATGGACCTTTCTGCCTCGGGCGCATAGACCTCCATTATTTGAATGTCAGCAGACAGCAAGAAGCCTCCCAGATCTCCAGATGCATTTGAGATATCAAAAAAGTACTCCAGAGTGTTGTTCAGCATGGGGGTGAGTAGAAAATGAAGGCTAATCATGTTTTGGGTGTACTATTCCTTTAAGAACACTCCACAGGTAATGAGGCAATGAGCTGCAGGTGTGCAGGGCGACCCAATGAGGACGGGGCACCACCTGGTGGAGGAGGAAAGGAAACCCAAAAACAGACCACACAAACTGGATTCCTGACAGGTGGGGAGGGGTGCTGGTGCCTATCTCCAGCTGTCTACGGGTGAAAGGTGGGGTCCACACTGGACAGGTCTAACTCATGTGTTTTCAGGGCCTTTTTTTTTGTCCATTAATGCAATTTTAAAAAATGCCAAACAGGAAAATGTAACCCAGAAAACGAGCTAACATGCAGCTGTGTACCTCTTTCATATCAAGTACTTTCAAAAGTTTGAATTCTGAATGTGACCAGACTTTTCCTTTAAAAATCAGAAGGAGTTTATGCACACGATGAGTGTAAAGTTAGTAGCAAGTTTGATATTTGCATTAATCTTAATGGATTTATGAAGTATTTATATTGTTGAGATTTTTTTAAGGCACCTTAATTCCATTAGTTGTAAACAAACCAGTGGCTAAATCCTGCGCAGTGATGCATTCTCTTTTTCAGATCTATTAACTATGCAGCCCTATGTAAATAAAGTTGAGCTCAAAAGAAGGGAACAAAGAGGTACAATAAAAACGATAATCTCCCGGCGTTTATTTCTGTCTTTGTGCAACAGAAAGAACAGCAAGAACTAGTAATGCACCTGAAAAACCAAACATCTATTGCTCGAATTGTAAAAGCTGACTTAGATTGAGATATTGGATAATTAATACATTTTATTTTTATTTTTTTTATTTTATTTTTTTTACAGTGTCCTGTCTGGCAATGAGGCAATAAAAATAATTGTCTTGATGCCAAAAAGAGCCCAACAGATTTTACTTTCACAAGTGTAGCGGTATCGCAATTGCCATATTGCTCCACTTTTTTCATGCATATAAATTGCTTTATTATAATTATGCAGGGAGTTTTACATTTTATATGGACACTGCAATGTAAATAGAGCAGAAAAACAGAAGAAGAAAAAGGAAAAAAGAAAAAAAAGAGAAAAGACGAAAGAAAGAGGAGATAGAAAGGAGACAATGACAAAACATTTTCAGTCTGCTTCATCACCTGTAACGAGATGAAAAAAGAACAGCACAACCGAAAGACACGGTACGAGATATACAATGAAGCAACACCTTGAAACTATCGCTGAAGTAATATTATTAAGTCTGACATGTACTCTAATTAATAAATTTTAAACATTTTTTTCTAAAAGGAATCAATGTGAACTAGTACAGCTGCATTAAAAGATTAATTTACTTTTAAGGTTTTATTTAAAAACATCTTAATTGAGTCATTTTCCACCAATGTGTTCCTGTTTCTCCCAAACAGCTGAAGCTGAGTGCTCCACATCTCTGCCTTCATGTACATTAAGATCCACAATACTAAGAATTAAGTCAGAATTCTGACTTTTTCCAATATTAAACTGAAATAATATTTAAAAATCAGTTAACTTTTTTATTATTTCAGTGGCCCTAATCCTCTTCCATACAAATAAACATTTTTAAGTTAGAAGACATATAGTTTTAATTAAACCTAATTGAATTGAATTTTTACTTCATGCATCTCTCTTGATATATTTGAACCTTTTTGTTTCATGCTTCTCTGTGCCCCATGAAACCACGATGCGGTACATTTGGTCTAGAACCGCCACTGGTTAGGGTGACATAATGACAAATATTACTCAGTATCTAAAGATTTCTGCAGCATTTTCCAGCAGCAGCCATGGAGCTGTCCGTCTCCAAATGCGAAACGTGCGTAAAAGCGCGTCAGCCGCTCCACTTTCCTTCCATCCTTGTCCAGAAGCGGTCAGTTTCCTGCTAATGTGTCCATCATGCTTCCATCTGCGTTCGCCTGCGGTCAGAGGACGTCATCACGCACACGGATGAGCTGCTCCACATGAGAAAAAGGGAGACACTGAAAGTCCGCTTTGCTTTTCGGGCTGAAGGAACCAAAGAGGAGGGATAAAGTTTCCTTTGGAGACGCACGCGCTGCTTCAAGAGATACAGACAGGAAACCTCAGCGGAGAACATGAAGAAGACCGCCAATTCAGGTAGAAATTATTTAAGAAACTCATCATCTGCTTTGGAGATAACAGGAAGCTTCATTAGAAATGAGATCTTATATTAATATCAACTAAACACAGGAGACATTTTTCACCACATATATTATTCCCCATATAGGTAGAATAAGCTAAATGACAGAATCACTGACAAATACCAGAGATGTAGAACATCTGTAGAGGATCTTCTTTATATGTTTTAGAATTTTGTACATTTGCAAATATACTGGAATAATAATTCATAATTCTGATAACCTCAACAGTTTGGGTGATTTCTTTAGACCAGGGGTAACAAATTAAAAATCAGCGTGGTCAGAATAAAGAAAATAATCAACCAGTAAAGGTCTGGAAACATTTTTAATTATAATCCGTTACTTTAAACAGAATTTAAGACTGAAATAAAATGAGGTGTTTATGCATCCATGTTATACATTTGTCTTTTTCATCTTAAAATCGAAATAGTTTTTTAACTACAGAATAACAATTATTGTTTAGTATATATACAATTTCCTGACTCACTTTTTTTTTTCCAAACACCTAAACTGACCATTTTTTTTTGTTATTTCCTTTCTTTTTTCTGTCTTAATGTTGGCAGTGAGCTTTAGGCTGCCCTGCAAGGCTTTAAACCTGGGTTTAACCGGAGACTAAGCCATTCTCAAGCACATATCAAGGAGCTCATTTTGAGCCTGGATCCAGATTTATTGTTGATTCTGTTCATGGTGGAGAATCCTGCTTCACAGCAGCAGGTTGAGCCAAACATCCTCTAAATGTGCAGGGTCATCTTTGAGCACGCCATTTCACTTTTCTTTCACCAGTTCACCGCAGTTCTTCCAGCAGTCCACACTTTCTCTGCTCTCTTTTTCTCATGGTCTTCTCCTTCTTTCCCATCGCCCGGCTTGCCACAGGTTTGCCTGCTGTGTCTAAAAGTAGCAGCAGCAGCAACCCAGACTGACAGCTCATTGGCTCATTTGGATCACGTGCAGCCTGGAGCCGGACGCTCCCCAGGGCTTTACCGTATTAACAGGAGAAGAGGCGCAAGTGACGCTAGTTACTGTTGTCATACAACATGCAGTAATTTATTGGTTGGGTCTGGATTAGCCAGCAGGTGGGTCCGGATCCGGACCCTAATCCGCTAATCTGTGAACTCTGCTTTAGATCCTGGCCCCAGGATGTGGATACTTGGAGATGTTTTGTCCTTGAAATTAAACCCTTGCAAGAAATACTTTGTTTTTTTTTGTTTTTTTGTTTTTTTACCTTGATCTGCAGCAAAAAAATGTATTCTTAAAAACTGGAAATCTATGGAGCCTCCAAACAAGAAACATTAGATAAACTGTTGTCATACTGTACTCCTGAAAAAATTCTCCATTCAGTACGTTAAACTATGACTAAATTTGGCCGGATATGGAATCCCTTCCTGCATATTCTAACCAGATTAGACCCGAGAGACTGATCAGTATTAATCTTTACCATCCTGTTTCAATTATTCCAATATTTTTGTTGTCAACTTTTCTCTTAATCAGGGGCAGATTTACCATTAGGCAATACTAGGCAGGTGCCTAGGGCCCCATAAAACTCCTTTTACATGTATGGTTATTACTGCTATTACTTATTTGTGCACATTAATTATGTTTTTGATAAAAATCCTTTTGCTAAAATGCCATCAGAACGCTGATAATATTAAGTGTGTCTCAGCCCCCCCCTTCAGTGTCCACCATATTGGATCAGTCCATTTGCTGCACATGTTCAGAAAGGTCCAAACAGACAGCAGCAAACCATTTGAAAACAAACCATGCAAAGAGCAGTGTTGCCAACTTAGCGCTTTAGTCGCTATATTTAGCCACTTTTCAGACCCCTCTAGCACTTTGATTTCTAAAAAGCTCCTAGCGCCAAATCTAGCGACTTTTTTCTGCTACTGGAGACTTTGGAGACAACATCTAAAAGCAGCGAACTCTGCTCTCCAGAGCGAGTAGATTGGTAACCCCGCCTCCTGCTCTCCTCTATCTTGTCTGCTGTCATGATTCATGCAGCTATTATTTCATCCAAATGAAAAATGGAGAACAGATAAGCAGATCATGGCTTGTCTACAGTGAAAAGAAGGACTGGGTTATTTACTTTGGCCTTTTTGGAAACACAGGAAGGAGCAATCAGCTAAGTTAGAATGGGCTTAGTGGTTGGAAATTATTTGATTAGTTTTAAGACAGCATGAATAGTCAGCTGAGCATATTGCCAATACGAAAAGAAAAGACAAAAGAAACCAGAGAAGAAAACAACAACAAAAGGGACAAGAAGAGAGGGACACAACCTAGAACAGATAATGGATGTCTGTTCTATTAACATTTCTCTATCTGGAGAATGGCTCTGTTTGATGTGTTGTCTTCTCAAATTCAGACGGCCCCCTGCCTGTCTTTGCCCAGGGCCCCAAATTTCCTAAATCAACACTTGCTCTTAATTCTGACCTTTCAAAATTATGGTTAATGCTTAATATAATATTACTACAGTGTACATGTGTCGCTACATGGAGAGAGTGGATTGGGCAGGTGGGTTTATTTTATTTATTTATTTTTTTGAGGTTCCAATAAAATGAAAACGAACACCATTGTACATTGGATGTAGATTTTATATGGACATACATTCTGAATATATATTTTATATATATAAATATATATATATTAGGGATGCACGATATTGGGATTTTGGCCGATATCCGATATGCCGATATTTTAAAACTCATGTAGCCGATAACCGATATCGATACCGATGTTAAAGCTGGACAAAAATAAGTAGTCATGAAAATAGCAGTTTTGTTATCCATTTCTGACACTTGGAAAAATAATATACTCAAATATATTTTCATATGCTGATATCAAATAGATTTTTAAAAACGCGGTATCGATCTATTTTACTTTCAAAATCTCGTGAATTTTCATCGTTCTGTTACAAACTCTCGTGATATTTTGCAAATTCTTGTGAGATTTTGTTAGTAAAATAGATCGATACCGCCTCAATATATCGACATATAAAAATATGGCAACATTTGGTGAATTTTCGGGGGATTTTGTAGCATAACAATGACATATAGCAATATTTCATTAGTAAAAGAGATTGATATGGTGTTTTTAAATGGCAATATATCAGCATATGAAGATATTGGGATATTTTAATGGATCAATATTTTTTCCCTCGTCTTTAGAAGTTTTTAAGTCTGTAAAAAAGAAGTTTTTGAGGAAGAAGAAGAAGTAGTATTTTTTTTTTTTTTAGACTTTAGAAACTCAGAAGCTGATCAAATATCGGGTTAAATATCGGTGGGGGGGCCGATGTCCGATATTCAGTTTTAAGGCCGATACCGATATATATCCTGCATCCCTAATATATATATATATATATATATATATATATATATATATATATACAAGAAATAATGTCTTACAGGACATCATTTAAACGTGTGTTTAGATTCATATTTATAATTTATCTATGAAATGTGGAACATAAATGCATGTGACTCAAGAACTGGTTTTGTTTTTATCCAGTAATTTCAGGGATCTCATATAAAATTGTTACATTTTTGATAAAATGTATATATATAATTCTATTTCAATGTCGGCTAATAACATATCCTTATGTGGCGTGTTTTGGTGGTGCAGTGGTTAGCGCACATGATCCACGTACGGAAGCCTTAGTCCTCGACGCGGCGACCCGGGTTAGAATCCGGCCTGTTGGTCCTTTCCCGCATGTCTCTCCTCGCTCTCTCATTCCCCCGTCTGTGTCAGCCTACTGTCGAATAAATGAGCCACTAATGCTGTAAAAACTCAATTAAAAAAATACATATAATTAAGAACATCACATGATAGATATCTATTAGAAATTTTATCATACAATCTGTGTTCAAATAACTGCTGACCCTCCTCTTACCCTTTAGTTAGCTGTGCTTTTAGATTCTAACTTGTCAAAGCTGTTTAGACTTCATCACCTCATGTTGTTTTGGGGCTAAATTTTCTAGATGAGTATATGACCCCCCCCCCCCGGGTTGCTGACTTCCTTAGTCTTATGAGTCTTCCTCAGTGTCATTGTCTGCCCTTTTCTGCCTGACCTTCTGTTTGCATGCACCGGCTCCTTCAGGCTGCGCTCTCCGCCATGAGTCGGGATGATGATGCATCTCTGTGAGTCTGTTTGGCTTCTGCTCTCTTCCTGAATTCATTAACTCTACCAAGGAGGTTCTGTTTTTAGTCGAGTTTGTCTTTGTCTGTCTGTGTCCAGGATAACTTGAACAGCAGGTATGAACAGATTTGAATAAAACGTTTACCAAAGGTGGAGCTCAGTCCAAAAAACAACAAACATTTTAGAGATGATCCACATCAAAATCTGGATGCAGGAATTTTTTAAGGATTCTTTAAAGGAAAAGTCGGTCAGTAAGGAATAATTAATGGATCATTATTTATACCTAAAACGAATACGTTTGGGGTGATTTAATGAATTTAGCGTTAATCATTAAAGAAAATTTTAAAAATAGCTTTCGTTGCCACAGAGATGGGAAGTAACGAAGTACAAATACTTTTACTGTACTTAAAGGAATAGTACACCCAAAACATGATTAGCCTTCATTTTCTATTGTGCCCGAGGCAGAAAGGTCCATAAAAGTCCACAAAAAACGTGTCAATATTCCTCCATACTGCTCGTCCAATGTATTCCAAGTGTCCTGAGTGGGTAGCGTCCAGAATTTACTCGAAACGAAGTCATTTAGAATGTTTTTAGAGCATAAAAGAATGCGCACTTTCATCTGGTTTGGTCTGCCGCGGTTTCCGTAGACTCGTGAACGCGCTTTTAGGAAATCCTATACACTACTGTTTATGCTCTAAAAACATTCTAAATGACTTTGTTTCGAGTAAATTATGGACGCTACCCACTCAGGACACTTGGAATACATTGGACGAGCATTATGGAGGAATATTGACACGTTTTTTGTGGACTTTTATGGACCTTTCTGCCTCGGGCGCCATAGACCTCCATTATTTGAATGTCTGCAGACAGCAAGAAGCCTCCCAGATCTCCAGATGCATTTGAGATATCAAAAAAGTACTCCAGAGTGTTTTTCAGCATGGGGGTGAGTAGAAAATGAAGGCTAATCATGTTTTGGGAGTACTATTCTTTTAAGTAGATTTTTCAGATATTTTTACTTTACTACTTATTTTTATGGCGACTTTTTACTTCTACTCCTTACATTTTTACACAAATATCTGTACTTTCTACTCCTTACATTTAAAAAAATTTGCTCGTTAATTTAGTTTTGAATCATTTCAATGGAGTTACCATTATTATTCTTCACGTCATCAATACCAAATTCAATCTAATTGGATGGGAATCTACGTTGCATTTGACGCACCACTACAAGATGAATCGACAGATTCGGCGGTATTCATTGGCGGCGAATCATTGCAGCTTGGTGGCGGTGGCGTTAGCATAGTAGCATGGACGACGAGATGATTGAAAATGAACATAACAGAGATCTAGTCCTATTGGCAGACATCCATTTAAAATGTAGGCAACGGCATGAAAAAAGTGGTTTCTACTTTTACTTTGATACTTTAAGTAAATTTACAAGCCTGTACTTTGTTACTTTTACTTGAGTATAGAAGTTTAATCAGTACTTCCACTTTTACCAGAGTATTTTTTAACACAAGTATCTGTACTTTTACTCAAGTACGGAAAGTGAGTACTTTTGCCATCTCTGCGTTGCGAGTCTGGGAGCGGCCATTTTTGCCCAAATATAGTAGCCCCTCCCTCCTGCCATCTTCCAGCAGTGACGTCACGGTGCGGTAAGCCTAGCGCCATTCTCCCCGCTTTCCAAGCTAAATCAATGGGAACTACTAGACACATCTGCAATCAACAACAATTATTGAAGATTTCCAGAGGACTTCACCATTGAAATTCACCAGAGCTATAGTGAAACTGACAATGCCCACGTGCATGGCAGCTGGATGCTGGAATACATCGGGTAAAAGTGGAAAAAAAGAGTTATTCCACCTTTCTGATTCCTGATCCTCCACGGACGGGTTGGTCGTTGGATCGCCAACTTGAAGAGGGAGGATTTGCCATCGAACTTCTGGCCAGAGAAAAAACCCGTAATATGTAGCCAACATTTGGAAGAAGAATGTTTTCAAGATGACTTGGATAATAGCGCGTTGTGACAAACACCAGATACAGCACTGGGACTTGATCAACAGCCGATACCGCACCGTGACGTCACTAACCAGTAGGTGGCAGTAGTGTTCTTTGACAAACATGGATGCCTCCAGCAAAGCACATTCACATGAAAATTACTCTGAATTAAAAACACTGATCATTTATTGAACAGGATGGAATCATTTCAGATTTAAAGAACTTTCAGAAGTTTAAATTCTAAATATGAGCGGACTTTCCATCCATGCTATTGGTCTCTTCCGCTCTCTCCTTTCAGATTTCTTAAAACTAAAGCTTGTGGTGGTAAAATAATAAAAAGAAAGTTAAACGGGTGTGAATAATTAGGACAGAGCCCATATTTAGCCTTGCTCAGGTCCCATCTGTGGACTAACTGTCTCTTTACATCTGGGAATTCTAGATCAGCTCTGGGGAGGAAAAAGATGCTTTCTATGTTCACTAGCCAGAAATATTGTGCACATGCAGCTGAGACTTCTGTTTAAAACAAAACACATTTTATCTGTACTCTTTGAATCAATATTACAATTTATTCTTAATTATTATCAACATTATGCAGGGTTAGTTTTGAATATAATGTGAGTCCTTCTAAAATTAGCAGAACTTTTGGAAAAAGACAGTGCAGCCGGTTCCCAAATATGTTTAATTATATATTTGTAGATCCATCTATACTAGATACCTGAGTGTATTTGCCCCCCCCCCCCACCTTCTTCAAATCAGAAAAAAGTGATGTCAAAATTTTAGTTTGTGCTGCTATCATTTTAAATCATTTAAAATAATTTCAAATCAGACGAAATGGGTGTGAATGAACTCGACTCCGTTTGTGCAGAAAAATTGTCATTTGCTCTGCTTTGGCTTTGAAGATATCAATGAAAAGGTAAAGGTCAACCAGCCCCCCCCCCCCCCCCCCCCCCCCCCCCCCCCCACACACACACACACACACACACATTTTGTGTCACAATATCCTTGTGGGGACCTTCCATTGACTTCCATTCAGTTCCCACTAATTTATATGGCCTAACCGTGACCCTTGCCCTAACCCTAACCATTACCGACACATACCTATCCCTAAAACTTACCTAAACTCAATTCACACCTTAGTCCTAAACCTAACCCCCACCCCAAGAAGACAAACTTTCCTTATGGGGACCAGTTGTTGGTCCCCACAAGTACCTATGAGTCCCCAAAATGTAGCATATTCCTAGGAAATTGTCCCCACCAGGTATTAAAGACATGGCTACACATTACACACACATACACACTTTTATGAAATCAGACAAAATTGGTGTCAAACTTTTGTGCAGAAAAAAATTCAGTTTGTGTCGCTATGATTTTCTTCCAGGTTAAAATTTAATTATTCATATTCATAGGTTAGCAACTTCTAATTTATATGAAATTGACAGTTTCAGCATGAACAGATGTCCACTGACCTTTGATGATCTCTACAAACAATTATTAATATCATCTAAAATTACAAATGAAAATTTTTGCTATACAAAAATATAAAATATTTAAAATAAATACAGACCAAACGTTTCAACACATCTTCTCATTCAAAGAGTTTTCTTTATTTTCATGACTATGAAAATGATAGCGTCACAAAAAGAAAGGTTCAAACCTGCACACACGTAGCACAGTTGATTCACACCGAATTTATTTATTTTTGGAAATGTGAGCAGAATGATAGGAGCACAAATGAAATTTTTGCTGCACAAACATAGCAGAGGTGATTGACACCATCCTAAAAACTCCTCTCAGGTATACCAGATTAAAGGATATCAGCCTACATGTTGTTCTGAAAATAAATCATAGTTAAAACACATCCTAAGTCTTTATTGTTTCTTTTTCTTATTGGATTATTTTAACTGATAAAAAATAACTCCAAAATAACTGTAAACTTAGCTCTGAATAAGTCTAGTTTGGGCTTTAGACAACCTCAGAAATGAAATTCTGTTCATGGCGTAATCTTAAGAGGCAGACAGGATTCGGCCACAGAGAGGAAATGTAAAAAGTTGAGTCTTAGTCGTTTAAGTGTTATAACTGCTGGATCTCTTTTACAGACCATGAATCAGACAGAATATATTAAAAAACACATGTTCTCCATGTATTCTGGCAGAAAGCACGAAATATTCACAGACAACTTAGTCGCTAACTGCAGAAGTTACACCAGCCCACTTATGGACAACGTACCACAACGTATTTTTGCAAAATATTCAAACACAAATTTGCCAAATATAAGAGGAACATCATAGTTTGGTTTAAAGAAAGCATTTTAGTTTTATTATAATTTAGTTTGTTGCAAGGATTGTACAGTTTGAAGAAATAGAAAATGACACCATATGCCAACCATCACTAACCTGACTCCGCCAGATGGATTTGCTCCGCATATCCATCCGGAAACCTTCCGTTGAAGTAATTTTGGGAAGGGGCGAAAATACTGGTTAGCTGATTGGCCTATGTTGGTGATAGACGGGCCAAATAAACCAATCAGATCAACGAAGCATATGACGTACTAACAGAGCGACGACGAAGAGGAGCCAATTGATAAGAATAAAGCCGACTCCAATGCCAAAATCGATATATGATCCATCCCTAGAAGTACAATTTCAATCCATCCATGCAGAAAAATCTGGATATGCTGCATTTTAAATATTGCACAGCATATTTTTTTTCTTGTAAACTGTCTGGTAAACTTGGAGATATATTTTATTGCATGTAGCATATCCCAGTAAATCTGTTTCTCCTTTAGATCTGCAGCTCTCCCTGCTTCTCTCTGTTTAAAAAGATTTATGAACCTCTTTACTAATATAATGATGCCAGTAACTACATTTCTTTTTTATTTTATTTTTTTATTATCTTACTGATTTATGAGTATTTTTCCAGTTTATCTCTTAGCAGAGATGTTCAGGACAAACCGACATCGCCTGCCCCTATTTAAAGCGTAAACCATACTTTTTTTTCTCTTTTTTTTCTGTTGGAGGAAACAAAGAAAGAAAATATATAATACTATTAACAATTATAAATTATAATTTATAATTTAACTACATTTCAAGACATGTAGAAGCTCTGCAGTCTGATTCTGTCTGTTCAATAAGAAAACATTTTAACCTAGAACTGGGAGTCATGGTCCTCTGAGAAACCAAGACTGAGAAAGATTTCTTAAACTGGTAAAGAAGAACACAACATTTAAAATGTTTTCTCAAGCTTCTTGCATTATATTACTAACTTGCATAAACTTACAATATGTTGCTGTTTTTGTGGAAAAAGATTGGTTTGTCTGAGGAACTGATTTTTCGGTGGCATCTCTAATTTTTAAAAAAACTTTTACTTAAACATCGAAGTAGCTGCTGGTTAATATTCAGTGAGTGCTGCTGCGTGTCTCTCCTCAAACCATTTAAGCCAGTCTGTACGCAGTGAAATGTGATCGCAAATCAGAGCGAAAGATCCGATGATGTCACACCGAGAGGCGGGACATGGGTAACCTGACTCCGCCAGATGGATTTGCTCCGCATATCCATCTGGAAACCTTCCGTTGAAGTAATTTTGGGAAGGGGCGAAAATACTGGTTAGCTGATTGGCCTATGTTGGTGATAGACGGACCAAATAAACCAATCAGATCAACGAAGCATATGACGTACTAACAGAGCGACGACGAAAACACAACCACAAGCCAGGCTACTCTTGCCGAAACCAGTCGGGAGAAGAGCAAAAACATCTTTTCCTCTGAGAAAAGCCTCCAGAGCAGTGTTTTGCTCTTCTTTCAGTGAAGAAATACTCTGTAATTCCGATAAAACTTGCTGGATAGCCACGCTAACGCTAGTTTCATCGGCTGAAGCCGCCATGTTCTTTAGACTGAACTGTCGCGCTTCTCGTTGCGTCACACCTCAACCCGCCTCAAAGCCAACGCTGATTGGACGTTCGTTTGGTGAACGGCTCCAAATTTTCTTTAACGGAGAGTCTCCAGACTGATCTGCGAGTGAAACCTTGAAAGCTTGCGAGATCAGGATGGTCTCACGAGGCTAAACCGTCACAAGGATGTGCAATACAAGGAAGGTCTATATATACTGCATGCATAATTTAGAGAGTTAACATTGGATTACTTCTTTGGCTCCTTGAGTTATTTACTGTAAGTGTTGGGATGATTTAAGGAGGGTCGGCCGTCGCACGCTGAAATTAGGACTGACCCACTGACTGACTCACAGTTTACCGGTCGGAGCCTGGCCTGGAAGTTGGAGAAGCCTTTGAGTCGCCGTTTAAGGAAACAAAGTTTGGGAAGGGTCAGTAAAGGTGGCATACCGGCCTCTTCAGGGCTACTTATCACCAACGCTCACTTTCAACCTCTGGAGATTCTCATTGCTACACCTGTCTTGACAGAGCATCGCTGTACAAACACCCTGATGGAGTCTGTTTTTCTTCCTTGATTTGTTATCTAAGTAGGTGGTCTGCTGAGAGGAATGCTGCGTCCCGTCTGAGGCAGTTTTTCTGCCTCTGTGTTTGTAACGAATTGGCTTTGAAAAATTGTCCACCTCCACAGACATTTTCAGCAGAACTGATATCTGGTCTGACCGGATTAAACATGCATTTGATCTCAGAGGTTGTTCGACTTTTTGAAGTAGTTTCTCAGGGGGGAGGAAGAGAATGCATAAGACCTGGCAGCTGCAGGCTGCCTTGCACAGATCACAGATCAGGAAGTTTTTCCATGCATTATGACCTCAAGGTGTCACACTAACCATCAAACCGGGGAATTTTATGGCTGAACTGAGAAAGACCCCCATTGCATTGTTTAACAGACCAAATCACAAAAAAAAGTTTTAGATCTGAGAGTGGAAGGGTAAAATTTAGTCAGAATTAACCCCGGAAAGCAATAGTTATATTCAGATTAAACAGATTATTTATAAACACTATTTATAACAAGAACAAGTTGGCATTAGAGCACAAAAAATGTGAAGTTTCAAGTTAGTTAGGATTACCACAAGAATGAATGAATTCAGAATGAGTAAATTTCTGTATAACAAAAGGTGATGGGTTAATTATACATTCAGCCTACAAGCAGCAGAGGCAGCAGAAGCAGTTAGTTTACATGCAAAGTCAATAGTTGTCGCTCATCAAGGCACAAGGTCCTGCAGTCTGAGCAGCTGAAGTAGCACGTCATGAACTTCTGAGCATCTTAAAATAAGAAAACACAATTGCATTGTCTTATGTCAAATGCATATTATCTAATTAGCGTATTTTAAGAGTAAAAATACTCATCCCATTGGCAAACTTTCTCATTTACCTACTGCAATTAAGGATAAATACACTTAATTTAAGAAATTTTTACTTATTTCTAGATCGTTTTTCCAGTGTGACGGACTTGCGTGGACATATCCCCACCAATTCTGGCCCCCGGTGGGAACAGTAACTACCAATAATCTCATTATTATCGTTTGGCTTCTTTTTTTTTATTGGCTACATAAGAAGCCAAACGACCCCCCTTCCTTAGCGGTGGATCCGTTCATCCGTTTCTATTTGTATGTTTTCTACACAAAAACCAGGCTTTGTTGGGATGCTGGATAAAACCTGGAACTAAACGCTATTTCTGACATTTTAAATTAAAAAAGCTTCCTGGATGGAAGAGAAACGTCTTCAAACTTGGAAACAAAGTCCAGTGGTATCATGAACCGAGGACAGAGGGACCCAGTATTCAAGGAGAGACAGTCAGTAGGAAAGTTCAAAACGTTTATTAAACAAACAAAACTAAAAGGAGAGCTGCTAGGATCTGTGGCACGCGGCAACTGCAGGCGGGGGGGCGGGGCACCGCCCAATCTCAGATCCTCTGTTGTGGGAGAAACGCAGGTAAGTGACCACGATCATCTGACAGAAGATGATTATCTGAGTTGGTCACTTACCTGGTTTAACAGTCCAATCCAAGATGTCCCCAGCAGTCCCAGAGGTCATGCAGGAAAGCTGATCCTGGAAGGGATCCAGAACAGACAAGAACAGGATCCAGATCAGGCTGGAACAGACAGGTGGCAGGATCCAGGCTTCCAGACATCATAGAGCTCCCAGGCGGGTTCAGAGTCTGAGAGAGTTCCTAAGCATGACCAGACGGTCACGCACAGGAGCAGACAGGATCAGGTGCAGACAGGCAGGCTCAGTGGAAGAATGTAGAATGTGGAACCAGAACTTGATGCAGGACTTTAAAGTAGTCTCCTCCCTGGAGCCAGGCTTACTGAGATAAAAACCGAACCTCCCCACATATTGAGCCAAAAACCCAGAGGACTCCGCGGGGGAGGAACAGTGGACGATCAGGAGACGAGACAAACACAAAAACCCTCTTTCCACTGGCAGCTAGGATCCAGGACACGAACCATGAACTAAAACTGAACAGACAGACTAACAGAAAGACAAGTAATGATCTGGCCCTGAATGCTCAAGCTGAACTGAATATAAACCAGAGGAAACAGGTGAGAGGAATAAATTATAATTGAGGCAGGGAGGGAAAACGGCAGGTGAGAGGAATGACTGATTAAGGGAGAGCAAACAGGCCAGATCATGACAAGTGGATTGATTTTAATTTTCTTTTTTTTAAAATGACTACGACCTGAATGACTGAGAATCTTTAGCAGCGTGATATATAAAAAAAGGTACGATGACCTAAATATTCTCTCTTACTTTGAAGGATGACTTGGTACGGTATCAGAAACATTCTATGAGTGACTCAGGCCTCGCCAGTGTCATTTGGGGCCGATCATTTATCCTCCCACTAAACCACACCAGCATGTCGTCAGGAGAACAAGCAGATGAGGGGAGTCAATACTGCTCTTTATTTCTCTTTAACAATGCCTCTACAGTGACAGCGAAGCTAGATTCCCCTCCATCTGAGTCATAGCATTCACCACAGCCCCCCCCCGGGATAATGAAACTTTCTTTGGAGAATGTAGCATTCTTTGTCTATTTTATCCCTCACCTTAGAGCTGAGCAGCCTGGCTCTCTGCAGAACGTAACCGTTATCTCTCCACAGACCGTCTGCTTAAGTATTAAACTAACTTTATCAGTTTTAGGTGCTAAGAAGAAAAGCTGAGTCTCTCAGCTTCCAAGAGCTGCATTAGAACCTGGCTATTCAGCTAAACTTTGTCTCGGCTTACTTTCTGAGATAAGCTTTTAAGAGCTAATACCCTAATGCCCCCCCCCCCCCCAGAGAAGTGACATATGGTTTTTGTTCTCTCTCTGGGGGGGTTCTATCTCCCAGTTATCTCTCCTCCCAGCTGTGATTCTGAGGTGAGCGACTGTAGCTCAGGACTCTTAGACGCTGACCCGTATTTTTATGCAGGGGCCGATTTAGCTTTAGGCAATACTAGGCAGGTGCCTTGGGCCCCAAGTTCCTGGGGGCCCCTTAAAAATCTTTTTACATGTATAGTTGATACAGCTATTCTTTATTTATGCACATTAATTATGTTTTAGATCAAAATCCTTTCACTAAAATGCCATCAGAACACTTATAATATTAAGTGTGTCCACCAGTGTGTCCATTCAGTGTCCGCCATATTGGATCAGTCCATTTGCTGCACATGTTCAGAAAGGTCCAAACAGACAGCAGCAAACTATTTGAAAACAAACAGCATATTCCCATTATCAGTTCGTATGAAATCGTACGAAAAGTTATGCACAGTATTTTGTACGTTTTGGACGTTTTTCCCCGAAAATACAGATCCGTGCGCATGAAAAAAGCAGATCCGCGGACGGACGTAAAACTGGGAAAAACAGTGCAATAATTACTTCTTGATGTCTCGAACTACGTTGCTTGCTGTTTTGTATCTTGGGGTTAGGTACAGGGTCAGGGTTAGGGTTAATTGTATGTTAAATTCTATGTTATTGAATGGTGCCTAAGATGCGCATGCGCAAGGATATCGCAAGACGTAAAAATCCGACGAAATACGACGAAAAAAACGTCAAAAACGTACGAAATTACTTTGCATAACTTTTCGTACGATTTAGTAGGAACTGATAATGAGAATACACTGAAACAAACAATACAAGGAGCAGTGTTGCCAACTTAGCGCTTTAGTCGCTATATTTAGCCACTTTTCAGACCCCTCTAGCACTTTGATTTCTAAAAAGCTCCTAGCGCCAAATCTAGAGACTTTTTTCTGCTACTGGAGACTTTGGAGACAACATCTAAAAGCAGCGAACTCTGCTCTCCAGAGCGAGTAGATTGGTAACCCCGCCTCCTGCTCTCCTCTATCTTGTCTGCTGTCATGATTCATGCAGCTATTATTTCATCCAAATGAAAAATGGAGAACAGATAAGCAGATCATGGCTTGTCTACAGTGAAAAGAAGGACTGGGTTATTTACTTTGGCCTTTTTGGAAACACAGGAAGGAGCAATCAGCTAAGTGAGCTTAGTGCTTGGAAAAAATCTTTCATTCCTTTAGAGACAGCATGAAAAGTCAGCTGAGTACAAAACATAGAGAGGAAAACAAGAAGAAAAGGGACAAGAAGAGAGGGACACAACCTAGAACAGATAATGGATGTCTATTCTATTAACATTTATCCATCTGTAGAATGGGGCTGTTCTATGTGTTGGATTCTACATTTAAGAGGGCCCCCTGCCTGTCTTTGCCTAGGGCTCAAAAGATCCTAAATCCGCCCCTGGCTCAGTGAGGCACGTTCCAACAAAGGAGACCTCTCTACTGTCTCATATATCCCTCCAGCTTTTGTGCGTGTGCATCTCCGCATGCGAGTATGACATCATCACCGCTGTGTAAGAGTTTGGTTATAAATAGAGACGCTCCGCTGATGACGTTTGAGGTTGACAAAGCCCCCTGTGAACAGCCCGAGCCGTGTCACCGCCGCTCGTGGGGATGAGCGACCAGTCAGCTGTAAAAGATTCGTCCTCATGTTGGGAACACCTGATGTTTGAGCAGATGCGTCAGAAAAGTATGAGGTCACTGCAATGAGAGCTGAATCAAATGTAGGACAAGCAATAATGTTTATGTTGGTTTTATTGGTTACAGCTGCAAATGTTCCTTTTCAGGTATTTTATATCTTTATGATGATAAGTGTGAATCATTGAGGCATTAAATTGGCCCCTGAAAGTGTTCCACTGCAGCAGGCATCCTTTAAATCCATGGATTTGATTTGTTTCTCCAGATCAGGGGTAACCAATTAAAAATCTGCAGGGTCCAAATAAAGAAAATCACCAACTAGTAAAGTTCTGGAGACATTTTTAATTATAATCCATTACTTTAAACAGCATTTAACACTGAAAAAAAGAGGTGTTTATGAAATTAGACACTTCAGTCGAACAACATGCGGTCATTTATGAATGGTTTAAATCAGGTTGGGTCCAGATTAGCCAGCAGGGGGGTCCGAATCCGGACCGCGGTTCACTAATCCGTGACCTCTGCATCTAGAGCATCCCATCCATGATCCACCTCTAAACAGGATTTCTCCTAAAACTCTCGTTGAATGAACTCCATCCTGCTGAAAGAGACCTAAACCATCAGCAAATACAGCTTCCAAGAAAGGATAGTTGTCCTGCAACACATTTTAGACTCGGGTTATGTGTCCAAACGGCAGGACCAACATTTCCACTGCAGAGCAAAAGAGTTCAAACTTTTTAGAACAAAATTGGAAGATGTTAGCAATCAGGGGCCACAATTTTGTTTTTCAATTACATCAATAAATCAGGGTCCCTTAAAAAGTCTTAAAAGGCATTGAATTCTTCAAAATAAAACTAAGGCCTTAATTGGTTAGCCTGGGTGCCATTCCGAACTTAGTCCCGCCCACAACGTTTGAGGTCGGGAAGTTCGGTCTGGCATTGCTCAATAGAAGCGCGAGTATGCTCGCACAATATCTGGCGGGCCAATCAAATTGTCAGGGCGGGCTTTATACGCTGATGGACAGATGATCAACAGTAACGTAATCAACCACGTCACCAAAGCGCACTTGGGTGACAACAACAATGGCTGCCGCTGGAGAGTTGAGGTGAGTAGATTCTGCTATTAGGTCTGTTCTAGAAGATATCGACAGCAAATTAATTTTAAAAGAGGAACAGAGAAACGCGATCAAGGCTCATCTTCTTATTCTAGGCGTGCAACTGCACGCTTTGATTTTTGTTGACAACTATGCGTCGCTTAACATACGTCACGCACTCCGTTGCTCTTATTGGTTGTAGGTCTATCCAATTGAGTGCAGAGGCATTTTTTTTCCTGGTTCGTTTGAAACACGCCCCATAATCACAGCTCTATGGAGCAGCATCAGACTCATTCTGACTAGAATTGAGTAGGACTACGTCAGGCTATTGATTGGTATTAAAATGTCTTAAGTCTTTCGTTGGTCTTAATTTTTAAAACATCATAAATAGGATTATTTTTATTAATATTTATTTTTGTAATCTAAATAAAATGTTAAAATTGACAATTTTTTTTTCCTTTTTATAAAAAAAAATAAAAAATAACGGCTCGCCATTAGTGGTTCCGTCCCGATAGCGGAACCAATAAAGCGTTTTTGCGGCCGGGACATTTGGGAGATGCACCATTAACTTTTTGTCTGGAAAATATGAGCAAGTGTAAATGGAAC
Source organism: Cyprinodon tularosa (assembly GCF_016077235.1). Taxonomy (NCBI): domain Eukaryota; kingdom Metazoa; phylum Chordata; class Actinopteri; order Cyprinodontiformes; family Cyprinodontidae; genus Cyprinodon; species Cyprinodon tularosa. The sequence goes on along the minus strand of NW_024039488.1, from coordinate 31,068 downwards.
CAAAATAGTCTCCAGCCAAGAGTTTTCTCCATGGCTAAAACCAGGGAACATACATGAGGCTCAGTGGATTTAGTGCAAGAAGTCATTCAAGCTCAGAACGATGGGAATTAAGGCAGTGGAGTCGCACATGCGAAGCACGAAACACAAAGCGTCAAAATGGAGTTACAGAGAAACAGCCGGTATTTCTCAGTTTAGTTCCACCCTTGTCTCTGCAACGCCTCCACTTATCACCAAATCAAACATACTAAGAAAACCATACAAAGAAAAATAGCTGCAAAAAAGACTTAGCACTGGTTATGTTGGGGCTTTAAAACTGATTTGTTTTGTTCTCTGCTAAAACAAAGTTTGTGAATTCAGTTAAATAATTGTTCAAATATATCTGTCATTTGTGTGTTTTTAGCTTCTTCCTGTATGGGAAGCTTTTCAACATTTGAAACATTAGTGCAGCGGTTTATGTTAAAATAAACCTTTGGGTTAAGTTGTCGCAAGCAGGTTTTTCTTGTGTTTCTTGTGAATTTGGTCTTAAATTTTTATTTCAAGTGGCATTAAAAAGTCTTGAATTTAACTTGCCTTATGCTGTAGGAACCCTGATAAATAATTTCACTATTAATTATTTATACTATAGCTCTGGTGAATTTCAATGGTGAAGGCAAGGCAAATTTATCTGTATAGCACAATTCAGTACAAAGACAATGCAAAGTGCTTTACATGATTAAAATACAGGAAGATAAAACAGAATCAAAGCAAGTAGGAAATAATAAGAAAAAATAAATAAAATAAAACAAAAATGCAGAAACAAAAAAAGAATATTAAAAACAGTTGGACTAAAGAAAATATGTTTTAGTTGAACTGTTTAACTAGAGCAGTGGAAGGCAATCATAATCAAATGTGTTTTTAGTCTTGATTTAAAGGAACTCAGGCTTTCCGCACTTTTACAGTTTTCTGGAAGTTTGTTCCAGATAAGTGGAGCATAGGAACTAAATGCTGCTTCTCCATGTTTAGTTCTGGTTCTAGGTCTGCAGAGCAGGCTGGAGCCAGAAGACCTGAGTGGTCTGGAGGGTTGATACACTGATAGCAAGTCTGTGATGTATTTAGGTGCTAAGCCATTCAGAGATTTATAGACTAACAGAAGGATTTTAAAGTCGATTCTCTGAGATACAGGGAGCCAGTGGAAGGACTTTAGAACTAGGGTGATGTGCTCTACTTTCTTAGTCTTAGTGAGGACACGGGCAGCAGCGTTCTGGATCAGCTGCAGCTGTCTGATCCACTTTTTAGGCAGACCTGTGAAAACACCGTTGCAGTAATCAATTCTACTAAAAATAAACGCATGGATTAGGTTTTCCAGATCATGCTGAGACATTAGTCCTTTAATCCTGGAAATGTTCTGCAGGTCATAGAAAGCCGACCTTGTAATTGTCTTGTAATTGAAGTCCTCTGGAAATCTTCAATAATTGTTGTTGATTGCAGATGTGTCTAGTAGTTCCCATTGATTTAGCTTGGAAAGCGGGGAGAATGGCGCTAGGCTTACCGCACCGTGACGTCACTGCTGGAAGATGGCAGGAGGGAGGGGCTACTATATTTGGACAAAAATGGCCGCTCCCAGACTCAGAGTTCATGACGAAAATAATTATTTTAAATTTCTTAACGATTAACTCTAAATTCATGAAATGACAGCGCACACACTTATTAATGAAATTACTCTTAATTAAAAACACTTATTATTTATTGAGCAGTACGTAATAATTTCATATTTAAAGTACTTTCAGAAGTTTGAATTCTGAATATGACCGGACTTTTCCTTTAAGATCTTTATACTGAACTTAAGAAACGGAGGAAATGTAGACAAAGGAGAAATTAAATGCTCATGTCGGCTGGCATCACTTTCCTGAAAATTATAGCTTTGGAGCTTGGAGTGTATCTTCAACCCAGGACTTTTTCGTAGTATGTGCAGTTGGAGTAGCAGATAGAAATATAACAGGAGATAGTTACTCTGTCATTTCATTCAGTGAAAGACAACTTTGTAAATAGGTTGAATATTTAGAGAGGAGGGCAGAGGAGATAGAGTGGGAAGAAGAGAGAGCAGCAGAGATGAGAGCATGAAAAGACCAGAATAAGACTTACTGCTGAACCCACTAAAGTTCTAATTTCTTTCAACATTTTTTACGACCGCTGGGACTTTTCCTGGTTTATATCAGTACAGGTGCAAATCTAAATGGAAACCTCCCACTCAGCTTTTCTGGAAGTCTGGGATTTTATAATGCTCCTAGGTTGATATTAATTTTCTAAGCTATATAAGAACTAAAATTGTCAATTTACTTCTAAGTTGTTTAGTGTGAGTTTTTCTAAGACTGATCCGAGGTGTCAAAAGTATAAATGTTTATCAATCCAGTAAAAGTATAAATCCTTTGGTTTAAAAAGGATAAACGATAAAGGATCGACGTTTTACTCCAGTAAAAATGTAAAAGTACCATTTTTAATACATATCGTATCGCAACACTCATGCCGATACTCACTCCTACTAGCATATTTGCCGTACTGTCGATGTTTTCCTTCAAAGTTAATATTCCTTGTATTGCCTTTTTTACTACTATTTTTCAGTTCTTTTAATTTGATGAACAGAAGTTTGGATTTAGTTTGTGTTGGTTTTAGCCCAGGAATGTCATGGTTAACTAAAAATGAGACCCAAATGCAAAGAAACCATCACAGAGAGACCAGGGGAAAAGGTTTAACAGGTTTTATTGAAGAGATTATGCAAAGAGCATTGTTCCTCTGAACTCTGCTCAACCGGAACTGAAAGAGGAGGGGAAGACACCTCGATTAGTTCAGGCTCTGTGGGAAATTCCATTCGTGAACTTGGAGAAGAGGATCAGGTTGCTGACTCACGTTTCCAGAGAAGTTGTTGAATCTTAGACTCCAGTCAGTGTGCTGTTGTTCCAGTGTATGTCTGATTCGGTGGAAGGCGGAACAGGATTTACCCAGAATGCGGTCGTTTGTAGGTTAACGGAGAAACTGACCGCCAATCAGATTTCCTGCGGTACTTGAACGAATCGTAGTGGAGATGATTCCCTTGCTCAGTGTGTAAACTCAACGTCCTCTTTGGGAAAGTGGATACAAACCTCCAGTTTGAATCCCAGCTCAGTTGATCCTTCCAGGGAGAGAAGGTCCGAAAAGGTCCAGTTTGCAGGATGACTTCCTGCCGAGAGGCAAAGACAAAAAAAAAATGTTTAAACTCAGGTTGACAAGAACTCTTACTCAGCAAAAACTCAGCTTGGCTAGAGTACCCCAAACTGGCTAACACTCTGGCGTTGAGGTAGTGGCAACCTCGTTAACGAGGAAACCATCAGCAGGTGTGTGAGGAGGCGGACCAGAACCAGGCGCCTCCTGGTGGAGGAAGGGGGACAAACACAAAAAAACAAACACACAGACTGGAGCCCAAACAAGGAAGAAGAAAAATTTGTTTTTAAACTAATGCATTATATGTTGGAAGGTGACGCCCACATTGCCCCCGGTGTTCAAATAAATGTGTTATTGAGGGAATCTGACTAAATATTTTAGATTTGTCAAAGGGAGGTTTATATTATTACTATTAGTATTTTCTTTACTTGTAGCAGAAAAATATCATTCAGGGGTTTGGATATGTGAAGAAAGCCTTTAGCAGTGAGAGGTTATTAGACACTGTTGTATGATTTCATGTGTATGAAATAACAAAATGTGTCTTTTACAGAATAAAAAATGTTTAAAGGTTCAACAAAGTAATTCCAAGGGTTAGATTGATTGTTTCTGGTCTTGCCATCTTCAGGACCCTGCAGCTGCAAGTGCTTGGAAGCAATGGAAGACTACAGCCAGTAATCCACTGGGCTGTTCTCAGTATCTGCAGCAGTTTGGCACGGCTCTCTGAGGTGGAGCTCTCTAAGCAGACAGTTATGAATGAAGTGAGGCGCTACCGGATGGTTACCATTAAGAGCTAAAACATCAAGGACTGCGGCAGGTTGAATTCCAGGTTAAACCGCTGCAGAAAAAGATCTTTTCTTTTTTCTTGTTGGGGAAATTTCATTTAATAGAAGAAAGAAAACCTCAATTTCACCTTAAACTGTAGATACTGGAAGCAGCGCGGCGCATGGACTTCCACTACACCTCTGCTTTGGTGGTTAAATAACAGCCCAGCTTTATCACCTATTTATTATTAAAAAAAACGTTATCAGAATTCTTTTTCTGTCCATCCATCTATTTTTACATCCATCCATCCATTTTTACATCATCCATCCATCCATCCATCCATCCATCCATCCATCCATCCATCCATCCATCCATCCATCCATCCATCCATCCATCCATCCATTTTTACATCCATCCATCCATCTATTTTTACATCATCCATCCATCCATCCATCCATCCATCCATTTTTACATCCATCCATCCATCCATTTTTACATCCATCCATCCATCCATCCATTCATCCATCCATCCATCCATCCATCCATCAATTTTTACATCCATCCATCCATTTTTACATCATCCAACCATCCATCCATCCATCCATCCATCCATTTTTACATCATCCATCCATCCATCCATCCATCCATCCATCCATCCATCCATCCATCCATCCATCCATCCATCCATCCATCAATTTTTACATCCATCCATCCATCCATCCATCCATCCATCAATTTTTACATCCATCCATCCATTTTTACATCATCCAACCATCCATCCATCCATCCATCCATCCATTTTTACATCCATCCATCCATTTTTACATCATCCAACCATCCATCCATCCATCCATCCATCCATTTTTACATCATCCATCCATCCATCCATCCATCCATCCATTTTTACATCCATCCATCCATCCATCCATCCATCCATCCATCCATCCATCCATTTTTACATCCATCCATCCATTTTTACATCATCCAACCATCCATCCATCCATCCATTTTTACATCCATCCATCCATCCATCCATCCATTTTTACATCCATCCATCTATCCATCCATCCATTCATCCATCCATTTTTCCATCCATCCATCCATCCATCCATCCATCCATTTTTACATCCATCCATTTTTACATCCATCCATCCATCCATCCATTTTTACATCCATCCATCCATCCATCCATCCATCCATTTTTCCATTCATTTTTACATCCATCCATCCATCCATCCATCCATCCATCCATCCATCCATCCATCCATCCATCCATCCATCCATCCATCCATCCATCCATCCATCCATCCATCCAGACTTCCATTACTGATTGACATTTTCATACTCTGTGATGTCAAACTTTTGCGGTTTTCTGTCATTTAAGATCCAACCTAAACTAAAAGTCCTCCATCATTTGTAACTATTTTCTGAACTTTGGTTCTTAAATTGCCTCAAAGGTGTAGATCCACTTGAGCAGGCTTCAAGAAGATTGAGCATATATCAGCCAACTTGGTCAGTTTGAGTTTTTGGAGCCCTCCACCTTTAGTGTTTATGAAATATGTTGGATTTAAAACTTCCGTCAGCCTTCTAGGGTAAGGATCAACCTTCTCTATATACAGTACAGGGAGGCTGATGTTTACACTTCCTATTGTTAATTGTGCTAGTTGCTAATATAGAATGCTGAAGACTGTTCAAGATATGCATTCTTCTATTATTTTCTCTTGGTTTTGAGTTATTAAAAGTCTTTTTACAGCAACTGCTCCCTCATACTTACATAACATTAGCTCTACTTTTTATATATGCATTTAAAGACCGCCCTCAAAATTAAAATCTTGGAATAGATTTAAAAGAGAATTTGGGATAGGCTAAATTGTTGTCAGTGTTTTTTAAAAATGGTCACAATTCTTTGATCGGAGCAATCTTATCCTCTTTATTAGGTATATTAAACAAACGGAATAATTTTAGTGCATCTGACGTGTTTGTGTCTACAGCCCTCACATCAACAGTTTATTCACATTGTGGTTTTAGGGCTGATTAAATATAGCATAACAGCAATCGTGCATCATGAATAAAGTAGGTTTTTCTCCTTATCTGCTGCAGCTAGAGCTCTTATTTCCTCAGAGACATCCAAAACTTTTAAGGATATCCCATTTTATGGAGAATGCTGCCAGTCCTCACGTCTAATGGTTACCGTATGCTGAGAAGGAAATAGCCAGCGGCGTTACCACAGCGAGGCAGGAAAAGACAGACACAGACTGCTCTAGCAGCACTTTTACGGCCTCCGACAGCCCAAATGACCTGAGAATGGGATTTAAATAAGAGAGGAGCCTGTGTGAGTTATTGCCCCAATGAATTAGGTTTTTTGTAAGCTGGAAAAGCACGGTGATCCGTGCGTACAAGCACTGTGTAAGCCCACGGTCACGTGCTAATATCTTTATGAATCTCAACTATTTTTATTTTGCTGCTGTCTTGAGATTAGTTTTTCATATTAGCTTTTAGCCAGTGGAAAGGAAAGTAGCACATTTCAATGACAATTCAAAATGGTGTACATGAGCAAAAAGAAAATAACTGCAGTGGCATAGAAGCATAATAACACTGCTCTCTATGTTTGCATCTGATTCTAGATATAAGATAAATAGATTAGAGTCTGAGAAGTTTGGATCATTGATATACGGACAGCAAATCTGTAATGTACTTTAAAACCATTTAATATTTTTAAGATCAGCATAAGAATTCTTTCGATTTTTTTGCAAGACAAGGAGCCAGTGTAACAATTTCAGCCCTGAGGCGATGTGCTCTGCTGTCTTTGTTTTGGTGAGGATGCGGGCAGCAGCGTTCTCCATTTTCCATCCATCCATCCATCCATCCATCCATCCATCCATCCATCCATCCATCCATCCATCCATCCATCCATCCATCCATCTATCCATCCATCATTCATCAATCCATCCATCCCTCATCCATCCATCCTCCATCCGTCCATCCATCCTCCATCCATCCATCCATCCGTCCATCCATCCTCCATCCATCCGTCCGTCCATCCATCCATCCATCCATTTTCTGCTTCTAGGTATGCTAAATAGATCGTAAGACCTGAGAAGTTTGGATCATTGATATACGGACAGTTAATCTGTAATGTATTTTGAAGCTAAGCCATTTAATATTTTTAAGACAAACAGAAAAATTCTGTGCTTTTTCTTTTTATAACACGGGGAACCAGTGTAACAATTTCAGCCCTGAGGCAATGTGTTCTGCTCTCTTTGTTTTGGTGAGGATGCGGGCAGCAGCGTTCTGCATCAACTGTGGCTTTCTGGTCGAACATTCTGGCAGACCTGTGAGGCACCATTGCTGTAATCAATTCTACTAACGATCAACTCTATCAATTCAATTCAGTTTATTTATATAGTGTCAATTCACAACATGTCATCTCAGGGCGCTCTGTTTTAAATACTGACATTTTTGACTGTTTAAAAAGCTGCAGAGTGCGACAGACGGATGTCAAGAAAACAACCGCTCCAACCCACTAGGCCAATACTCTCCTTAAACAGTAACTAATTTAAGTTTTTTTTTAAACCAGGACTCTAAGCTATTTAGGTTTTTGACAGATAAAAACAGATCTGAGTGTTTTACCATGGGGCTGCTCTGTTTCAGTTAATTCAGTTAGCATGGTCAGTTAAGCAGTTCTTCGTAAATGTGCTATTTCATTACTTTCTCCCCTCTTTTATTATCTAATGTGTGTCTGGAAATATTATAGCGCTTTGGTTTGATAGGGTGTGACTTCTTAATAAAAAAACCTACAACATAAAAACAAGATGAACGGATGTGGTTTTCTGTTTTTCTCCTGTAAAATCATCAGCTACTCATTTATATATGTAATAATTTTCAAAATCAGTCTTACCAGAAAAAAAAGTTTTATGTAATTTCAGCTGCTGCTCTGTTTTCCTGTAAACTTTGTCAGCAAAGTCAGAAATACTTTTGAACGATTCTGCATTTTGTGAAAAATAAAGCTTTTCGATTTTAGCTTTTTCGATTTTGCTCCCTCTTTTTCTCAATAAAGAGCTGACTGAGTGAAAGATGGCGGGAGGGAGGTGTTACTATATTTATGCAAACATGGCCGCTCCCAGACTCAGTGATCGCAACATCTTTTACTGATTAACGCTAAATTCATTAAATCACCGCAAAGGTATTAGTTTTAGGTATAAACAATGATCCATGGATTATTCCTTACTGACCGGACTTTTCCTTTAACAAATAAAATAAATAAGGTATTCTTATCTTCTCTGCAGTGCGATTAGATCAAATTGTGCTTGTTTTATGTCCGATTTTTCCTTGTTTGTCTCAGAACATCAGGCTGAACTCTAATTTGCCTGAAAAATAGTTGCAGGTCAGGTGCACATCAGACTCACGGCCAAATGAACGGACTTAAATTGATGTTCCAAAGTTTTGGGTTTGACATTAGACCATTAGCTCTCATATATTCTCATCTTCGCTGGCATGAATGCTTTGACCCGTCACCTCATCTCTTTTATTCTTCCGCCTCTCCGCCAGCCATTCCTCCTCCTCTCGCTTTGTCTTTTTATCCTTCCTCACGCTGTTCCTTCTCCATCATTTTACAGCGAAGGCCTGCAGGCGACTCTTTAGTGTTGGCTGGCATGCTGGTTAGCCCTTTGTCCAACTATTATATAACTAAATTTAGCTTGTCTGAGTCACATGCTCTGCCACAGGTCATGCTCTGAAATGACAGTTTACATCAATGTGCACCCCGAGGCACACCATCCACTCCTCGTCAGTGTGGGAGATTTTCCTGTTCTTTGCTCAGCATGGGGGTCAAGTTAGTTTCACATGAGTGATCAAGCGCACGTGTCCGTCTGCGCTTCGTAAGCATCTGCTCCGTCGGATGAAAGCAGGAGGTGTGCTTTGCATTTGAGGATTAAAGGCAGCGTTTGAGCGTAAGATGTGTTTGAAGTTTGCTCAGACGCCTCAAACCTTCTAGCTGGTTTCTGCCTCTGTGTTTTTGCCTCTCTGTTTGATTGCATATAAGGAGGTGCTACCTTGTGTGTTTTTGAGGGTCGAGCTGCAGCCTCTCAGCGGAGTCGTAAGTTGGAGTGGGAAGGAATTTATATGAGCGAGGAAGGCCTGAATCAGGGTGCTTTAAATCAGGGGAGAAAATTACAATTTATCCTATAATTGTGGCACTTTTTATTTAAAAGAGTGCTGCAGAATTTTGATATTCTATATTTTACCTCTGGTAAATATATTGGTGGCTTTCTGTTAGTATAAATTAAGATTATTCTGTCATGAAGGGGATAATGTAAATGAAAAGTCCGCTCATATTCAGAAAGTTCTTTGAATATGAAATGATTCCATCCTGTTCAATAAATGATCAGTGTTTTTAATTCAGAGTAATTTTCATGTGAATGTGCTTTACTGGAGGCATCCATGTTTGCCAAAGAACACTACTGCCACCTACTGGTTTGTTGCGTCACGGTGCGGTATCGGCTGTTGATCAAGTCCCAGTGCTGTATCTGGTGTTTGTCACAACGCGCTATTATCCAAGTCATCTTGAAAACATTCTTCTTCCAAATGTTGGCTACTGTCATGACGTTTTTAAGAGATCGGATCCACATGCAGAAAACCACTAAGAGAAACTAGAGTAAAAGTTTAACAGGTTTACTGAGGAGTTCAAAAGGCTGATGAACCGGAACTGGAAGTGAGAAGGGAAATTCACAGAGGTTAGTTCAGGGTCCGTGGGAACTTTGAACGACATCTTGCAAAAACAGAGATAAACGGGACTAACGATTGCGGAGAAAGGTTTCTTCCCAGAATCCAGTCGGTGTGGGTTTTTCCAGATATAGAGGGGCTCATTGGAGGGCGGATAGGTTTTGGTTTGGTTGGTTCCTGAGGGGCAATGGAGCGGACTGCCACTTAGATTTCCTGGAGAACTTGAACGGGACATGTGGATATTAATCCCCTGCTCAGTGTGAAGCACAAACAATCCTTCCAGGGGGAGAAGGCCAGAGATGGCAAAAGTACTCACTTTCCGTACTTGAGTAAAAGTACAGATACTTGTGTTAAAAAATACTCTGGTAAAAGTGGAAGTACTGATTAAACTTCTTTACTTAAGTAAAAGTAACAAAGTACAGGCTTATAAATTTACTTAAAGTATAAAAGTAAAAGTAGAAACCACTTTTTTCATGCCGTTGCCTACATTTTAAATGGATGTCTGCCAATAGGACTAGATCTCCGTTGTGTTCATTTTCAATCATCTCGTCGTCCATGCTACTATGCTAACGCCACCGCCACCAAGCTGCAATGATTTGCCGCCAATGAATACCGCCGAATCTGTCGATTCATCTTGTAGCGGTGCGTCAAATGCAACGTAGATTCCCATCCAATTAGATTGAATTTGGTATTGATGACGTGAAAAATAATAACGGTAACTCCATTGAAATGATTCAAAACTAAAGTAACGAGACAATTTTTTTAAATGTAAGCAGTAGAAAGTACAGATATTTGTGTAAAAATGTAAGGAGTAGAAGTAAAAAGTCGCCATAAAAATAAGTAGTAAAGTAAAGTAAAAATATCAGAAAAATCTACTTGAGTACAGTAAGGAAGTATTTGTACTTTGTTACTTCCCATCTCTGGAGAAGGCCAAACATCCAGTAGTGACAGTCCACAGCTTAAGAAGTCAGTAATGAGCCAACCAACTGTAGGTGTGTGGGAGGACCAATGAGAACAGGGCGCCACCTGGTGGTGGAGGGGGAAAACACAAAAAACAAAAACAGCTCACACACACTGGATTCCTAACAGCCACATATTACGTGTTTTTTCTCTGGCCAGAAGTTCGCTGGCAAATCCTCCCTCTTCAAGTTGGCGATCCAACGACGAACATATGATTAATGCTGATCCATCATTATGTTTCCTTAATATCATACACAGCAGTACAGTAGCAGCAATCTACAACAAGCTTCAAGCAGCTACTTTAAATTATACGAAATTTTAAAACTGAATATCGGACATCGGCCACCCCATATTTAACCCGATATTTAATCAGCTTCTGAGTTTCTAAAGTCTAAAAAAATAAGAAATAAATACTACTTCCTCAAAAACTTATTTTTTACAGACTTAAAAACTTCTAAAGACGAGGGAAAAAATATTGATACATTAAAATATCCCAATATCTTCATATGCTGATATATTGCCATTTAAAAACACCATATCAATCTCTTTTACTAATGAAATATTGCTATATGTCATCGTTATGCTACGAAATCCCCCCAAAATTCACCAAATGTTGCTATATTTTTATATGTTGATATATTGACGCGGTATCGATCTATTTTACTAACAAAATCTCACAAGAATTTGCAAAATATCACGAGAGTTTGTAACAGAACGATGAAATTTCACCAGATTTTGAAAGTAAAATAGATCGATACCGCGTTTTAAAAATCAATTTGATATCAGCATATGAAAATATATTTGAGTTTATTATTTTTCAAAGTGTCAGAAATGGATAATAAAACTGCTATTTTCAATGACTACTTATTTTTGTCCAGCTTTAACATCGGTATCGTTATCGGTTATCGGCTACATGAGTTTTAAAATATCGGCATATCGGATATCGGCCAAAATCCCAATATCGTGCATCCCTAGTATTGGATCGTTATCACTATCAGCTGATAATCTCAACCTAGTTATCGGTTCCAGATTGGATCGGAAATAAAACTGGATTGGGGCATCTCTAACTTAGGCTCCTGGCAGAGCTTTTACTCTGAGTAAATGTTTTTTCTCCTATGGATTTTAAAAGAAAAATCCGGATATATTCAAAAATGTAAAAAGCAGGGTTTGGTTGTGTGAAACCATTTATGAACCGTATTGATTCATGACTTATGACTCAATGAATCTGCAGGAAAACAAATAAAACATTGAATATATACTAGAAATTCAAGCTTTTGAGTTGAACACGTGTCTTGCTGTGTGCTATGCAAATTAGACTGATTCATCTAATGCATGCACCAATGCTCTGTGCTCCATGTTTTTTCTTCTAAACTCGGTGATTAAATGGGGCCCTACATGTCTGGAAAATGATCACGGAGCAGAAAAAGCCAGCGGCCAAAAGAGACTAGTCTATTTTTAAACGCACACACGTCGCCCTATAAACCTCCTGCTTCCCTCCAATATATTCAGCAGCAAAATACTCGTACTTTGCTGTTGTTTGGTAAACAAATCGCCACCTAACTGTCAAAATTTAGCTTCAAGTACCTTCTAACGAGCTGCATTTATAATTTCTTTCGTAGTTAGCATAAGTACATATTAGCATACTGATAACTTGAATAGGTACTCTGGGGACAACTGTTTATAATGAGATTAAATTTGTTTTAACTCATCTTATACACATCTATACAACTTAATACATACAGATTCTTAAGTTGCTTTAACGTGTTTTCTTTACTTTCCTATTTACTGCAGCAGTTTTAATAAAGTGAACTTACTGCTTATGTGAATTGTAGGGTTTATATATAAAAAGGATTTGATTTTACTAGATGCTGAAACTCCTGTTCTCTCTGAATGCTGCAGCAGGTACAGGGAATAGAAACTGTGGTCGGAAATATTTAGATTTCTCTTCTTTCATGTATTGATTTATGCTATTTAGTTACTATAAAGTTGTGCTTGTAGACCAGACATACCTTCTTTCCATAACAAACCAGATTCTTTTTCAAGGTTTATTCATAATATTTTATTGTTTAACCAAAGTGTCTGTAATTTGTTTTGACTCTGACTACTTTCCATTATTGTAAGTAAGGAGGAACGAACGCTGCTCAGGCAGAACAGGGCTGATTACGTTGCAATAAGGACCGAATGATGAACTGTTCTCTCTTTGCAAAGATAAAAGTAAAGAGCCGACTGAGTGAAATCCCGTTTATTTAACTGCAGTGTAATAGTTGAATACTTTTTTCCCAAAACACATCTCTTTTTTTCACCGGTAAAACCATTTCTGCTTCTTTTCTGATTAAATTTAATTAAATTCAGTTTATTTATATAGCGCCAAATTCATGTCATCTCAGGTCACTTTCCAGTTCACCAGATCATCCAGTCAGATTGATTCAAAGTTTTCTATCTAAGGAAAACCAGCTGATTGCATCGACTCATTGACTCTTCAGCAATCCCTCACACTAAGCATGCTTGTAGAGACAGTGGAGAGGAAAAACTCCCTGTGAACAGGAAGAAACCTCCAGCAGAACCAGGCTCAGTGTGAGCGGCCATCTGCTGAGGCCCACTGGGGTTCAAGGAGACAGAAGCAGACATAGAAAAAGAAGCATAGATACAAAAGGCAACTGTCAACCAGCTCCACAGGCGGCCCCGTCCAGGAAAAACACAGCCAGGCAGACGAGCTCCGAGCCAGCTCCCATGTCAGAGGATGAAGAGAGCACATCCAGTTAGTCACAGTCAGAGAAACAGGACTACACTGGAAAACAGGCCAAGCTCCAACATCTAGAAACAAAGGTGTTGATGGCAGCAGCACAGCTGATATTTCTCTCCAGGATGGAGTCACAGCCAAACAGGAACAGACCAGATGAAGCTACTATGAGAAAAAGCAGAGAGAGCAGAACGTTAGAGATTGAACTAACAGATTCTGCAGAGTGGGAGAATAGAGATAGAATGAAGCAGAATGATGAAAAAGGGGTCCCTATGTCCTCCAGCAGTCTAAGCCTATAGCAGCAGAACTATAGAGATAGATCAGGATAACCTGAACCACTCTAACTAGAAGCTTTATCAAAAAGGAAAGTTTTAAGCCTAGCCTTAAAAGTAGACAGGGTGTCTGCCTCACGGACTAAAAATTAGTATCCTGTCGGTAGACCTGTAAGAACCTATTATTAATTTTGTTGTAAAGGTGATTTTTATTTTACTGTCCTGGTTTATAGAAATGTTTGCGATGGCCTGCACTTTAAAAAGGCTTCTACTTACTGAGCATTAACTGTGTTTCTCTTTTGTTTCAGACAAGAAAACTTTAAGGAATGCTTGTCAAAAAAGCTCCTAGCGCCAAATCTAGAGACTTTTTTCTGCTACTGGAAACTTTGGAGACAACATCTAAAAGCAGCGAACTCTGCTCTCCAGAGCGAGTAGATTGGTAACCCCGCCTCCTGCTCTCCTCTATCTTGTCTGCTGTCATGATTCATGCAGCTATTATTTCATCCAAATGAAAAATGGAGAACAGATAAGCAGATCATGGCTTGTCTACAGTGAAAAGAAGGACTGGGTTATTTACTTTGGCCTTTTTGGAAACACAGGAAGGAGCAATCAGCTAAGTGAGCTTAGTGCTTGGAAAAAATCTTTCATTCCTTTAGAGACAGCATGAAAAGTCAGCTGAGTACAAAACATAGAGAGGAAAACAAGAAGAAAAGGGACAAGAAGAGAGGGACACAACCTAGAACAGATAATGGATGTCTATTCTATTAACATTTCTCTATGTGGAGAATGGGGCTGTTTAATGTGTTGTCTTCTCAATTTATTTTATTTATTTAACCTTTATTTTACCAGGAAGTCCCTTGAGATAAAATCTTTTTTTCGAGGGAGACCTGTCCAAGAGGCAGCAGTACAGTAAGACATATAAAAACACAGGACAACATAATTAAATCAATCATAAACTAGACTCTAGATCAGGGGTCACCAACCTTTTTAAGGCTGAGGGCTAGTTCATGGCTACCGAGTCATAGGAAGGGCTACCAATACTGACCTATGAACTGGAGGGATCAGTGTTCACCTACAGTAAATCTCATCCATAAAAACTCATTTTTTTATTATTATTTTATTCATTTCTAATTTTCTTTTTAATATTGTCATTTTGAAACCACTGAAATATGAGTTAAGATGATGAAATAATACATAAATGATTAAAAAGAAGAGCAACAGAATAAAAAAAAATTTAACTTAACCTACTGAGTGAGTTCTTCTGTTTTCATAAGACGAAGAGGGCACCCCATGTGGTCCTTGAGGGCCCGCAGGCACCGCGTTGGTGACCCCTGCTCTAGAATAACAGTTACACTTCTCTGTGCAAGCGGTTTTCAATAGTGATTTAAAATGCTGTAGCGGAATAAGAGTCCGTAATTGCAGGGAGTTTTGAATATTGTGCGACGACCATTCAGAGGGCCCCCTGCCTGTCTTTGCCTAGGGCCCCAAATTTCCTAAATCCGCCCCTGGTGGTTCTCTCTAGTGACCTGTGTAGCTGGTTTCTTCCCAGATCTCTGGCCTTGGACTCGCTGATCTCCGTCAGATTTAAGGCACACATTCAATAACTTAACATCCAGCATATCTTGACTGCATCCATATTTTCCATTTCTTTCTATATATTTTGATCACACATTTAAAGGGTGAAATATGAGTTTCTATTGTGGAGGATTGTGGCTTCGTTTACCAAATGAACTTGAACTAATTCATTTATAGGTTAGCTAACTTGGTTTATTTTTTTGAAAAAGTGAACTATGAACGTGAGCTAGTTCATTTGAATTATGAACTGCCTCAGTGTGATGTCAGCAAAACATTGATGACATCACACTGAGGTGACCCAAAGCACAAAGCCGAGATCTTAGAGGCGAGACTTTAGAACCGCTCTTTGAATGTCCTGGAGTGACCAAGTCACAGTCAAACCCTGAATCTGATTGAATCACCGAGAACTCAGGAAAATGTGCCCCCCTTAGTTCTGGGGTGATATTTGTGCCCCTGGCTATGAGTACTCAGGGTTCCCGCGGGTCCTTAAAAAGTCTTAAAAGGCATTGAATTCTTCAAAATAAAACCAAGGCCTTAATTGGTATTAAAATGTCTTAAATCAGTCTTTCGTAGGTCTTAATTTTTAAAACATCATAAATAGGATTATTTATATTATTAAGATTTATTTATGTAATCTAAAAAAAAACATTAAAATTGACAAATTTTTTTTTTCTTTTTATGAAAAAAAAAAAAAAAAAAAACAGCTCGCCATTATTGGTTCCGTCCCGATAGCGGAACCAATAAAGCGTTGTTGCGGCCGGGACATTTGGGAGATGCACCATTAACTTTTTGTCTGGAAAATATGAGCAAGTGTAAATGTAACCAAAATTGTCTCCAGCCAAGAGTTTTCTCCATGGCTAAAACCAGGGAACATACATGAGGCTCAGTGGATTTAGTGCAAGAAGTCATTCAAGCTCAGAACGATGGGAATTAAGGCAGTGGAGTCGCACATGCGAAGCACGAAACACAAAGCGTCAAAATGGAGTTACAGAGAAACAGCCGGTATTTCTCAGTTTAGTTCCACCCTTGTCTCTGCAACGCCTCCACTTATCACCAAATCAAACATACTAAGAAAACCATACAAAGAAAAATAGCTGCAAAAAGACTTAGCACTGGTTATGTTGGGGCTTTAAAACTGATTTGTTTTGTTCCCTGCTAAAACAAAGTTTGTGAATTCAGTTAAATAATTGTTCAAATATATCTGTCATTTGTGTGTTTTTAGCTTCTTCCTGTATGGGAAGCTTTTCAATATTTGAAACATTAGTGCAGTGGTTTATGTTAAAATAAACCTTTGGGTTACGTTGTCGCAAGCAGGTTTTTCTTGTGTTTCTTGTGAAATTGTAGCCTGATGTAGTTCGACTCAATTCTAGTCAGAATGAGTCTGATGCTGCTCCATAGAGCTGTGATTATGGGGCGTGTTTCGAACGAACCAGGAAAAAAAATGCCTCTGCACTCAATTGGATAGACCTACAACCAATAAGAGCAACGGGGTGCGTGACGTATGTTAAGCGACGCATAGTTGTTGTCAACAAAAATCAAAGCGTGCAGTTTCACGCCTAGAATAAGAAGATGAGCCTTGATCGCGTTTCTCTGTTCCTCTTTTAAAATTAATTTGCTGTCGATATCTTCTAGAACAGACCTAATAGCAGAATCTACTCACCTCAACTCTCCAGCGGCAGCCATTATTGTTGTCACCCAAGCGCGCTTTGGTCACGTGGTTGATTACGTTACTGTTGATCATCTGTCCATCATCGTATAAAGCCCGCCCTGACAATTTGATTGGCCTGCCAGATATTGTGCTAGCATACTCGCGCTACTGTTGAGCATCAAACATTGTGGGCGGGACTACGTTCGGAATGGCACCCAGGCTAGTGATTTTGGTCTTAAATTTTTATTTCAAGTGGCATTAAAAAGTCTTAAAACATCTTGAATTTAACTTGCCTTACGCTGTAGGAACCCTGGTACTATTGAAATTTATTAACTTTCTATGTTTGGTAACTTTGAAACAATCATGGCAGCTGGTCATGCATGACCCTTCACGCTAATGCCTGCTTTGGGGGGGTGGCGGTTCAAGGGTCCGTCGGGGTTAAAAGCAGAGAGTTATATTTGTTGCTTTTGTACTTTTGACAGTGTAGTGACAATAAAGAGCTGAAAAAACAATCTTAAGAAAGCTTTTTTTCCACATCGTCCAAATAAACCATTGTTGTAAAATTGAGAGAAAAGGCTTTTATTTTTATTGAATGAGGTTGTAAATTTAACCAGATGTAGAAAAGATGCAGCAATGGGAATAATTTCCAGATGCAGTGTAGGAGCAGGACGTAATCGTTAGGAGATAACCTGTTGTATGAGGGAGTCTTTCAATTCAATTCAGTTTATTTCTATGGCGCCAAATTCACAACACATGTCATCTCAAGGCACTTTCCAGTTCACCAGATCATCCAGTCAAATTGATTCAAAGTTTTCTATCTAAGGAAAACCAGCTGATTGCATTGACTCATATACTCTTCAGCAATCCCTCACACTAAGCATGCTTGTAGCGACAGTGGAGAAGAAAAACTCCCTTTGAACAGGAAGAAACCTCCAGCAGAACCAGGCTCAGTGTGAGCGGCCATCTGCCGAGGCCCACTGGGGTTCAAGGAGACAGAAGCAGACATAGAAAAAGAAGCATAGATACAAAAGGCAACTGTCAACCAGCTCCACAGGCGGCCCCGTCCAGGAAACACACATGAAGAGAAGCCAGGATAGGAGAGATATGATCTCTCTTTTTAATTTTCATCAGAACTTTAGGAGATGCACTTCATGCATGTTCCTAAACAGTGCAGAGAAGCCTCCAGTCCACTTCAGCAGCTCGCTGTGCTAGAAATGCAGCCTTTATGTGGGTTTTGCGGATCCTTATAATAAAGTCATTACAGCAAGCATAACGTAGTGTGTCGACTGTTTTCTTTTTTGCGGCTTTGAAACGACTCTTTCGTCTCAAGCGGCAGCAGCAAAGGCAAATGAAGAATACTTGAAGGACTTGAATCAACTCTCAGAGCGAGATAGCGAGGATGGTTTGCACGTGGCCGTAGATGTCTGTTCTGTCCCGTCTTGTTTTATTCTGACAGCCTGAAAACATTAAAAGTTGGAGGACGTTAGAGCAACAGAGACAGACGGAGCAGAGGGGAGGAGAGACGGAGGGAGGGTGGAAGGGACAGAGTGACTAAGTTAGGAGAAAGGGGAAGTCTTATTGCTAAAAGAAAATAGGGAGGGGAGGAAGGAGAGGAAAAGCAAGAGGTTACATGTGGCTCTCTGAGGTGGCTGTTATGGACCGAGACAGAATAGCTGGTAAGTTTTAACCATTTCAAACGTATTTTCCTCCTCTTTGGTCAGACAGCAGAGCTGGATGCCTCCCTGCTCGCTGGAACAGCTGCGTGTTTTATCCTTCCCTCTGTCTTTCATTCAGTGGGCAGCCGCTGCTACCGTAGGCTCGTTTTAAATCATATTTCTGAGCAGCTAACGTGAGTAAACCTCATGTGATGTGCTGTCAGAGTTAACAAATCCTAATCTCCTCGGGCTAAAGTGGCTATTTTGATTGTCAGCCTTGAAATCACAGTTGACCCAGATTTAAAACTGGATTCCAGAGAAAGATGAGGCAGAATCGAATCCGCATTTTAAAAAAAATTATCACCAGTTTGGACATAAAGTTGAAGGCGCTGATGATGTCACATGTCAGATTAATTCTGCTCAGCACACACTCTTATATTTAAGTTTTGTAGTAAAGTGATACTCATGCACTAGAAAAACTGAAATCTAGATAAGTCATTTTTTCTTAAAATAAGTGCATTTTCTTCTTGAAGAGGAGATAAAAGAGAAATTTTGCCAATGGAACGAGACAATTTAGATTTAAACACAATTGCACTGCAAAAATGATCTAAAAATTAGTAAAAAAGTCTAAAAGTAAGTGTATTTACCCTTAATTTGAGTAGGTAAATAAGATGATTTGCCAATGGAAGGAGTATTTTAACTCTTAAAATAAGATAAATAGATATTATAGACTTGAAATAAGACAATGCAATAGTTTTTTTCTTATTTTAAATGTAAATTGTCTTGTTCCATTGGCAAAGTGTCTCACCTCCTAAATTAATTTAAGAAAAAATGACTTATTGAGATTTACATTTTTTGCAGTGTGCACTGCCTTATTTCAATTTATTTATTTAATTATCTTATTTTAAGAGTAAAAATACTAGTTCCATTGGCAAACTATCTCATTTACCTGTTCAAATCAAGGGTAAATGCACTTAATTTAAGACATTTTTACTTATTTCTAGATAGTTTTTCCCGGTGAAGTCCTAGATCTGATTCTGGTCATCACTCAGAGTTCTGTCATCAGAAACGTAATATTTCTTTGCCTGGACTTAGAGCCCGGCATAGTTACGAGTACGACGTTTCTAACGGGTCTGTGTGTGATGTTTGATTGCTGCTGTAGAGTTTAGAAATAAGTTGAACACATTCAACTCCAGATCATGGGAAATCTTTCAGCTTTTCCAGGGACTATTAGAGTCGTTCTGTTCAGCCTTTACCTGTGAAAGATTTACTGTCTGCTCAATGAAGCCGGGTATTACTCAGACTCTGTTTGACTGCCATTACTGTCAGGGGCGGATTTAGGAAATTTGGATCCCTGTTAATAGAATAGACATTAATTATTGGTCTCTTCTTGTCCCTTTTCTTGTTGTTTTCCTCTCTTTGTTTTGTAATCCGACGCTCATTTTTCATTTGAAGGAAAAATCTGTTCTCCATTTTTCATTTGGATGAAATAATAGCTGCATGAATCATGACAGCAGACAAGATAGAGGAGAGCAGGAGGCGGGGTTACCAATCTACTCGCTCTGGAGAGCAGAGTTTGCTGCTTTTAGATGTTGTCTCCAAAGTCTCCAGTAGCAGAAAAAAGTCTCTAGATTTGGCGCTAGGAGCTTTTTAGAAATCAAAGTGCTAGAGGGGTCTGAAAAGTGGCTAAATATAGCGACTAAAGCGCTAAGTTGGCAACACTGCTCTTTGCATGGTTTGTTTTCAAATGGTTTGCTGCTGTCTGTTTGGACCTTTCTGAACATGTGCAGCAAATGGACTGATCCAATATGGCGGACACTGACGGGGGGCCGAGACACACTTAATATAAGCGTTCTGATGGCATTTTTGTGAATTTATTTAAAAAAAAACATAATTAATGTGCACAAATGAATAGTTGTAGTAAATAAAACATGTAAACAGAGTTTTATGGGGCCCCCAGGAACTTGGGGCCCTAAGCAACTGCCTAGTATTGCTTAATGCTTGACATTTCCCTGCGACTCTGCAGACACATCTATTTCCACTAGATGGCACTGTTGCGGTGTATTATTCCCTGCAGCGAACCACCTTATCTATACATTGTATGAAATTTCCACCAGGCTGATTTATATTCTGCAGACAGAGAGATATTTTTGTTTATGGGAGGGGGGGGTTGCAGTGGGCTGACACTCAGATAGGGGCTGAAGACGGACGACTGATTTATGACTCCTTATTTTTTTTCCTCGTCATGAAAACACAGTAGTTGAGCATTGTTTCACCTCTGGCTGCTTTTTATTTGAGGAAGCTGCACTTGGCTAAGGTTTCTTCCTGGTTTTTAAAACTGGGCTGTGGACTTCTGTTTGGCCTGGTTGTCTTGACAACGGCCGCAGCGTAAGCTCCAAATCATCTGGAGTTTTCTAGAGAGAAGAACCAAGACTGTGTGGTAGAAATGGGTTATTATGTGAGCATGCATCCTGAGCTAGTGTCCTCTTACTTTTCTTTCTTAATCTGTTCAGGATTAATTTAATAGATTCAGTATGTTGAGTGCTCAAACACTGGGATCCATGTGGTCACCATATTGACTCGATGGAACTGCTCATGGACGGCGTGTAGCCTATAAAACAATGCAGCAGATAAAAAAGATGAGACATCTTTGATGTTTGAAGTTTTGCCAAAATAACAGGAACAAGTCTTATCTGCTGAAGAGAGCAATGTCTGTTCAACATCAGTCAGGCAGTGACTGAACCCAGGATTCAGTATTAGGTTCAAAGTTGGAACAGTTACTGCTTTTAAAATGCAAATAGATGCAATCCCATGGAGGAAACATGGTAGTTCAAACCAGGCCTCATAGTAGCTTCATCTAGTCTGTTTGGCTGTGACTCCATCCTGGAGAGAAATATCAGCTGTGCTGCTGCCATCAACACCTTTGTTCCTAGATGTTGGAGATCTGCCTGTTTTCCAGTGTAGTCCTGTTTCTCTGACTGTGACTAACTGAATGTGCTCTCTTCGTCCTGTGACATGGGAGCTGGCTCGGAGCTCGTCTGCCTGGCTGTGTGTTTCCTGGACGGGGCCGCCTTTTACTGCTGCCTTTTGTATCTGGCGTTGCACCGATACCAGTATCAGGCGGGGCCCCGATCCACCACTAAAATGGTTGTATCGGTATCAGCGAGTACCAACAAATAGGGCACCGATACCATTTTGAGCGCCGAAAGTTTATTAGTCTTTTTTCTGCTTCACAAATCAGTAGCTTGACATGAAGCCATGATGGCAATTATTTTACATCCAGGTAGTCTTCAGTTCTTCTTAAAAACACTTAGCGGCTAAGAGATTGTTAGGAGCTGTGAGCCCAAATTACATGTGTGATGCATCATTTGAAAGCCAACACCTTCTACTTTTTTAATATTAAAATGAAAATTGGGTGAGTAAATCACAGTCCAAGCTGCATCACTGCAAACAAGACTCAAAGTTGTTTTTTCTATTCTCGAAAATAATAGTTCTATTTTTGAACAGCAGTAATTGAGACATGCTTGTTTGCTTTGGCTGCTGTTTCCAAGTTTACATTTCGAAATGCTGCTATATCTGTTTTAATTGTGCTTTGGTGCTCGCTGTGTCCATAAAATTAACCTGGTGGTTGATTTGTGGAGAATCTAAGCTTTCCAACGATGTCTAACATGTCTATATGTAGTTTTCATGCTTTCTGAGTTATTAGATGTAAACACTGCAAAAACAATCTAGAAACTAGAAAATTTCTAAAGAAATTTTGAGGGGGGCCACCTACTGCCCGTCTGGGTAACTGGGCCAATACGGCCCTGGCAAGTGACATTGGGGCTCCCCAGACCAACTGCTTACGCCTTTGAGGGCTGCTGAGGGAAGGAAAGAGGGCTAGGTCATGGGCAAAGAGAGCTGTGTGCCACTTGTGCTGAAATCTGGGAAATAGACGTGCACAGCATATGATGCACAAGGGTAATATGGGTTGTCCATATTGAACCGCAGTGGGTAAAGCGCAGTTGGCGGGCTCCGCCCGCCTGCTAGGAGCCCTTGCAGCGATGAAAAAAATCACCAATGGCGGGCTTCGCCCGCCTTCTAAGAGCCATTGCAGTGATGAAATCACCATTGGCGGGCTTCGCCCGCCTTCTAAGAGCCATTGCAGTGATGAAATCACCAATGGCGGGCTCCGCCCGCATGCTCAGAGCCATTGCAGTGATGAAATTACAAATGGCTATGAGCAATATGCCAGAATGTATGAGTGTGTATAAGGAAGAGGCTTTTATTCTGTAGAGTCCCTGTAGTCTTATTTTGAAAGTCTATCATGGATGTGCATCAAAAGATGGGTCATGCCCAGCAGTGATATAGAATCCATTTCCAAATGTTAAATCACTGGTTTTCCATGTTATTAGGTGAATAGCTGCTGTATTACAGAGTAAATGGGAGACTTTTATTGTGAAATTTGCTCTGGGGTGTGTTTTGAAAAGGTCACTAGAGTCTAATAAAAACAACCTGGAAGAGTTTGGGTCATAATGTTGAGCCATTTGCATCAATTATTGCATTAGTATAATCTAGAGGCTTTTATTTTGTAGGGTCCCTGGAGTCTTATTTTGAAAGTCCAACAGAGTTGTGTTTAGAGAAAATGTTCAGACCCAGCAATGATAGTTGATGACTTTCCAATCGTTAAATCACTCTTTTTTCCATGTTATTAGGGCAGTAGATGAAGATGAAATGGGAGGCTTTTATTTTGAAATTTGCCTTAGGGTGTGTTTTAAACAGTCTCCTAGAGTCTATTCTCTAAAATGGGGTTGAGTTTGGGTCATAATGTTGAGCCATATAGGGCAATAAATATATGTAAAAAATATAGAGGCTTTTATTTTGTAGGGTCCCTGGAGTCTTATTTTGAAAGTCTATCAGTGTTGAGTGGCAAGGGAAGTGTCATGGACAGCAGTCATATAGTATCCATTTCCCAATGTTAAATCAGTGCTTTCACCCTCCATTAGATTAATATGTGCTGTTTAAAACAGCAGAGGTAAAATCTCTTTGAAGCACGGTTACCTTGACAACGCTTAACGAGCCTGTCAGTGACAGAGAGAAAAGCGCAGCACTATCGTTCCTTCGCTCTCAGGCTTTTTTGAATGGGAGGAACAGCTCCGAACAAACGACTGCTTAGCAAAAACCGTATGAGTTATTCAAAAAATTTCTTCACCGTGAGCGTCAGCAATCCTTCGACTCCAACTATGCCAACTTTGGTGTATGTGTGTCATTCAGAACAATATTTATGACGAGTTTAAAACACATAATGTC
Organism: Cyprinodon tularosa; assembly: GCF_016077235.1. Taxonomy (NCBI): domain Eukaryota; kingdom Metazoa; phylum Chordata; class Actinopteri; order Cyprinodontiformes; family Cyprinodontidae; genus Cyprinodon; species Cyprinodon tularosa. The sequence goes on along the minus strand of NW_024039488.1, from coordinate 7,272 downwards.
ATTCGTTTTTCTCCCCACTGCTGCTCCAAAACCAATGGAAAAATGCTCTGATTTTCATCGACTTTAGGTCGGTCTGGAGGGTTTTTAAGGAAAAGTATTAATCCTACCGTAATTCCGAAGACATTGTGTGAGTCCAGAGGTTTCAGCCTACAAACTGACCAAAAATGGTGACTGTAGCTCCAAATATGTGGCCCTGAGGGCGAGAACAAAATGCTTAAATCTTAAAAAAACGGCCGCCTCACACTAACATTTCAACTGCTGCAGAAGCTAACTGTCAGCTAGCTTCCAGGTGCTTAGCCTCCGAACAAACGACTGCTGAGCAAAAACCGTAAAAGGTATTAGAAAAATTCTTTCAGTGAAAGCAACATCTATCCTTTGTCTCAGACTGGGGTAACCTTCATGTCTGTAGGTCTTTCACAACCCAAAACGAAGCACAAACAAAATGGCTGATCCCACCTGCTCCTCCCTTTGTTTTAACTGCAGCAGCTCCTCTCACTCACCTTTAAGCTGCTAAAGCACCCCTCCGAACAAACGACTGCTGAGTAAAAACCATAAATGATATCTGAAAAATTATTTTTATCTAAGCGACAGCTATATCTTGTCTTCAATTGGAGTAACTTTCATGGCTGTAGGTCATCTACAACCTGAATGGGAAGAGAAAGAAAAAGAAAAAAACGTTTCCTCACACCTGAGCTTCTAATTGAGCTAGCTGCAGCAGGTCACTCACCCAGCTTTCTGGTGCTTAAAATGTCCTCCGAACAAACGACTGCTGAGCAAAAACCGTATGAGTTATTCAAAAAATTCTTTCACCGTGAGCGTCAGCCATCCTTCGACTCCAACTATGCCAACTTTGGTGTATGTGTGTCTTTCAGAACAATATTTATGACGAGTTGAAAACACATAATGTCATTCGTTTTTCTCCCCTCTGCTGCTCCAAAACCAATGAAAAACGGCTCTGATTTTGATCGACTTTAGGTCGGTCTGGAGGGTTTTTAAGGAAAAGTATTAATCCTACCGTAATTCCGAAGACATTGTGTGGGTCCAGAGATTTCAGTCTACAAACTGACCAAAAATGGTGACTCTAGCTATAAATATGTGGCCGTGAGGGCGAGTTTAAAATGTTTTTGGGTCTTAAAAAAACGGCTGCCTCACACTCTAGCTTTTCAGTCTCTCCACTCTAGAAGGGTGGATTTTGCTAAAACTTTGTGGCGCTTGAGGTCTGATTATACAAAAACCGTAGCAGTTATCAACATACCGTCTTCAGTTTTATGCAGACGAAGGATTTATCTACAAACTGAGCTTTAAACTGTTTTTCTACGTGAATGTATGCCAACACAGTGAAGCGCTGTTTTTTATGCTGTTTTTTTCCTCTCCCCATTCATTTCCTATGGGATTTTTTTGCGACGTTTTCGCTAATAATTCGCAAACCTTCGGACTAATGAGAAAGTTTTATACAAGCACGCATCGCCCCATTGGTCTCTACGCGTGTGCCAACTTTGGGCCCGATCCGACGAATGGTGCGTGACTAGTTACGCGCCGAAGTTTTTGGTGGCGAGGAGAACTATAACTAGAAAATTTCTAAAGAAATTTTGAGGGGGGCCACCTACTGCCCGTCTGGGTAACTGGGCCAATACGGCCCTGGCAAGTGACGTTGGGGCTGCTTACGCCTTTGAGGGCTGCTGAGGGAAGCAAAGAGGGCTAGGTCATGGGCAAAGAGAGCTGTGTGCCACTTGTACTGAAATCTGGGAAATAGACGTGCACAGCATATGATGCACAAGGGTAATATGGGTTGTCCATATTGAACCGCAGTGGGTAAAGCGCAGTTGGCGGGCTCTGCCCGCCTGCTAGGAGCCCTTGCAGCGATGAAAAGAATCACCAATGGCGGGCTCCGCCCGCCTGCTAAGAGCCATTGCAGTGATGAAATCACCATTGGCGGGCTTCGCCCGCCTTCTAAGAGCCATTGCAGTGATGAAATCACCAATGGCGGGCTCCGCCCGCATGCTCAGAGCCATTGCAGTGATGAAATTACAAATGGCTATGAGCAATATGCCAGAATGTATGAGTGTGTATAAGGAAGAGGCTTTTATTCTGTAGAGTCCCTGTAGTCTTATTTTGAAAGTCTATCATGGATGTGCATCAAAAGAGGGGTCATGCCCAGCAGTGATATAGAATCCATTTCCAAATGTTAAATCACTGGTTTTCCATGTTATTAGGTGAATAGCTGCTGTATTACAGAGTAAATGGGAGACTTTTATTGTGAAATTTGCTCTGGGGTGTGTTTTGAAAAGGTCACTAGAGTCTAATAAAAACAACCTGGAAGAGTTTGGGTCATAATGTTGAGCCATTTGCATCAATTATTGCATTAGTATAATCTAGAGGCTTTTATTTTGTAGGGTCCCTGGAGTCTTATTTTGAAAGTCCAACAGAGTTGTGTTTAGAGAAAATGTTCAGACCCAGCAATCATAGTTGATGACTTTCCAATCGTTAAATCACTCTTTTTCCATGTTATTAGGGCAGTAGATGAAGCGGAAATGGGAGGCTTTTATTTTGAAATTTGCCATAGGGTGTGTTTTAAACAGTCTCCTAGAGTCTATTCTCTAAAATGGGGTTGAGTTTGGGTCATAATGTTGAGCCATATAGGGCAATAAATATATGTAAAAAATATAGAGGCTTTTATTTTGTAGGGTCCCTGGAGTCTTATTTTGAAAGTCTATCAGTGTTGAGTGGCAAGGGAAGTGTCATGGACAGCAGTCATATAGTATCCATTTCCCAATGTTAAATCAGTGCTTTCACCCTCCATTGGATTAATATGTGCTGTTTAAAACAGCAGAGGTAAAATCTCTTTGAAGCACGGTTACCTTGACAACGCTTAACGAGCCTGTCAGTGACAGAGAGAAAAGCGCAGCACTATCGTTCCTTAGCTCTCAGGCTTTTTTGAATGGGAGGAACAGCTGCTGAACAAACGACTGCTGAGCAAAAACCGTAATAGGTATTAGAAAAATTCTTTCAGTGAAAGCAACATCTATCCTTTGTCTCAGACTGGGGTAACCTTCATGTCTGTAGGTCTTTCACAACCCAAAACGAAGCACAAACAAAATGGCTGATCCCACCTGCTCCTCCCTTTGTTTAAACTGCAGCACCACACTCTGTCATCTTTAAGCTGCTATAGCACCCCTCCGAACAAACGACTGCTGAGTAAAAACCGTAAAAGGTATCTGAAAAATTATTTTTATCTAAGCTACAGCTATATCTTTACTTCAATTAGAGTAACCTTCATGTCTGTAGGTCTTTCACAACCCAAAACGAAGCACAAACAAAATGGCTGATCCCACCAGCTCCTCCCTTTGTTTAAACTGCAGCACCACACTCTGTCACCTTTAAGCTGCTATAGCACCCCTCCGAACAAACGACTGCTGAGCAAAAACCGTAAAAGGTATTAGAAAAATTCTTTCAGTGAAAGAAACATCTATCCTTTGTCTCAGACTGGGGTAACCTTCATGTCTGTAGGTCTTTCACAACCCAAAACGAAGCACAAACAAAATGGCTGATCCCACCTGCTCCTCCCTTTGTTTAAACTGCAGCACCACACTCTGTCATCTTTAAGCTGCTATAGCACCCCTCCGAACAAACGACTGCTGAGTAAAAACCGTAAAAGGTATCTGAAAAATTATTTTTATCTAAGCTAAAGCTATATCTTGTCTTCAATTGGAGTAACTTTCATGGCTGTAGGTCATCTACAACCTGAATGGGAAGAGAAAGAATAAGAAAAACGGGTCCTCAGTCCTTAGCTTCTAACTGAGCTAGCTGCAGCAACACACTTTCACTCACCTTTAAGCTGCTAAAGCCCCCCTCCGAACAAATGACTGCTGAGTAAAAACCATAAATGATATCTGAAAAATTATTTTTATCTAAGCTACAGCTATATCTTTACTTCAATTAGAGTAACTTTCATGGCTGTAGGTCATCTACAACCTGAATGGGAAGAGAAAGAAAAAAAAAACGTTTCCTCACACCTGAGCTTCTAATTGAGCTAGCTGCAGCAGGACACTGTCACCCAGCTTTCTGGTGCTTAAAATGTCCTCCGAACAAACGACTGCTGAGCAAAAACCGTATGAGTTATTCAAAAAATTCTTTCACCGTGAGCGTCAGCCATCCTTCGACTCCAACTATGCCAACTTTGGTGTATGTGTGTCTTTCAGAACAATATTTATGACGAGTTTAAAACACATAATGTCATTCGTTTTTCTCCCCTCTGCTGTTCCAAAACCAATGAAAAACGGCTCTGATTTTCATCGACTTGAGGTCGGTCTGGAGGGTTTTTAAGGAAAAGTATTAATCCTACCGTAATTCCGAAGACATTGTGTGGGTCCAGAGATTTCAGTCTACAAACTGACCAAAAATGGTGACTCTAGCTATAAATATGTGGCCGTGAGGGCGAGTTTAAAATGTTTTTGGGTCTTAAAAAAACGGCTGCCTCACACTCTAGCTTTTCAGTCTCTCCACTCTAGAAGGCTGGATTTTGCCAAAACTTTGTGGCGCTTGAGGTCTGATTATACAAAAACCGTAGCAGTTATCAACATGCCGTCTTCAGTTTTATGCAGACGAAGGATTTATCTACAAACTGAGCTTTAAACTGTTTTTCTACGTGAATGTATGCCAACACAGTGAAGCGCTGTTTTTTATGCTGTTTTTTTCCTCTCCCCATTCATTTCCTATGGGAATTTTTTGCGACGTTTTCGCTAATAATTCGCAAACCTTCGGACTAATGAGAAAGTTTTATACAAGCACGCATCGCCCCATTGGTCTCTACGCGTGTGCCAACTTTGGGCCCGATCCGACGAATGGTGCGTGACTAGTTACGCGCCGAAGTTTTTGGTGGCGAGGAGAACTATAAGCTATAATAAAAATAATACGCGGAATAAATATGTGAGATAGTAGTAGGTGGGCCATGCCTTCGGCATGTGGCCCCCCTAACTAGAAAATTTCTAAAGAAATTTTGAGGGGGGCCACCTACTGCCCGTCTGGGTAACTGGGCCAATACGGCCCTGGCAAGTGACGTTGGGGCTCCCCAGACCAACTGCTTACGCCTTTGAGGGCTGCTGAGGGAAGGAAAGAGGGCTAGGTCATGGGCAAAGAGAGCTGTGTGCCACTTGTGCTGAAATCTGGGAAATAGACGTGCACAGCATATGATGCACAAGGGTAATATGGGTTGTCCATATTGAACCGCAGTGGGTAAAGCGCAGTTGGCGGGCTCTGCCCGCCTGCTAGGAGCCCTTGCAGCGATGAAAAAAATCACCAATGGCGGGCTCCGCCCGCCTGCTAAGAGCCATTGCAGTGATGAAATCACCATTGGCGGGCTTCGCCCGCCTTCTAAGAGCCATTGCAGTGATGAAATCACCAATGGCGGGCTCCGCCCGCATGCTCAGAGCCATTGCAGTGATGAAATTACAAATGGCTATGAGCAATATGCCAGAATGTATGAGTGTGTATAAGGAAGAGGCTTTTATTCTGTAGAGTCCCTGTAGTCTTATTTTGAAAGTCTATCATGGATGTGCATCAAAAGATGGGTCATGCCCAGCAGTGATATAGAATCCATTTCCAAATGTTAAATCACTGGTTTTCCATGTTATTAGGTGAATAGCTGCTGTATTACAGAGTAAATGGGAGACTTTTATTGTGAAATTTGCTCTGGGGTGTGTTTTGAAAAGGTCACTAGAGTCTAATAAAAACAACCTGGAAGAGTTTGGGTCATAATGTTGAGCCATTTGCATCAATTATTGCATTAGTATAATCTAGAGGCTTTTATTTTGTAGGGTCCCTGGAGTCTTATTTTGAAAGTCCAACAGAGTTGTGTTTAGAGAAAATGTTCAGACCCAGCAATCATAGTTGATGACTTTCCAATCGTTAAATCACTCTTTTTCCATGTTATTAGGGCAGTAGATGAAGCGGAAATGGGAGGCTTTTATTTTGAAATTTGCCATAGGGTGTGTTTTAAACAGTCTCCTAGAGTCTATTCTCTAAAATGGGGTTGAGTTTGGGTCATAATGTTGAGCCATATAGGGCAATAAATATATGTAAAAAATATAGAGGCTTTTATTTTGTAGGGTCCCTGGAGTCTTATTTTGAAAGTCTATCAGTGTTGAGTGGCAAGGGAAGTGTCATGGACAGCAGTCATATAGTGTCCATTTTCCAATGTTAAATCAGTGCTTTCACCCTCCATTGGATTAATATGTGCTGTTTAAAACAGCAGAGGTAAAATCTCTTTGAAGCACGGTTACCTTGACAACGCTTAACGAGCCTGTCAGTGACAGAGAGAAAAGCGCAGCACTATCGTTCCTTAGCTCTCAGGCTTTTTTGAATGGGAGGAACAGCTGCTGAACAAACGACTGCTGAGCAAAAACCGTAATAGGTATTAGAAAAATTCTTTCAGTGAAAGCAACATCTATCCTTTGTCTCAGACTGGGGTAACCTTCATGTCTGTAGGTCTTTCACAACCCAAAACGAAGCACAAACAAAATGGCTGATCCCACCTGCTCCTCCCTTTGTTTAAACTGCAGCACCACACTCTGTCACCTTTAAGCTGCTATAGCACCCCTCCGAACAAACGACAGCTGAGTAAAAACCGTAAAAGGTATCTGAAAAATTATTTTTATCTAAGCTAAAGCTATATCTTGTCTTCAATTGGAGTAACTTTCATGGCTGTAGGTCATCTACAACCTGAATGGGAAGAGAAAGAATAAGAAAAAACGGGTCCTCAGTCCTTAGCTTCTAACTGAGCTAGCTGCAGCAACACACTCTCACTCACCTTTAAGCTGCTAAAGCCCCCCTCCGAACAAAGGACTGCTGAGTAAAAACCATAAATGATATCTGAAAAATTATTTTTATCTAAGCTACAGCTATATCTTTACTTCAATTAGAGTAACCTTCATGTCTGTAGGTCTTTCACAACCCAAAACGAAGCACAAACAAAATGGCTGATCCCACCTGCTCCTCCCTTTGTTTAAACTGCAGCACCACACTCTGTCACCTTTAAGCTGCTATAGCACCCCTCCGAACAAACGACTGCTGAGCAAAAACCGTAAAAGGTATTAGAAAAATTCTTTCAGTGAAAGAAACATCTATCCTTTGTCTCAGACTGGGGTAACCTTCATGTCTGTAGGTCTTTCACAACCCAAAACGAAGCACAAACAAAATGGCTGATCCCACCTGCTCCTCCCTTTGTTTAAACTGCAGCACCACACTCTGTCATCTTTAAGCTGCTATAGCACCCCC